>NC_056743.1:1828265613-1828334451 GCF_019279795.1 Protopterus annectens | reverse complement strand
AACTGTAGATTCATTAAAGGTCCTGGGTATATGAGTAAATCTAGTTTTGGGTTTTTCTAATATCAACCAATCAGTTAATAATAGTTACAGAACATTAGGTTGTGTAATAAGATTTATAAAGTATATGAAGTCAAAAATTTTAAATCATTGTTTTTTTTATTTTAGTTACATTAGACCCAAACTATTATATGGAATAATAATATGTAAATATTATTAGTGAACTAGCATGAGTAAATCGGAACAAAAGTGCAGCGAAAATGTACAAAGGCTCATGAATGTAAAAATTTATGTTATCATGAAAGACTAATATATCTGAACTTGTACAGTGCCTCATATAGATATTTAAGAGGAGATCTACTTTGGGTATTTACGGTATTTAGAGACAACTACCTCTGGGAATGTTTGTTGTTGCAAAAATTAGTAGAAAATCATCAGATAACCTCTGTAGAAGATTATATTGGAATGGGAGGTGTACTAATTGGTTCTCTGAGAGAGTAGCCAATGCATGGAATATATTACTAATTTATATTAAAGCAACAACTAGTTTAGATGTTTTAAGAACAATCTAGACACCTATTATGGGAATGACTGTTTTGGAATTTTTGTAGGCTATAAGGGTATAAGTGACCTTGACTGAAATATTTATATGCAATGATATCATTAGTGTCTCATGTACCACCCATTTGACCAGCAGATGTCAATAAGAACACAATGTGAAAGCTTGATGAATCATGTTAACCACATGCAAAATCAAGGAAACCACATAGACTGTCTGTGACACTGCCAGCCCAGCTATCTGGAATTTTGCAAATAATCATATGTCATTTTTGAATATTGATATGATTCATACAGAACTGTATGTTATGTACTGAACTTCAAGAATGCAACCACAGTGTACTCTATTGGAAAAGAACAGAAATGTATATAAACTATATACCTGTGCAAATGTATGTTTTAATAGAATATTAGAAGCTGGAACATACAGAGATACATAGTTAACTTGCAAAACTTCAAGAAAATAAGTTGAAAATTGAAATGATTTGTGATGCGCTATAAAAGTTAGTTAATGCAGCAAGCATACAGGATGTCTAGAGCTAGACGTTTTTTCTATTGTCTTGAAGAAAAGCAATTGCTATGTTTAAAATGTAAAGTGTTTTTATTGCTCTATGACTTCCTAGCAGCTGCACAGTTCTGAATGATATGTATTTTTCACAGAGAGATGCTAAAAATGCTTGCACTTTCTGACAATGGGGGTACTTTGGGAAATGAAGTCAGTTGACAAAGAGTGATGACATCCAAGCTGACCCAGCAGTAATATTTGCTATTAACATAAGAACTCTTTCAGAGAGAATCTGGGCATTTTGTATCTTGTCTTGGACCTAGGAACATCCACTTATCTGCATTTGCCTTGCTAATAGTAAGTAACTAGGGTACAGTAATTTCTTTTAGCTATAGATAGGAATATAGTAAAGATTAGTTTAGATGTTTTCTGTATTTATTTGAGACTCTCCTGCAATGTTGTTTTAAAATATTTCCTGTGATTCTGAACCCTGAAGTAACTGAGTTTGTTACTGAGTATTGTCTTGTTCTTTTATTATTTATTATTAAATATATTTAAACCTATCATTGTGGCTGATATTTGTGAGACATATTAAAGCTCTTAGTGTACTTGCATATATATTTGGTGACACTGTACAGGCCACTCCTTAATAGCCTTTGTCCTGGTCAAACTACCATTTGGATAATAGTAACATTACACAGTAGGATCGGGCAACCTTTGTAAGGGCTTTATAGTAGCTGATAAGTAGTGGTTGGTGGCAGTGATAACTACCTTATAGTCTGGGCAGAATGGGCATAGCTAGTAAACCTGTGTCACCCTTCCCCAGTAGTGTGTGTGTGTATGTGTGTGTGTGTGTGTGTGTGTGTGTGTGTGTGTGTGTGTGTGTGTGTGTGTGTGTGTGTGTGTGTGTGTGTGTGTGTGTGTGTTTGTATATAAATCAAATCTCAAAGTGTGTGTGTGTGTGTGTGTGTGTGTGTGTGTGTGTGTGTGTGTGTGTGTGTGTTTGTCAGCTACTTGGGCAGAGACATAAAGCACTGGTAGGACAGAGAGGGTGCTGGAGGCTTTGGCTTGAGCACTCAGCTGAGATATCAACCTATAGCTGTGCCAGTAGGGAGTCTTATTGGGGATCTAGAGAGAGAGGGAGAAACCAGCCCCAGACTGAATATGATCTCTGTGTGGTCTTAAGGGAAAATTGTACTTATCACCCTCCCAATGTGTAAGTCTCTCATTAGTGCTAGTGGTGAGAATTAAGGCTCCTTGATTACTGCTCCAGTGCAGGGCCATCACACTGTCTATCCAAGATGAAATCATCCTATGTATAGGGCCTTTTAGTGACCTCCAGGAGACATGCTATGAATTTCACAGTCATCAGCTGCACCTGTCCTTCACGTGTTTCTTGATATATTCCTGCAGCATATGGAGGATAATTTATGGTTCCCAATGAATGAAGAAGAGGAACCATTAATATGGCAATATTCTATAACACTGTCCATTTCATTGAGGTCCTGGAAGACCACATTGTAATCAAGATGTCACTTGGTGGGCACAATGTCTAATGCATCAACAGAAAGAGCTTCTTCTCCATAAACTACCAGATAGTTTCAATGCACCAGGGCAATTCCATATCCTCAGATATCACAAACATTCAAATTGTATCAAAACGTCATGACGGGTTACTTTCCACAGGGCAATCTACTCAGTAAGTGCATACATAGGTGGGTAAAGAGCTGACTATATAAAGTCACCATGCAGTCAGTTAGTAAACCATATATAATGGTGTCACTACAGTTTGTTGCAGAAGATGCTGTTTATTTGTGACTCCCGTCCACAACCACTAAATAATGGCAGTAGTGACATACAGTGCAGCTCATGCAGTGACCTGGAACATTGCATGTCTTTGTCAACTGAAAGACATCTTCATTGTCTAGATGCATCCAGTACTACAGTATTTATATACAATCTGTAGTCAGACATGGATAATGTACACCACGTTAGGTAACATATTTGTATGGAAACAACTTATGCCGTAGTGACCCATCTCAGCAAGGTTTAACATACCCATTGCAGAAACAGACAAGGAGCAATATAGCTAGTCAGAAGAGAAACAGGCAACAGGAGGACACCATTTGAAGCATATTAGGGCATATTACAACACAGAACTACCAGAAAGGTGGCATCTGGTCCACAATTATTGGCCATGCCATAACAAGAAAGAATAAAATGATGCATGCACTATCAAGTTCAAGATATGCAATAAGGTACATGGACTGATCATAATGTTCTTTCGACATTGCTTTTCTCAGGTTATGGAGTGTGCAGGGCACAGTTGTTGAAAGCATCATTTGCACAGGTGAGGTGACAAAGTGACAGTTGACATCAATTCTATTATATAGGACATGGTCATTTCAGGTGAATGCGGTGTTCACACAGTCTGTCTGCATGTTGTGGTGAATCAGAAATCACATTCCTCAGAATACAGGTGAAGATTCTGTGACATGAATGATGGCAATGTGTACTGCAGTGCCTATGGTCTCAAGGCTATATGCAGTTCATTGCATTGATGGCATAGCTCTCCAGTAGTGTGCTTGCGTGCACCCTGGTAGAGTGTCCATTGTCAGGGAGCATCAGATGTATTGTGTCCATAACCAATATGATGGCCATGTGTAGGTATGACCCTCCACGTGCCACATGGGACGGTGATAGTGATAAGAGCATGCAGACTGGTAATATATCCCAGAGGTGGATATTAAGGAGTGTAAGCGGCTACATATGTGAGACTGACCATAACCAACTGTAGTCACCTGTACGGTCAGGGTTGACAGTGGTGATATCTCAGTATTGAACTGTGTTATTTGTCCATGTATCTAGACGCTCTTGTGGTCATGGATAGCAGGAGTTGCAAAGGTGGGGTAGATGACAGTTGCCATCTGCAGCATGGACATCCTGTAGGTGCATCTTAGTCACCAGTGACATGAGCAGCATCTGTTCACTGTTATTGTACATGGTGTCATATTGCAGACACATAGTGTCTTCCTGAAGACCATATAGCACATTCATCATCTCCATAGAAATGTAGGCAGTAGCTGCCTGCACATTGGTCATTGACTTGCATGTGTGGTGATTATTGTTAAGTGGACAGACCTGTAGTTATGGTGGTGCCACACACCACTATACCTCTCTTGTGTGAATTGTCCACACCCGTTAAAGGCAGTGTGGCTCACAAATGCTATCTAGCCTGGGCTCTCCTGTGTAGCCTAGGTGGAGTTCACAGTCACAAGATGTTTATCTACTATTGATGAAACTGGAGCTTGTCCCATGTCAAGCTCCACATGTGTGGGTGATATGTTATGGCATTGCTGACACTGCCACTGTATCATCAGAATGTGACATGTGTACACTGTCACCATCATCAGCCAGAGGTGACCTGCTAACATCAGGCATGCACTCTTCTTTTGTGCTGGATCCTCCTTTAATACAACCTGTGAAGAAAGCACTGAAACAATATACCTATAGCAGCACTGTAATAAATGGACCCTTCTCCTCAGCAAAATCTCTAAGCAGGCCTACTTTTATATGACAGACTCTATGGAAATCATATGGATACCTAAATACTTTTTTGTGCAGGATGTTAATTTGGAGACTGGAGGTACCTACAGGCTTATAAGCAGAAATTATTTTTTGAATACATCCTGGTTCATGTGCACTGCACATTACTATATGGCAATGGTAGGGCTAAATGCTAACCTGATGCATCACCTATAAACTCTGCTGTGGTTGTCACCAGCTCATCTCTTACAGCCAGACTATGGCCAGGTGCTGCCCTGCCTCAGACACGTTCTTCTGTATTGGTGATCCACCTCCTGTAGTAGGCATGTTCCAGGCAATGTTCTGTGCCTTGATTTTGGCATCATATCAGTGCCTACCATCAACCTTAATATACATGCCTATTATGGCCAGTGACAGCACTGATATCCTACACCACACCTTGACACACCTGCTGTCAGAAAGGCTTGTCTGTTTTGCCTTTGGCCAAGATGTATGTACAATGTGTGCACAGGGCCTGCTGCAGAATCTTGCACTCCTGGTTGGAGACCTTTGCCATTCATTGTTTCTCTCTTGTGAAACAATGAGAAGCCATGCACACCAGTGGTTATACATGCCGATCAGTGGATATTCATAGTTAAACGTGGATGTCAGATAAGATCATATTCTGCCCCAACTACAAAAGTTTCCCACTTAGCTGCACCTATTGTGCTGAGATAGTCCCCCTCTTTCCTATACAAATACTGCAACTATGGGTTTATTATGTGAATCTCATCTTCATCAGCATATCAAATCCATGTAACATGCTGATCACCATGCCCCCCTACATGAAATGCATTGCTATACCTCATCCTATGTGCAGAGGCCATCATGCCCTGGGTAGCATGTCAAGTCCTGTATGTGCTGTGTACTATATGATCATGCATGCTGTCTATGACTGAAACAGCACCTCAGGTTTGAACTACATAAGTGTTTTGTAGCACCTTGTTGCTGCATTTAGATGCACATCATGTCATGTCTGAATATGCATGTGAGCATAAGAGGCTACCATTCTGCTTGTAATTTGGACTTGCCTGAGTAATATTGGCTATTTCAGGCATTAAGAACAACATAATGCCTATATAGTCCATGAGCAAGAGCAAGAAAATCTTGTTTTTCCTCTCTAGGGACTTGCAGGATTACTTGCTGGACCAATATGATAGCTCTTTCTACAAGGTTCATCACTTTGACCAACCTTCTAAGATGGCACACTATGTTATTTGCATCACCTTCTATGGTGAATAGTGCAGGTATCACTATAGAAACATGTTGCAGTGACAGCCTCTCCTGGTGCTCTGCTTATCCAGTGTGATGCAGAGGTTAAAGGCAGCCAATCAGAGTTTTACTCTGTGCAATTTTTTACTTGATGTTTCTTTTTCTATGTTTTCTATTTTCTCTTACAGTGGTGAAGTGGATGGAGAATATAAAAGGATGACACCTCAGGGCAAAAAAGGTACTGTTGGTAGCAGGTTGCATTTGCCATGTGTTCTACTGCACTGCACTTCTTTAATAATATTTGTAACATATGTGAGCATTAATGAGTTCTCTTGTTTTTTTTTTTTTTGTTTTGTTTTTTAATTTTCCTTTTCTTCTGCAGGAATAGTCGTAACAATAGCAGAGCTACAGCTGTAGCCAGCTCAACCTGCACTGCCTAATGACTCTGTCATTGTGATGCTCATAAATGTCGTCTGCCTCTCAGCAGGTGGCAATGGCCCTGCTGATGAAGGTACCCCTGAGCGGTCACTATTGGCCTTTGTGGCCACTACAATGGGAGTAAAGGCTCTTCTTCTGTTAGTATTCTAGAAGTGCCCCATTTGGCCAGCCTGATATCTGTTGCATAGGCTGATGAGTCTGGAGTGCACTAGTAACTGGATGACTGCTTCAAGTTTGTATGGTGCCTGCTGGCATGACTGGCTGAAGCATTTGACCAGCAGACCCTAACCATCAAGATACCAGAAGCACTATTTGAGCATGACATCAGACACAAAGTGGTGTTTATGGAGAGATAACAATATCAGCAAGAAAAGGAGAGTCGTATTGCTGGAATTGAATTCATCCTTAAGGGTTGGCGAGTATCTTCATGTGGTGGACCTTGTTTTCACAGAAATTCACCAAGAGAACGCTGACATATAAATCGCATTTTATATAGTATACATCATGGACAGAGGTAGGTTAAAAAAATCAGCTATTTGTACAAGTCCAAGGAAAAAAAAGTGCTCAATCCTGTTATGTGCACTGGTACCAGGACTGGAAAAAAATGACTGTGTAGAATCTTCAAGACATGGAAAGATTCCTACAACAGGGATAGGCCAGGGTTAGGGGAGGATGGCCTTCTGTTGTAGACGGAAGTAGTAGTAGTACACAAAAACACAATTTCCCAATATAAAAAAATAAACAAAGGGGGGAAGTAGAAACTAGTAATGGATAAGTTAAAGAAATTAAAATTGAAGTTGGAGATTAGTATTTCATGTAGAAAATTCATCTCAGGTAATATTACAGCATGATGGAACAATGAGTCACCAAATTAAGGAGAAACAGGTGGAATGGAAAGCCCCTGATCATTTGCCTCATGAAGATAATCTGGAGCCTTCAGCAGAAAACCAGCACAAAAGTACAGTTGGAGATGCCCAGTTAGGAAAAAAGCAGGAAAAAGTGGCAACTCTGACACAGTCAATGTTGTGGAGAGATAGGCCAGTGAGTTTCTATACGAAAGAGCAACGAATGATGCAGGATGAAACTGAAGACAATTTGAGAGAGGAAGATGTTGTGGCTCTCATTGTAGAATGCCTACAGAAAACACAGAACCAAGAATGTGCCCTCAGTTTAGAAGAAAGTGATCAAGGTGAAGAGTTGCTTGATTTAATAGAGAGGGATATATATATATATATATATATATATATATATATATATATATATATATATATATATATATATATATTAAGATTGATAAAAGAAAGAAATAGATTACAGAAAGTAAATAAGACCTAAGATGTTAGAGGTCTAATAAAACATATGATGAACACAGTGATCAAGACTATTAACAGAAATTTGTGTGATATAACAGAATTAGATAATCCTACCTTGGAGCTAAATTAATAATGGAAAAACACATAGGGCAGGTAGAAAAAAGAAGATATGCAGATACATATAAAGAAAAAGTACAAAGAGTTGCTACCATTTATACCTTGTCTTCAATTAGTGCTACAGGATTCAGGTTTTAGTTTTAGTTAAAAGAGAGAGAGAGAGAGAGAGAGAGAGAGATAGAGATTCATTTTTAAACTTTTAAACTGTAGCAAACTGTGTTCTTCAATGTAGCAAGAGATTCTACAGTTTAAACCACACAAGGATCACTATAGCACTCAGGTTTAAATACAATGGGGGGGGGGGGCAGGTACAGAGCAAAGAAACGGGACCAGAATGGTTGGGCAGGAGGGATGTGGGCATGTTGTGCATCTTGCCTCCTAGAAGGCTTGGAAGAATGTCTGGGAAGCATGGATTTTTAATAAGCTGATTACTTAATGAAGAGCTGAGGGAGGTGGGGGTGGGTCATGGTACCGGCACAGGGTGCTGGTTGAGTCAACTATATCTCTGAGCATTATAATGTGGCAAGACTGTTGTACTATAGATTGTGCAAGTATTACAATATTAAAGTAGCTGAGAGGAACTGGAAACACAAGCCATAAAGTGAATGATAACATTTATATCACATGGGATCACTCATTACCAGCAGTTCAGAAAACAGATGCGATTAAACCAGATATAGTCATTGAAATTGCTACACCTATTTATTACAGTGTTTTACATACTGAGTGACACAGTCATAAAATACTAGGACTTGCAGGCAGAAATGAGGGCAATGTGGAAGAAGGATAGCCAGATGGTTCTGATCGTAGTAAGAGCAATAGGTCTCATAAAAACGATTTTGCGGTCATAGTTAGACATGCTACCAATACATGTAACTCCATATGAATTATAGGTGTCAATTCTGGGCACATTGCCAGTGCTGCAAAGAACACTTTTGACTTAAATCAAAGACTGAAACAATAATAATTCCCATCAAGGTATTAGAAACCCAAAAGACTTGGAGAAATTAAACCAAGTGATATGGCACAGGAAGATTTTCTAGAAATTTCTGAAGATTGCTTATAGGAAACAAAGAAAAAAAGATATTGCTCTCAATCAGGAAGAAAATAATTTCAGGGAAGACCTGCTCGGTTTAATAGAAATGGAGAGACATATTAAAACAGATGAAATAAATAGATTACAGAAAGTAAATACATTTAAAAATGTTAGAAGATTGATAAAACAGATAAAGACAGAAATCAGGACTTTTAAGAAAAATTCATGTGATATAACAGAAATAAATAGAATGTATTACTGCATACCTAAACATATAATGGATACAGTGTTATCACAAAACATAGAGTAACAAAGGAACGGAAGGGACAAGTAAAGTGCCACCATGGAATCGCCAAAATAAAGAAAACTAGAAATAGCCATAAAGCAATTAAGACAAGAAGTATCCCTGTTAGAATATAGAAAAGGGAAAAGATTGTCAAAACTAATTAGAAAGGAAGACATGATTAAAGCAATTCACAGTATCAAAGCATGTCAACATTTATCATACACTATTTCAAATAATAAATTAAAAATATCAACCCGCATAGAAAAACTTTAAAACATTCAGAAAAAGTTAAAAGCAGTTATCTACGCGAATAAACATGTTTGCTGCCTGGAAAAAGAAGTAATGGAGGAAGTGAAAAAAATGAAAACAACAAAAACAGAGGTTTTTGAAAGGCACTTAAATATGAAACATACCCTTCATACCACTGAGCCTCTGGAAACTTCCTAGTGATTTTCTGCAAAGGAACCAGTTATTAACACTATAACGGGACCTGTAATTTCAAATATCTAACTCTTGAATGCAGGTTTTAATTTTTTCAAGGAAATCCTGAACACTGCTTTTATTATATTGCTGTATGTCTAGCTATGCTAACCAGAAAGTGGCGTACACATTCTCATACTTATTCTCAGGTCATCTGTGATGCGCTTTTCTCTCCCCACTGCTATGAGTGCCATCAGAATCATTTGCTCCCCATCTCACCCAAAATCTTATCATATTAGCTGTGATCATCTGAGCCTGCTGCTTTCACTGACTTTATTTTCTTCAGTGCTGTTCTAACTTCTGCTAGGGTGGGCTCCTCTTCTTTTTTCAATGGAAGCTCTGCCTGGGAAATTACAGTTACTGTGTTTTTTTTTTCATTCAGAAGCTGCTGGTGTACTCATTCCATCTGCCTTTGATGTCCTGTGGCCTGGTGAGCAGGTGGTTGATAGCATCCTTTAAGAAGGGTGTCTGACTATCTTCTTTATCTTTCTGCCTTTGCCTTGCAATATGGTATACTTTATTTGTGTCCTCTATTGAGTCATTTTCCAGAAGTGGGTACAGTGCCTCTGATGCCTTGTTCTTTGCTATTCCAACTCTTGTCTTAGATTCTTTATTAGCCAATCAGTATTCCTTCCTAGCCTGGTCCATCTTTTCTATCTCCCACTTTTTCCTGCACTCCTTCTTTCTTTTGATGTTGTCCTGAATTTCATAGATCATAGGATCAAAGGATGTTACTAGACTGTTTGTCTTAAGGCCCTTACAACCCTAGCCAGAAATTTAGTCCATGTTCTGACTGCATTCCACCACCAGCTTTCCCTATGTATCTTATTTCCATACTTGGCTCGGCCACATATCTGTTCAGTAGTCCTCACACATGCTGTTTTAAGGTGAAGGCATGCTTCAACTCCATCCATTTCCTCTTCTTCTTGAAGTGCTAGAGCCCTGTGTAATTCCTTGAACTGTTGTGGTTTCTCTCTGGTCAACTTCCTGGTTTTCAGCCTGGTCTCTGTTGACCTTAAATCCTTCTCTGATTGCTGCGTGCAGCTGATTGTGGCAACTAGTGGTTTATGTTGTGGCTCAGCTGTTTCACTAGGGCTGATTTTGCAATTGCTGATTCTACCCCTGTGCCCTTTCCTTATTAGAAGGAGGTCTACCTGAGTTTTATGTTGGCCATTCTTGCATGCGATCTTGTGACTGCTTGTGTTTGTCTGTCTTGCTAAACTGTGCTTTGCTCAGTATCAAGCCATATGCCAAACAGCAGTCTAGAATAGCCTCTCTTTCTTTATTCCTATTGCCACACACATGTGGACCCAGGCAGTCCTTATATCCTGTTATGTCTGTCACAATATGTGCATTCAGGTCACTCATTATCAACAGCAATTCAAGTTGACCAGATTTATCTAGTAGGTCTTGCAACAGTTGTCTGATTGCACAATTTTCCCACTATCAAAACACCACTGTGGGGCATAGGCTAAGATTCTGAATATTGCCCTGTCATTACACTGGAGTTTGATAGCCATGAGTTTGTCACTAATTCTGATGACATCCCTCACTGTTTTCTGAATCTGTGCCCTCATCATTATTCCCATACCATGTCTGTCCTTCTGAGTAGTAGGCTCTGGATCCCAAGTCAAGTGGTTTTGCTGCACTGCCCTTCCATTTTGTCTCCTAGATACATAGGCCCAGCCTCCTCCATATCATGATATCATTCAGATCCAAGCTCCACCCTACATTGAATGTAGTAATACTTAGCTCATGTTTTGCAGGTTGTTTGGTTTTACTATCCCAGGTAACCCAATCTGGTCAACTGGACACCATTCAGACAGTTTATTGACCTAGGGCTGCTAGACTTTATGGCGAGCGTACACTGACCAATAGGGGCATATACACCCCTCCCACCATTTGCATTGGTCACTGGTGCAAGTTAGAGTAGGTCAGGTCCTCAACCTACTCATCACTGTTGAATGTTCAAGCCCACTTTGGTGACATTAGTTATCACAATGGAATCATCTAGAGCCGAGTGGTTATTCCTATTTTGCGCAGTCTGTGATCCATGTTGTCCTGTCATGAGGATACTGTGTACCACACTAACCAACTTGTAACCAAAAGGAATAATCCACAAAAAACAGTTGCGTTCCGGCACTATTAAGGCTGTCCCTTGTATTCCACTTCCTTTTTACTGCACCTCCGTCATAAATGCCAGCATAAACCACGAACAAGTGGAGTATATTAAAATACTTAGTTCTTTAATGTAAAATAACAAAACAAACGTAAAAGAAACTTAGATTTAGCGCTTTCATCTCCTAAACGGAGACTTCTTCAGAATCTAATTGTAGTTAGCACCAACAGTCTTTTATATATATTTAGCTCCCAATAGTAGTTAAATCAATTGAATAATTGATTAATACAGTGTTAAATTTAAAAGGGAAATTCATTTTCATGTTCATATAAACCACATCAAGTGCAATGTAAAGCTGTTCTAAACATACTATTTCATTAAAAATGGTAAATAAATAAAAATATTTATGCAGATGAACACATACTTGTGTACAATAAATAAATAAGATGTAAATATATATTTAAATATATAATTTATAATTTATAATTTAAAAATATATAAATAAATAAATGTATATAAATAATTGATTAAATAAATATACAAGTAATGACAATTGATAAGATGTTTTGAATTATTTAAAAACACTATATGTACAAAATATACATATAAATATTAGATAAAAAGTGTATGTATATGTATATATAGATTTATCAGCTATTGGTCCAATTGAATAAATTAATAATTTCTGTCTTAGATATCATAATGTTAAATATTTCTCACTACATAGTCTTCCTAACCATATTACAAACATGTTCCAAAACATGATGTGAACATTGTTTCCACTTTGGAGCATTTTTTAAAAAACATTTTAAAAGACATTTCAAAAAACATTTCAAAAAACATTTTAAAAAACATTATAAAAAACATTTCAATAACATTATTACAACATCTTTTCCAACATTTTTTAACACATCTTTCACAACATTTTTACTTTTGGGTCATTGGCTAATATTTTCAATGCAGGGGTGATAGATATATGGTCATTCAGACCCCAATTACCACAGGCATCTAGCCTGAGTTGCCATATCATCTCCCTATATTCGACTTTGGTTTCCCAGTCACCCCCTCGTTCCATGTGTTCTACCATTTCCAATACCCAAAATTTATAGTCAGCATTTTTACACTCTATTGCATGTCGATATAGGGCATTATTCTCATTGTGCCTGTTTATATCTCTTATGTGCTCATATATTCTATTTCTAAGGTGTCTTTCAGTTTTTCCAATGTAATATCTTTGACATGCTTTACACACAACTATATATATAACACCTTTAGAATAACAAGTACTATATTTATTAGCCCTTAGAGTCAGGGGTAAGTTGGATAATGTTAATTCCTTTGTTTCTGCAATGTATGGGCACTGTGCACATCTGCCACACTTAAATGTCCCATGCTTTTTACTAGTCCCTTCCTTCTCTGTTTTCTTTCTCTCCAGAGTGTTCTTAATGTTCTTATTTCTTCTAAAACTGAGTTTAAGCTCACTCTTAAATACATCAGTTTTAACTGCCATATTTTTGAACATGTTCCATACTTCATAAATACTCTTCTTCAACCATCCAATATCCTTATAATAAGTGATAGTGAGGTACGGTGTAAAATTATTACTGATAACATTATGTACATTACTGTTGTCAATGTTAGTGTTATTATTATTTGACCCATTATCAACTATAGTATTGTCCATCTTACGTAACAGAGGTTTGTATCTAGTTTGCCTCCCCTGTATTACATATTCTTTTATTGGTATTATAAGTTCCTTCGGGTAACCTCTTTCAATAAACATTGTCTCAACATGTTCCATTTCTTTCAAAAAATCGTCTTCCTCTGATATCATTCTCGCCATCCTCATCATTTGTCCTTTGACAACATTTTTCTTTAATTGATATGGATGGTCACTACAAAAATGGAGATAAGCATTTGAAAAATGTTCCTTCCTAAATACATTAGATTTATAGCATTTTCTCTCTTTATCTTTACTCAACTTAATATCTAGGAAGTGTATTTCATCCTTTTCTACCTGATGTACAAAACTCAAAAAGGAAGTAGTATGATTAATATACTCTAAAAATTCCATAATATACTCATTGTTTCCATTCCATAGAACAAAGATATCGTCCAGGAACCTAAAATATTTAACAATGTATTGATTGTACAAAGATTTGAAGACATATTGTTTTTCCCAGTGTAACATAATTATATTAGCATACACTGGGGCACAGGCAGAGCCCATCGCAACCCCTTCTTTTTGGTGATAATAATCACCTTCAAAGTATACAAAGTTATATTTCAACACCAATTCCATACATTCTAGGACAATTCTATACTGAATAGGTGTAAGAAATTTCATTTCTGTTAAAACTTCCTCAAACCATTCCATAGCAATGGTTTGTGGAATGACAGAAAATAAATCTTTGACGTCAATTGTTATAAAATACATTTCATCACTGTAGACACTGTCATTTATTTTAGTCAAGAAGTCCCATGAATCTTTGATTATATGGTCGTATTTTACATAAAATTCCTTGGTCATAGTGTCTACATAAATTGCCATAGTCTGAGTTTTAGACCCTTGCGAAGCAACTATGGGTCTCATGGGGGGGTCCATCACCGATTTGTACGTTTTCGGTATACCAAAAATTGCAGGTATAACCGGTTTAGGTACTGTTAAAAACTTGTGTAGCTCAAGATCAATCATACCACAAAATAAATGAATTAAGTAATAATAATAAAATACGTGTAATGAAGCCAGATAAGGGGGGAGGTATAGCCTTATGGACAAGTGGGACTATACTAAGAGAATGAAAGATATTTTGGACAAGGACCACCAATATTGTTTGGTTACCAAAAATGAGATCAACATATAATATAGAAAGATAGATTTGATTTTAGATGATAATTTATTTTGTGGTATGATTGATCTTGAGCTACACAAGTTTTTAACAGTACCTAAACCGGTTATACCTGCAATTTTTGGTATACCGAAAACGCACAAATCGGTGGTGGACCCCCCCATGAGACCCATAGTTGCTTCGCAAGGGTCTAAAACTCAGACTATGGCAATTTATGTAGACACTATGACCAAGGAATTTTATGTAAAATACGACCATATAATCAAAGATTCATGGGATTTCTTGACTAAAATAAATGACAGTGCCTACAGTGATGAAATGTATTTTATAACAATTGACGTCAAAGATTTATTTTCTGTCATTCCACAAACCATTGGTATGGAATGGTTTGAGGAAGTTTTAACAGAAATGAAATTTCTTACACCTATTCAGTATAGAATTGTCCTAGAATGTATGGAATTGGTGTTGAAATATAACTTTGTATACTTTGAAGGTGATTATTATCACCAAAAAGAAGTGGTTGCGATGGGCTCTGCCTGTGCCCCAGTGTATGCTAATATAATGATGTTACACTGGGAAAAACAATATGTCTTCAAATCTTTGTACAATCAATACATTGTTAAATATTTTAGGTTCCTGGACGATATCTTTGTTCTATGGAATGGAAACAAGGAGTATATTATGGAATTTTTAGAGTATATTAACCATACTACTTCCTTTTTGAGGTTTGTACATCAGGTAGAAAAGGATGAAATACACTTCCTAGATATTAAGTTGAGTAAAAATAAAGAGAGAAAATGCTATAAATCTAATGTATTTAGGAAGGAACATTTTTCAAATGCTTATCTCCATTTTTGTAGTGACCATCCATATCAATTAAAGAAAAATGTTGTCAAAGGACAAATGATTAGGATGGCGAGAATGATATCAGAGGAAGATGATTTTTTGAAAGAAATGGAACATGTTGAGACAATGTTTATTGAAAGAGGTTACCTGAAGGAACTTACAATACCAATAAAAGAATATGTAATACAGGGGAGGCAAACTAGATACAAACCTCTGTTACGTAAGATGGACAATACTATAGTTGATAATGGGTCAAATAATAATAATAACACTAACATTGACAACAGTAATGTACATAATGTTATCAGTAATAATTTTACACCATACCTCACTATCACTTATTATAAGGATATTGGATGGTTGAAGAAGAGTATTTATGAAGTATGGAACATGTTCAAAAATATGGCAGTTAAAACTGATGTATTTAAGAGTGAGCTTAAACTCAGTTTTAGAAGAAATAAGAACATTAAGAACACTCTGGAGAGAAAGAAAACAGAGAAGGAAGGGACTAGTAAAAAGCATGGGACATTTAAGTGTGGCAGATGTGCACAGTGCCCATACATTGCAGAAACAAAGGAATTAACATTATCCAACTTACCCCTGACTCTAAGGGCTAATAAATATAGTACTTGTTATTCTAAAGGTGTTATATATATAGTTGTGTGTAAAGCATGTCAAAGATATTACATTGGAAAAACTGAAAGACACCTTAGAAATAGAATATACGAGCACATAAGAGATATAAACAGGCACAATGAGAATAATGCCCTATATCGACATGCAATAGAGTGTAAAAATGCTGACTATAAATTTTGGGTATTGGAAATGGTAGAACACATGGAACGAGAGGGTGATTGGGAAACCAAAGTCGAATATAGGGAGATGATATGGCTAGATGCCTGTGGTAATTGGGGTCTGAATGACCATATATCTATCACCCCTGCATTGAAAATATTAGCCAATGACCCAAAAGTAAAAATGTTGTGAAAGATGTGTTAAAAAATGTTGGAAAAGATGTTGTAATAATGTTATTGAAATGTTTTTTATAATGTTTTTTAAAATGTTTTTTGAAATGTTTTTTGAAATGTCTTTTAAAATGTTTTTTAAAAAATGCTCCAAAGTGGAAACAATGTTCACATCATGTTTTGGAACATGTTTGTAATATGGTTAGGAAGACTATGTAGTGAGAAATATTTAACATTATGATATCTAAGACAGAAATTATTAATTTATTCAATTGGACCAATAGCTGATAAATCTATATATACATATACATACACTTTTTATCTAATATTTATATGTATATTTTGTACATATAGTGTTTTTAAATAATTCAGAACATCTTATGAATTGTCATTACTTGTATATTTATTTAATCAATTATTTATATACATTTATTTATTTATATATTTATAAATTATAAATTATATATTTAAATATATATTTACATCTTATTTATTTATTGTACACAAGTATGTGTTCATCTGCATAAATATTTTTATTTATTTACCATTTTTAATGAAATAGTATGTTTAGAACAGCTTTACATTGCACCTGATGTGGTTTATATGAACATGAAAATGAATTGCCCTTTTAAATTTAACACTGTATTAATCAATTATTCAATTGATTTTACTACTATTGGGAATTAAGCATATATAAAAGACTGTTGGTGCTAACTACAATTAGATTCTGAAGAAGTCTCCGTTTAGGAGATGAAAGCGCTAAATCTAAGTTTCTTTTACGTTTGTTTTGTTATTTTACATTAAAGAACTAAGTATTTTAATATACTCCGCTTGTTCGTGGTTTATGCTGGCATTTATGACGGAGGTGCAGTAAAGAGGAAGTGGAATACAAGGGACAGCCTTAATAGTGCCGGAACGCAACTGTTTTTTGTGGATTATTCCTTTTGGTTACAAGTTGGTTAGTGTTGTTTTGTTTTTGGGTCCGGACACGAGGAGTCCTTTAATACAAAGAATGGAAAGCAGCGGAATGCTGAATGAACTTTTGCGAGTCATTCAAGCGTACTCGCAAACTGAAAATTCACCTGCAGGAACCTCTACTGAGATTGCTTGTGCACAGAGCAGCCCAAAGGACCGGAGGGCAAATACAGTGATGTCTGAAGCCGGCGACCAGCAGACACGAGGTGGTGGGGCCAAGGAGGTGAACGCCAGTCGGAGAAATGCGAGCATAAGGGACAACAATCCGCATTACAACAGGGACAATGACAGGGACGTTCATACTACCTTCGAGAACTATAAAGACTTGGATTTTAATTTATGGCTCAACAAATCCTTTACGCGGAGTGGGAAAGAAAAAGAAAAACCAGGTACCAAGGAACAAGTTAATACAGTAACTTACAAAGATAAATGTAAGGACTTTAAGAAACTGTTATTTAAATACAAGTCTTTGACCGTAGAAAATTGGTATCTTGAAAAATGTGTTAAAGAAAAGATAGTCCCTAAGGGGCTTAGAATATATAAATTTCCCAATAGTAGTTTTAATGATGAAATATTTTTTAAAAAAGTGTGTGATATTTTAAATGATTGTGGACTGTTAATTTTAAGGGCAATGATACAACATAATACTGAAGCTATGGAGAGTCTGAAAAACGATATAGATAAGATTCATGTCGACATTAACAATGATTTACTGCATTCTTTAGAAGAGTATAAGGTTGTTTATTGCAGAACGTTACATGATGCTGATATGGCTTCAAATACTAATATTAACCGTAAATTAAAGAAGTTGGATAGGGACATTTTAGCGTACGAAGGTAACCAGAAGTCTACCAATCATGTTAAACCTTCTTTTCTGTATAGGAACAATAAGTATTCCCAACAAAGAGGGGTTTTTAGAGAAAGACGCTGGGAACATGGTGGAACAGATTGGAATAACCAATCCTATTATGATCAATTTCCGAACCTTGAAGGGGCGGGTAGTATGGTTGACAATAATGTTCCTTTAGAAACAGAAGAGGTAAGGAGATCAGAAAGGTTGAGAAATAGAAACCAACAGGCCTCTTATGCACAAGCTACATCAGGGAACAATTCAGGTTTGGGGAGGGGATATCGTGAGCAGAATTTTCACTAACCCCTGCCCCTGAACTACAACACAATACAGATATTGAATATACTATTGATGCTGATGATAACATTAACAATTTTAATGGGATTTTAAATACTTACAACAATTTTAACATTTTTAATTATACCGATATTAATGTGGATAGAAGTTTTTTTAAATTGTTTATAAAGGGCTTTACTTTTGTTCCAGTGGTTAAACCTAGTATCGACAATTTCATCTTGGACATTAAATTATTTACACGTAAATTAAATTTCAGACATATATTTAATGATAAAGTTGAACACAATAAGATGAATCCATTAACTAGGCGCAGCACATACAACCCACCGGTACAATATGAAATTTTGAATTTCGAAAGATGTATAACCAATAAAATTCGGGACGAATACAAAATGAGGGATAGGGTGCAAAGTAATTTGGACAAAAAGGAAAAGAAATTATTACATGAATTAAGTAATAATAATAAAATACATGTAATGAAGCCAGATAAGGGGGGAGGTATAGTCCTTATGGACAAGTGGGAGTATACTAAGAAAATGAAAGACATTTTGGACAAGGACCACCAATATTGTTTGGTTACCAAAAATGAGATCAACATATTATATAGAAAGATAGATTTGATTTTAGATGATAATTTATTTTGTGGTATGATTGATCTTGAGCTACACAAGTTTTTAACAGTATCTAAACCGGTTATACCTGCAATTTTTGGTATACCGAAAATGCACAAATCGTTGGTGGACCCCCCCATGAGACCCATAGTTGCTTCGCAAGGGTCTAAAACTCAGACTATGGCAATTTACGTAGACACTATGACCAAGGAATTTTATGTAAAATATGACCATATAATCAAAGATTCATGGGATTTCTTGACTAAAATAAATAACAGTGCCTACAGTGATGAAATGTATTTTATAACAATTGACGTCAAAGATTTATTTTCTGTCATTCCACAAACCATTGGTATGGAATGGTTTGAGGAAGTTTTAACAGAAATGAAATTTCTTACACCTATTCAGTATAGAATTGTCCTAGAATGTATGGAATTGGTGTCGAAATATAACTTTGTATACTTTGAAGGTGATTATTATCACCAAAAAGAAGGGGTTGCGATGGGCTCTGCCTGTGCCCCAGTGTATGCTAATATAATTATGTTACACTGGGAAAAACAATATGTCTTCAAATCTTTGTACAATCAATACATTGTTAAATATTTTAGGTTCCTGGACGATATCTTTGTTCTATGGAATGGAAACAAGGAGTATATTATGGAATTTTTAGAGTATATTAATCATACTACTTCCTTTTTGAGTTTTGTACATCAGGTAGAAAAGGATGAAATACACTTCCTAGATATTAAGTTGAGTAAAGATAAAGAGAGAAAATGCTATAAATCTAATGTATTTAGGAAGGAACATTTTTCAAATGCTTATCTCCATTTTGTAGTGACCATCCATATCAATTAAAGAAAAATGTTGTCAAAGGACAAATGATTAGGATGGCGAGAATGATATCAGAGGAAGATGATTTTTTGAAAGAAATGGAACATGTTGAGACAATGTTTATTGAAAGAGGTTACCCGAAGGAACTTACAATACCAATAAAAGAATATGTAATACAGGGGAGGCAAACTAGATACAAACCTCTGTTACGTAAGATGGACAATACTATAGTTGATAATGGGTCAAATAATAATGACACTAACATTGACAACAGTAATGTACATAATGTTATCAGTAATAATTTTACACCATACCTCACTATCACTTATTATAAGGACATTGGATGGTTGAAGAAGAGTATTTATGAAGTATGGAACATGTTCAAAAATATGGCAGTTAAAACTGATGTATTTAAGAGTGAGCTTAAACTCAGTTTTAGAAGAAATAAGAACATTAAGAACACTCTGGAGAGAAAGAAAACAGAGAAGGAAGGGACTAGTAAAAAGCATGGGACATTTAAGTGTGGCAGATGTGCACAGTGCCCATATATTGCAGAAACAAAGGAATTAACATTATCCAACTTACCCCTGACTCTAAGGGCTAAGAAATATAGTACTTGTTATTCTAAAGGTGTTATATATATAGTTGTGTGTAAAGCATGTCAAAGATATTACATTGGAAAAACTGAAAGACACCTTAGAAATAGAATATACGAGCACATAAGAGATATAAACAGGCACAATGAGAATAATGCCCTATATCGACATGCAATAGAGTGTAAAAATGCTGACTATAAATTTTGGGTATTGGAAATGGTAGAACACATGGAATGAGGGGTTGATTGGGAAACCAAAGTCGAATATAGGGAGATGATATGGCAACTCAGGCTAGATGCCTGTGGTAATTGGGGTCTGAATGACCATATATCTATCACCCCTGCATTGAAAATATTAGCCAATGACCCAAAAGTAAAAATGTTGTGAAAGATGTTTTAAAAAATGTTGGAAAAGATGTTGTAATAATGTAATTGAAATGTTTTTTAAAATGTTTTTTAAAATGTTTTTTGAAATGTCTTTTAAAATGTTTTTTAAAAAATGCTCCAAAGTGGAAACAATGTTCTCATCATGTTTTGGAACATGTTTGTAATATGGTTAGGAAGACTATGTAGTGAGAAATATTTAACATTATGATATCTAAGACAGAAATTATTAATTTATTCAATTGGACCAATAGCTGATAAATCTATATATACATATACATACACTTTTTATCTAATATTTATATGTATATTTTGTACATATAGTGTTTTTAAATAATTCAAAACATCTTATCAATTGTCATTACGTGTATATTTATTTAATCAATTATTTATATACATTTATTTATTTATATATTTATAAATTATAAATTATATATTTAAATATATATTTACATCTTATTTATTTATTGTACACAAGTATGTGTTCATCTGCATAAATATTTTTATTTATTTACCATTTTTAATGAAATAGTATGTTTAGAACAGCTTTACATCGCACCTGATGTGGTTTATATGAACATGAAAATGAATTGCCCTTTTAAATTTAACACTGTATTAATCAGTTATTCAATTGATTTTACTACTATTGGGAATTAAGCATATATAAAAGACTGTTGGTGCTAACTACAATTAGATTCTGAAGAAGTCTCCGTTTAGGAGATGAAAGCGCTAAATCTAAGTTTCTTTTACGTTTGTTTTGTTATTTTACATTAAAGAACTAAGTATTTTAATATACTCCGCTTGTTCGTGGTTTATGCTGGCATTTATGACGGAGGTGCAGTAAAGAGGAAGTGGAATACAAGGGACAGCCTTAATAGTGCCAGAACGCAACTATACTGTGTACCACAGCTTTTGCCCAAAGAGGTTGGTCTGTCCAACTCTTCCCCTTATGGCCACCATCCAGAGTCCATGCTGGTGCCCACAACTCCACTCTTAGGTGAGTTTGAGTTGGAAAAACTTGCCATAGTTTTGGGAGGAGGGAGGAATGCCACTAAGACATTGGAACTCCATGCAGTCATTGGACAATAGTCAGGATTGAATCTTTTACCATGAGGATGGGAGACAATAACCATATCTATTATGGCAACTGGTGTCTAACAGACATACTGGATCTAGTCCTCACTGATATGGGAGGGTGTTGCACAACCACTAGTCTAATGTCCTCTCAGGTGAGGTCAGACCACAAAATGGTCTTCTTTGAAGTAAAAATAGTTCTGAATGTTGAGGAACTGTCTGAGGCTAACTTCCTATTATTAATTGAAAACCTGGAAAAATTTCAAGCCCCCCCCCCCCAAACCCTGAGAAAATAGCTCTAAACAAGCATGTTAATAGCTGCATAAAGGCAACTGTACCCACAGCAATAAATCATAGAATTAATAAATGCCCTTGCGAGCCATTTTAAGCCTAGCCAATTATCCCTTATGAGACTCAAATCCTGCACCTTGTGTTTGTAAGACAAACACCTTAACCATTAGGCCACCCTCACAAAACTGACTCCAAAAACAAGCCACCCTGGTGGAATAACAACATTAATAGGCTGTATAACTGAAGGAAGAAAATCATGGCAAAACTTAGCAGATGTAGTTTCACTGAGGGCAGGTCATGCTTAGTCAGTCTGCTGGTCCTCTTTGAGACATTCACCAAACCAATGGACAAGGACAAAACAGTTCACACTGTCTACTTTAACTTGGACAAGAAATTTAACATAATATCCCACTCATGCATTTATGACAAACCAAAGAGGTTAAGTATAAGTCCTTATATCACCCAGTGGATAGTCAGCTGGTTCACAGCCAGGGCCCTGGAAGTTAGAATTGGAGGGTCCACTTCTACAAAGAGGCCATTCACATGCAAAGACCCTCAGGAATCAGTCCTGGGAATGCTTCTTTTTGGCATCTACTTCTCTGAAGTCAAGGCAAGTATCAAGGGCCTCTGGCTGACCAAATTTACAGATGATTACAAATTAGGAGCAGCCATAGAATCCCTCAATGACATTAATGTTCTCCAAGAAGGGCTGACACAGGCAAATAACTGGTGTGAGTGCCATGGGCTAACACTAAATGCCAAGAAATGCATTATAATATCTTTTGGGAAGTTAGCTGCATCTGGTAACTGTCATATTGACAACAAACCCTAAGAGTTGATCCTGTAGCTAGGGACTTAGGGACACAGGGAAACAGTAAGCTAGCCTTTCACCATCACATTTTCACAGCAGTGAGGAAATCATTTTATGTTGTGCAACTTATAAATAAAAGGTATGGTATCTAGGCCAAAGCAAGTAACTGCCCCACTGTATTTAGCATTCATCAGAGCTATCACTGAGTACAGTGCCTCCCTTGGTATGTACCTGACCAGGCACATCCAACAACTGGAACATCCACAGAGGCTCCTTCCTATTAAAATACAGAGTGTAAATAACATATCTTATGTGGACTGTGTCAAAGCTCTGTCCCTGTATTTCATTTCCTACAAGCTGTTAAGTAGAGATCTATGCTGGCATATAACCTATCATCAGACCCCACTCAGATGAACCTCCTGCATATCTACACAATAAATAGCACCGGAATTGTCCATTCTAAAGGCTTAAGCCTTGCCTTTGATATAAATAAGATATACTGAAGAGACAGGTATGATGCCAGGAAAATGCCTCTTCTCTGGAATAGGCTCCCCATCCATGTGAAGCAGAGCTTCTCATTAACCCAATTCAAGTGCAACTTGGACAGTTGGATGGGGAATAGGAAATTCATCCCTGGTTTGGCACCTATGTCACTAATGGACAATGGCAGTCTATATATGGTTCATCTATTGCTTGTATATGTTTCACCTTCCAAGCCCCTGCTTACACATACCAACGGTAACAGAACTTGTCAGAGATTTGGGATGCATCTCTAGGCTTAAAAAGACATCACTGGTCATTAGCTACTACACACCTATGAGTGCTGGAGTTAGACCAGGATGATGAAAGCTCATCATGTAATGGTAGTTGGCATACAGGATTAAAGAGCTTTGCCTGGCAGTTGGCACAGAGATTAAGAATCTTTTAATGGGCTGTTTCTTATGGCACCCCACACTGATTATTGCTACCATATCTAGGTCATAATTTTATATTTCTGTTTTATATGTTTTTTCAAACTGTATATCATTTAAGGATGTATACATTTGTAAAGAAAAGTTCTACTCTGTTGAAGTGACAGGAATGAATCATTCTCAGTCGTCACATCTGAATTGGACACACAGCTATTTAGACTATTATTCATGCAGTCAGCATAATACTCTGTAAAAAAGAATAAAGACTGGTGATATGAGGATAAAATCATCTCAGAGACAAGTAGTAAAGAGAAAACGTAACACAGAATGCAAGGTAGCAAAGGATTGCATAATAATACAGAAATTACGTTCTAGATGAAAGGGAGGGGCAGTTAAAATGCAAATGCCTTCAGCAGAGATGGCAAAACGATTCAGTATCATACAAAGCTGGAGCAGAGCATCATAATAAACACCTGTTTTGAATGCTAGGAATTCAGTGTATAATGAAAATATTGGCAAACTACTGTACAGTTACTCTGTCTCAATTGCCTGGAACAGACTACCACTACATGTTAGATCTATTACTAATTTCAGCTCCTTCAAAATAGCACTTAAAGATACCTACCACAAGCCATGGTTATGTCCTTGCAATGACACAACATAAATTATTGTTCTACTTGTTATGGATTCTGCCTACTACTCACCCTCTCATAACTGCAACATCTATAAAGTCTAGTTAGACTATAATAATGCAAACTGCTGTCCAACCTGCTTCTAGTATCCTACTCATTTATATACCTCCTCTTTTTGTCTTTGTTTTTAAGGCTTTGCAGCTGAGAGGTGTTGATAAGCAGGGGGGGGGGGGTGTTTTCAGGAAAAAACTTGAATTGGCTGAATCCAAATGGATTATTAAGCTTACTGCACATAGATCACCAGGGTTGAATGGATGTGTACCTTTAAAGCCTGTTTTAAAGGCACGTCCTTAGAAACACTAATTATGCTTTTAATTAATTTTGCTATTTAAATGTATGTTGTTTGCTTTTATTTTGATGAAGTGCAGTATATCTGCTCAAAAGCGCTTACCACTTTTATTTTAATAAATTAATGTTTTTTAGCCATGTTTGGCTGCCCTGTTCTCTCTTATTTACAGCTTACAATATCTCATCATACCTCCCAACCGTACCGAATTACTCAGTTTTTACTGAGTTTTGGGGTCCAAATAATGGGGTGTCACGTTTCCCGACTGGCACCACTTCATTTCCAATTTTTTTCTTATTTTTTCTTTGTTTTTTTATTTTTTGCATTTCGTGAGCTGACATCATCATGTGAGCGCTACCAGCCTGTCGGAATTAAGCTCAAGGAGCTCGCATTTCTGGCTGGGGCTCACCTGGCTATTCAAATGCTTTATTTCTGACTGATTCAAATGATTTGCGAGTGGGGACGGCACTCCTGGAGAACAGAATTTAGAAGGCTGTTTATTTAATGGAATTTAGGGCTCTTTATTGTATTTCTGAAATGGAAAGGATTTTATGGCTGGCTGTGCAATGCAAGTGAAAGGATTATATTCATAAACGGAAGGGCTGGCTGTGCAAGCGAACCAGACTTGAACTAAGTGTTTTATTGTATTTCTGTTTGGAAAGGGTTTGTGTGTGTGTGTGTGTGTGTTTGTGTGTGTGTGTGTGTGTGTGTGTGTGTGTGTGTGTGTGTGTGTGTGTGTGTCTGTGTGCTATTTTTCAAAAAATGTAGAGAATTCAAATTAAAGACAGGATTTGCTTTTTCAAACACAAGGCATTGAAACTCATTCAAATTTGTAGAAGTTCTGGTTGATACACATGGGCGTGTGGAGAAGAAGGTGTTCCCTTTTGTCTGTAATATGGTTTGCCTGTAAGTCAGTCCACATTACTAACTTTGCTTTATAAATGCATCACAATTCATCACCTGTTATTTCTCCAGTACTCCTGTTACATGAACATTTTTCACTGATCTATATCCTCTTGATCAACTTGATTCCATTCAAATGTTTTGTATTTTCAGTTTCAAACGAAAATATTGCTTCTTTACCTCATTGCTATTCAGGAACAAGGCTAAAATGGCTTCTGACTGGATTCTCTCTCTGTATCTTGTCAAGTCCACTGTCTCCTTCCAACAACTTCTCTAGGAAATCTTCCAAGTTACCATTAAACTTTTGTCGTTCAGCCAGGGCTGTCTCTAAAATATGTCTGTAACAAACCCGGAATCAAATGTATCCTCTTTGTCTTAAAGGAGTGCTGTTTATTCTATGTATTCGCCGTGAGGTTACCAACCATACTCAATCTTTTCATTATCTTATCTGATTTCATTATGTATATTAAGTAAGCTATCATTCAGTATACTGTTCTTTCTTATTTTGTGAGATAAACAACATAGTAAATTTATCAACAAGCACAACCTGTGAGAGATGACTCTCACTAGATCACTGCATCACAATTCCATCTAGGAGACTATTTTATTTTTTCCTTGACAGACTTTAGTAAAATTTTCAAGGTATTATATTTAGGTACCTGCATATATTTCACAGTGAGCATTTTCATTCTACCCTTAATTATTAACTGCATTCAATTGGCATAACAATGCTGACATTCTAGTGGTGGCATCTTTTCACTGGCAGAAAATGTCACTTTCTGGAAAAATGTGCACACTGTTTTGCTTGTGATATAATTCTGACTTATCATATACTTATTCTAGATTTAGTAGGAGCAGCTTTATATTGACAGAAAATACACCTGGTGGCTAGAGGTACTCAGGCTCAAACCCTGTACCTTGAGTACACAGTAAAAAGAGCCTAAAGTCCCTAGCCACCACCACTTGTAAACTTGTGCCTCCTATTTTTGACCTCATAAAATCAGTGGTTTTCAGGATTTTTGTGGCAAATCACTGCAGGACTGAAGTCATTAAATAATGACAGGCATTTGAATTTCAGACTTTATATTCTTCAGAAAATAAATGGTAACACAAAACCTTTTATTCTAGCAATTTTCTAAGTTTATAAGATCAGTATTTGAAATGTGTACCTATTTTGGGACTGTATTCCCCCATTATTGGTTTTGTCCAGGATTTTTGTGCTAAGAGTTGAGAGCTATGGTGAGAAGTGAGAACTGAATTTGTATTTCCCATTACTGGCTTTGTCCAGGTTTTGGGGCTAAGAGGTTGAGAGGTATGGTGAGATGTGAGAACTGAATTCACTAAATGATAGCCATTTAAGTTTCAGTCTTCCTATCTTTCAGGAAGCTGCTGATTTGGCATAGTGGTATGTTGCTCTGACTGTAGTACATAGGGTCATGGGTTCAAGAATTGTAAGTGAAATGCATGATGGTAACAAACCTTTTTATTCTATCAACTTTCCAAAATTATACAAGCAATGTTTAAAATGTGTTCCTGGTTTTTGGCCTTTTAACCCCCCCCCCCCGCCAAAAAATGAAATTGAAAATAAGTGTGAGAAGTTGTGCAAAATGCATATGGCTTATACTATTGTCTTCTATTTATAGTGTGGGTGTAGACGTAGACTTTTATGATGGAAATGTTCTGAATTGGGCAGTTTTGTCATTAATGGTTTATGCATTTTGTTTCATTGCCTACAACCTACTGGAAAAATGTTCAAGCAATAAATGTAAAATACACTCTGTCTAACACGTGTTCTATATTATACAAGGACTATGATTTAATAAAGTCAGGAAGGTGTATCAAAGAACACATGTATGTTTCTTGTTTTGTGTGCAAGGGGCCAGTGATTTGAAAACAGCCTGAAGGCAATCTTTATCCACCACTGGCCAGATGCATTTTCTTTGGATGTGGTGTGGGTTTCAGTGCTGTTTCAATGAATGTGAGTTTCAAGGGCAGAGAAGTTTTAATGCCAAGTCTTTTTTCCTTGTGAGACAGTATTGCTTTGTTTAGCAGATGTTGATTAGTGTTTGTGCATTGTGCTGTAAAATGAAAAAATAAAATCCAAATAATCATTGTAGAAGTAAAGCAGTATGCACACATTAGTGTTTATGGTAAATGGGGTAAAATAGCCAGGTAATGGGACATTGGAATGGCTACAGGGGGACTCTGGTGCCATATTTTGGTTATCTGTTCTTCAATTTGTGTATGGAAGTTGGTATCCCACAATTCATCAGAGTGGGTGGGGTTGCATAATTATGTATGCAAATTATATGTTAATCAGCAATACGATTTGTACCTATTTTTCATGGGCCTTGTCCAGATTTTTGATGTTTCCAAGTTGAGAGGTATTTATCTCAGCAACCACTGAAGTTATATACATACTGTCAGTAGCATTTTATTTATCTAGCTGAGAGCTTTCATAGGATGCTAAGGAGTTCTGTCTGTGTTACTTGTTTGTTGAGATATTTAGAAAAATGTGACAATTGTATCTACATAAATTAATATCACAAAAACAACAGTTAATATCTCTTTACCTGCTATAGACAGAGATCAAATATGAATGCAGCTGAGTTTGCCATTGTGTAAGTTTTAAGGTGAAATCTTTGCAATTATTCATACAAATATTTTACAAGCAATATTTGTCAGCTAGAAGCATCAGTAGGAGGTAACTGCAGATGCACATGGCAGTGTCAGGTGGATGTAATGAATTAAAGTTGCTTCTTTACATAAGGAAAAGCTTTCCTGCACTCCCCAGTGTGGGTGCAAGCCCGTTCATACCCTCCCAAACTTATATAAACAAACTTCAAAGTTATCATACTGTGAAGAAAACAAAATATTCTGAGAAACTGCAGTTTTATGTATATACAACTGCATTTCCACTCATTCAGTTGCCCTGTGCAGGCATTCGCAGTAACATGTTTCAGAATGTAAAACTGTTACTAAAATCATCAACTACAGGAGACCAGCACATATTAGTGGTCACTCTCAATAGTTAGTGCCTGTGATGTATCATGCTGTGTCCTTCTGCACCAATACAATCCAGTGCTTTTCTAAAATAATCTAGTGCTGGTTTGTGATTGATTTTGCAAATGCTTTTTAAAAGAAGATTTATTTTGATTTATATTTTATTTTTTACCTCTGATTTTCAATATTTGTTGGAAGAAATTGATAGCTTATAAATAGGAAGGTTAATTTTAATTTTTTTGATGTGTATTTTGTTATTTTACCTCTGTTTTTCACTCTTTGTTGTTAGAAAGTGATAGATTGTAGACAAGCAAACTCAAGCCTTCCCAAAGGACCTAGTCAGCTATAAATTCACACAGACTCTAGACAGGACAATCCAGAGCTTATCTGAAGCAGTTTTATGTCGGTTTGTGATTTATTGTGCAACTGCTTAATAAGAAGAAATATGTTTTAGTGTATATTTTATTTTTAACCTCTGATTTTTACTGTTATAATGAGGTACAACTACAAGTGAAAATGTAAAGGAAATCCATCATTTTACTGTGACTGGCATAACAACTTTATTAATTACTTCCCCTTGTATATGGTTAGCTCAGTATACTTCATTTAATGTTTAATTGCATATCGGTTCTTGTGTGTGATTTCCTCATACACATTGACTTCACATTTCTTTGAATTCTGTGGCAACTGATTTTGATTACTTTTTTCTGTTAGAATTCTTTATTCATTTACAGTTGAAAATGGACTCCTTAAATAAGTATACCATTAATGATTTGTTAAAGCACGGGTATCTTGTACACTGTACTAAATGCATTGCATATTTAAAGGTTAAATGGCATTACACCAGTGATCTGTGTCCCTCATGTCAAAAGTTGGATAATTTGCTTACCAGTATTAGTAGTAAATCTAGACATACCGATGACAATTGCATTCATGCAACTGGCATGGCTTGGAAAACGCTTGCTACAATTATAAATGACTGCACTGATGAGATAAAAAATATTAGGCAAAGTGCAAATTAGAACACATTTAGGAACGGAAGTATTCGTTGTCAGTAAAGATCACTCAACACCTTTTAAACATGATACTCCCAGTGAAAACTCTGGAATTCATAACACAAGTATTCAGCAAACTGAAGATTCAGAACATGTGAAAGAAAGAAAGAAAGAAAGAAAGAAAGAAAGAAAGAAAGAAAGAAAGAAAGAAAGAAAGAAAGAAAGAAAGAAAGAAAGAAAGAAAAAAAGTTCACAACAAATAACAAGGAAAAAAATGTTCAACTTCTATAATACAATGAAAATACATAGTAAGAAGAACACTGTTTATGTAACACACAGATTACAGGGAATGATAACATTGTTCACTCACTCTACTAAAAAGGCATGATTTGTTCAACAGATAAGAAAGAAAAAAAGAGGCAAGGGGTAGGTGGAATGGAAAGAAATCAAATCTGAACTTGGAAGGATTGAAGAACATTAATATAAGAGGAGAAAGAAAACAACAGTTCAAGCTGTGGAAGTACAAAGACAGCTGGATGAGCACTATGCTGGCAAATATAATAAAGAATAAAAACAATTAGACTAATAAGACTAACTGTAATGAATATCATTCGTTTGTAACAATTAGTAGAGCAGATATTGTTGGAGTAAACGACCACCAAAGTCAAATACTGATGATCTAGAGGAATTTATACATTTCTTGCATGAAACACAGAAGGGAAAAATAATAGTGGATGGGGACGTAAAGTTAGAAGAAACAGACTGGAATAATATTGATTAAGCAACATTAGTAAGGACATTATTTGCAACATATGTTCATGAACAACTACTTCAGACTGTAAAAAATCCTGGCAGGAAATGGAACATACTAAACATACTCTGTGTTCCTAAGAAAATGGCTGTTGCTGTTTGCCATCTACTGTTGATGTGCAATGACCATGGGGCTTAAAGACTAAATTACTACTAGACAATTCTGCCAAACTGAAAACTAAACCAGTGCAGAGAAGATTAATAACAGAATATATGAATGCAAAACAGTCACTATGTAGAACAAAATGGAGTGATGGGTTCAGTGGAAAAACTTTAGAAGGAATGCAGCAAGTGTTGAAAGAGAAATTGTTTAAATACAAAAGAAAACGAACAAATTTTTAACATCAGGAAATAGGCACACGAGGACAAGATGATATATTTACATAAGAATAAGATAATTAATTAAGATAAGAGAAAAATATAAAAAATGGAAAAAGGGTTGAACTCTAACTTTGAAAATAGAAATAAACAATCTGGACAGACAAATTAAACATAGTGTGATTCAAGATAAGAAAAAAAAATAATAAAGACAATGGGCATAACAAGATAACATTTTATAGATACTTAAGACATGGCAGAAGTAAAGACGTACAAAATGATAAATGTTATGTAGATTCTAAAATGTATTCTCAGATACAAAAGATTATAAATATACTTGCAAAATCTTATGCAAAGCAGTACAGCACCACAAAAGGGGTGATAAATTGTCCTGGTAGCATCCAGGAACTTCAGATACTGAAATTAAATTAGATTATATTGAAAAAGAACTATGAAAACTGTATTCAAAGTAAAGGGAGGAGACAGAATTAGTAATAACAACTTGAGCACACTTCATCATGAACTTACAGTATCACTATTTCTGTTATTCACAAGGTCATTGAAGTATTGGGAGATTCCTCATGATTGTAGAAGTGCGCTTGTTAAACTTATCTTTATGGGAAAGGGATAGACCTATACATTTACTTTCTTGATATGGAAAAATAATACAGAAGATTATTTTGTAGAAATTACTGTCAGAATTGGAAAGACTGAGACTTGAAACCATATATCACCATGCATATGTTGAAAATAGATCTATAACCATCTGTAACATGATGTTCTATAATAATATAATAACAGCTTTAAATGAAAAATTGTGTGTGTAATTAATATAGACTTAACTTCAGCATTTGATGGCGTCATACACAAAACACTGATCAATAACTTACAGCAACTAATTAGTGATGTAATCTTGATAAGATGGATAGCTGCATGGCTTACAAATAGGGCATGATAAGTGTCATACACCAATTGGTAGGTGAAATTCAAGGTTATAGTCAGGGTGTCCCACAGGGTTCTATCCTAGGTCCATACTTGTTTATATTGTGTCTTTCAGATCTATCCTTTTCATCTGAGGTATTCTACAGTCTGTATGCAGATGACTTGAAAATGGGTAAACTGATTACATGTATTACAGATAGGGCATGTTTGCAAAAGAACTTGACTAAATTTACAATTTGAGCACAGTAGAATAATATGCTGATAAAAGCATCAAAAATAAATATATTAGATTTGGGAGACATAGACTGAATGGTGAATATTTAATACAGTACACAGTGATTGCAACTGTGTATTCATTAAAGGTCCTGAGTATATTGGTAACTCTAGTGTTGGGTTTTTCTAATATCAACCAAACAGTTAATGATAGTTATAGAACTATAGGTTGTGTAATACAATTTATAAAGTCTATGAAGTCAAAAATTATGAAATTATTGCTTTTTAGTTACATTAGACCCAAACTATTATATGGAGCAATGATATGGAAATATTATTAGAGAACTAGCATGAGTAATTTGGAAAAAGGCTCGTGAATGTAAAAATGTATGTTATCATGAAAGACTAAGATGTCTAAACTTGTATAGTGCCTCATACAGATATTTAAGAGGGGACCTACTTTGGGTATTTAGAGTATTTTGTGACAGCTACCTCGGGAATGTTTGTTGTTACAAAAAATAGTAGAAAATCATCAGATAACCTCTGTAGAAGGTTATATTGAAACGGGAGGTGTACTAATTGGTTCTCTGAAAGACTAGCCAATGCATGGAATAGATTAGCAATTTATATTAAAGCAACAACTAGTTTAGGTGTTTTTTAAGAACAATCTAGACACCTATTATGGGAATGAGTGTTTTGGAATTTTTGCAGGCTATAATGGCATAAGTGACATTGACTGAAATATTTGTATGCAATGATATCATCAGTGTCTCATGCACCACTTGACCAGCAGACTCTAAACCATTTCCATGTAAATAAGGACACAATGTGAAAGCTTGATGAATTGTGTTAACCACATGCAAAATCAAGGAAGCCACATAGGTTATCCATGACACTGCCAGCCCAGCTATCTGGAATTGTGTAAATAATTATATGTCATTTGTGAATATTGATATGATGTATACAAAACTATATGTTATGTACTGAGCTTCAAGCATGTAACCACAGTGTACCCTACTGGAAAAGAGCAGAAATGTATATAAACTATATACCTGTGCAAATGTATGTTCTAATAGTAGAAGCTGGAACATACTGAGTTAATTTGCAAAACATTAAGAAAATAAGTTGAAAATTGAAGTGCTTTGTGATGTACTATAAAAGTTAGTTAATGCAGCAAGGAGACAGGATGTCTAGATCTAGAAGTTTTTTCTATTGTCTTGGAGGAAAGTAATTGCTATGTTTAAAATGTAAAGTGTTTTTATTGCTCTTTGACTTCCTAGCAGCTGCACAGTTCTGAAAGATATGTATTTTTCAGAGAGAGATGTTAAAAGTGCTTGTACTTTCTGACAATGGGGGTAGCTTGGGAACTGAAGTCAGGTGACAAAGAGTGATGTCATCCAAGCTGACCCAGCAGTAATATTTGATATTAACTTAAGAGCTGTCTCAGAGAGAGTCTGGGCATTTTATATCTTGTCTTGGACCTAGAAAACTCCACTCATCTGCATTTGCCTTGCTAATAGTAAATGACTAGGGTACAGTAATTTCTTTTTGATATAGATAGGTTATAGTAAAGATTAGTTTAGATGTTTTCTGTATTTATTTGAGACTGTCCTGCTATGTCATTTTTAAATATTTCCTGTGATTCTGAACTCTGAAGTAGCAGAGTTTATTATTGAGTGTTGTCTTGTTCTTTTATTATTTGTTATTAAATATATTTAACCCTGTCTTTGTGCCTGATATTTGTGAGACATATTAAAGCTCTTAGAGTACTTGCATATGCATTTGGTGACACTGTACAGGCCACTGCTAAATAGCCTTGGTCTTGGTCAGACTGCTATTTGGATTAATAGTAACATTACACAGTAGGCTATGACACCACTTGTAAGGGCCTTATAGCAGATGATAAGTAGTGGTTAGTGGTAGTGATAACTACCTTATAGTCTGGGAAGAAGGAAGCATAGCTAGTAAACCTTTGACAGCCTTTCCGAGGTGTGTGTGTGTGTGTGTGTGTGTGTGTGTGTGTGTGTGTGTGTATGTGTGTATAAATCAAATCTCAAAATGTATGTGTGTGTCTGTGTGTGTGTGTGTGTATGTGTGTGTGTGTGTGTGTGTGTGTGTGTGTGTGTGTGTGTGTGTGTGTGTGTGTGTGTGTGTGTGTGTGTGTGTGTGTGTGTGTGTGTGTGTGTGTGTGTGTGTGTGTGTGTGTGTGTGTGTGTGTGTGTGTGAGTGTGTGTGCCAGCTACATGGGCAGGGACATGAAGCTCTGGTTAGACAGATAGGGTGCTGGAGGTTTTGGCTTGACCACTCAGCTGAAATCACAACCCTATAGCTGTGCCAGTGGGGAGTCTTATTGGGGATCTGGAGAAAGGGGGACAAACCAGACCTGGACTGACTGTGATCTCTGTGTGCTCTCAAGAAAAATTGCACTTTACTGTGTGTGTATTTGTCATCCTCCAAATGTGTATGTCTCTCACTGGTGATAGTGGTGAGGATTGAGGCTCTTTGATTACAGCTCCAGTGCAGGTCCATCATACTTTCTATCCAAGATAAAGTCATCCTATGTATAGGGCCTTTTAGTGACCTACAGGGGACATGCTATGAATTTCACAGTCATCAGCTGCACCTGTCCTTCACTATTTCCTTGACATGTTCCTGCAGCATATGGAGGATAATTTATGGTTCCCAATGACCGAAGAAGAGGAACTATCAATATGTAGATATTCTACAACACTGTCCATTCTCTTGAGGTCCTGGAAGACCACATTGCAATCAAGACCTCACTTGGGGGCAGGATGTCTAATGCATCAACAGAAAGAGCTTCCACTACATCAACTACCAGATAGTTTGCAATGCACCAGGGCAGTTCCATATTCTCAAATGTTGCACACATTCAAATTGTATCAACACTTTATGACATGTTACTTTCCACAGGATAATCTAGTCAGTAAGTGCATATGTAGGTGGGTAAACAGCTTACTATATAAAGTCACCATGCAGTCAGTTAGTAAACCACATATAATGGTATCACCACTGTTTGTTGCAGAGGATGCTGGATATTTGTGACTCCTATCCACAACCACTAAAAAATGTATGTGGTGACATACAGTGTAGCTCATGCAGAGACCTGGAGCGTTGCATGTCTTTGTCAACTGAAGGACATTTTCATTGTCTAGATGCATCCAATGGGGCACTACAGTATTTATATAAAATCTGTAGTCAGATATGGATACTGTACACCATGTTATGTAACATACTTGCATGGAAGTAACTTGAACTGTAGTGACCCATCTCGGCAAGGTTTAACACACCTGTTGCAGAAACAAACAAGGAGCAGTATAGCCAGTCAGATGAGGAACAGGCAACAGGAGGACACCATGTGAGGCATATTAGGGCATATGGCATCACAGAACTGCCAAAAAGGTGGCATCAGGTCTACAGTTATGGACCATGCCATAACAACAAAGACTAAAATAATGCATGCACTATCAAGCACAATATATGCAATAAGGTACATAGACTAATCACAATGTTCATTCAACATTGCTTTTCTCAGGTTATGGAGTGTGCAGGGCACAGTTGTAAGCATCATTTGCACAGGTGATGTGACAAAGTGACAGTTGACATCTATGCTATTATATAGGCCAGGGTAATTTTAGGTGAATGCAGTGTTCACACAGCCTTGCAGCAGGTTGTGGGGAATCAGAAATCACATTCTCCAGAATACAGGTGCAGATGCTGTAACATGAATGATGGCAATGTCTACTGCAGTGGCCTGTGGTCCCAAGGCTGAATGTGGTTCATTGCATTGATGGCATCGCTCTCCAGGAGTGTGCATGTGTGTACCCTAGTAGAGTATCCATTTTCAGGGGGCATCAGATGTATTGTGTCCATAGCCAATATGATGGCCATGTGTAGTCATGGCACTCCACCTGCCCTCATGGGATAGTGATAATGATAGTGCATGCAGACTGGTGACGTATCCCAGAGGTGGATGTTAAAGATAGTAAGTGACTACATATGGGAGACTGACCGTAACCAAGTGTGGTGACCTGTATGGTCAGACTTGACAGTGGTGATATCTCACTAATGAACTGTGTTATTTGTCTATGTATCTAGACCCTCCTGTGGTCATGAATAGCATGAGTTGCAAAGGTAGACTAGATGACAGTTACCATCTGCAGCACTGATATCCTAGAGGTGTATCTTAGCCACCAGTGACATGAGCAGCAATATCTGTTCACTTTTATTCTACTTGGTGTCACATTGCAGGCACATGGTGTCATCCTGCAAACCATACAGCACATTCACCATCTCCATAGAAATGCAGATAAAAGCTGCCTGCACATTGGTCATTGACTGGCACATGTGATGATTATTGTCAAGTGGACAGACCTGTAGTTATGCTGGTGCCACACACCACTACACCTCTACTGTGTGAAGTGTCCACACCTGTCAAAGGCAGTGTGGCTCACAGATGCTATCTAGTCTGGGTTTTCCTGTCTAGCCTAAGCGGGGCCCACAGTCACAATATATTCATCTAATATTGATGAAACTGGAGCTTGGCACATGTCTGGGTGATATGCATAGGGTATTGCTGACATTGCCACTGTATCATCAGAATGTGACATGTAAACTGTGGCCATCATGCAGATGTGACCTGCTGACATCAGGCATGCACTCTCCCCTTGTGTTAGATCCTCTATCAGTACAACCTGTGAAGAAAGCACTGAAACAACATACCTGTAGCAGCACTCTAATAAATGGACCCATCCCCTTTTGCAAAAATCTCTATGCAGGCCTACTGTTATTATAGACTCTATGAAACTCATGTGGATACCTAAATACTTTTTTGTGCAGGATGTTGCATTTGCAGACTGGAGGTAGCTACAGGCAGATAAGCAGGAATCATTTTTTGAATATGTCCTGGATTATGTGCACTGCTCATTATGTTATGGCAATGGTAGGGCTAAATGCTAACCTGATGTATCACCTATAAACTTTGCTATGGTTGTCTCCAGCTCTTCTCTTATGTCCAGACTATGGCCAGGTGCTGCCCTGCATCAGAAAAGTTATTCTGTATTGGTGGTCCACCGCCTGTAGTAGGCATGTTCCAGACAATGTTCTGTGCCTTGTTTTTGCCATCATATCAGTGCCTACCATTAAACTTAGTGCACATGCCGATTATGGCCATTGACAGCACTCATATCCTAAACCACTCCTTGACACACCTGCTGTCAGAAAGGCTTGTCTGTGTTGTCTTTGGCCAAGATGTGTGTGCAATGTGCATGCAGGGCCTGCTGCAGCAGCTTGATTTCCTGGGTGATGACCTTTGCCATTCAGTGTTTTTCTCTTGTGAAACTATGAGAAGCCATGTATACCAGTGGGTTATATATGCCGATCAGTGCAATGTGCAAATGTGGATGTCAGATAAGATCATATGCTGCTTCAACTCTAAAAGTTTTCCATTTAGCTGCACCTATTGTGCTGTGACATTCCCCCTCTTTCCTATACAAATACTGCAACTATGGGCTTATTATGTTGAATCACTTCTTCATTAGCATATTGAATCCATGTAACATGCTGATCACCATGCCCACCTACATGAAATGCATTGCCATACCTCATCCTATGTGCATAGGCCATCATGCCCTGGGTAGCATGTCAAGTCCTGTATGTGCTGTGTACTATATGATCATGCATGCTGTCTATGACTGTAAGGGCACCTCCGGTTTGAAGTATACAAGTGTTTTGTAGCACTTTGTTGGTGCATTTAGATGCACATCACGTCATGTCTGAATATGCATGTGAGCATAAGAGGCTACCATTCTGCTTCTAATTTGGACTTGCCTGAGTAATATTGGCTATTTCAGGCATTAAGAACAAAATAATGCCTATATAGTCCATGAGCAAGAGCAAGAAAATCTTGTCTTTCCTCTCTAGGGACTTGCAGGATTACTTGCTGGACCAATATGATAGCCCCTTCTACAAGGTTCATGACTGTGACCAGCCTTACAAGATGGTACACTATATTATTTAGATCACCTTCTATGGTGAATAGTGCAGGCATCAATATAGAAACCTGTTGCAGTGTCAGCCTCTCCTGGTGGCCTGCTTAACCAGTGGGATGCAAAGGTTTGAGCCAGCCAGACAGAGTTTTACTCTGTGCAGTTTTTTCCTTGATGTATTTTTTGTCTATGTTTTCTAATTTGTCTTACAGTGGTGAAGTGGCTGGGGAATATAGAAGGATGACACCACAGGGGCAAAAAAGTCACTGTTGGTAGCAGGTTGCATTTGCCATGGGCACTAATGCACTGTACTACTTTAATAATATGTCTAATGTATGTGAGTACTAATGAGTTATCTTGTTTTTTTTTCTTTTCTTTCTGCAGAAATAGCTGTATGAATAGCAGAGCTACAGCTGTGGCCACCTCGACCTGCACTGGCTGATGACTCTGGCATTGGGATGATCATAAATGTCAAGTCTGCCTCTCAGCAGGTGGCAATGGCCGTGCTGGTGAAGGTATCCCTGAGGAGTCACTATTAGCCCTTGTAGCCACTACTTGAAATGGAGATAAAGGCTCCTTTTCTGTTAGGAGCCTAGAGGGGTCTCCTCTGATCAGCCTGATATCTGTTGCATAGGCTGATGAGTCTGAAGAGCAGTAGCGCTTGATGACTGCTTCAGGTTTGTATGGTGCCTGCTGGCATGGCTTGCTGAAGCATGTGACCAGCAGACCCTAACCATAAGAAGCACTATATGAACATGACATCAACCACAAAGGGGTCTGAATGGAGAGATAACAAAATCAGCAAGAAAAGGAGAGTCATATTGCTAAAAGTGAATTATCCTTAAGTGTTGGTGAGTACCTTCATGTGGTGGACCTGGTTTTCATAGAATTTCACCAAGAGAACACTGGTATATAGACTCTATTTTATATAGTATATATCATGGACAGAGGTAGGTTAAAAAGTCACCTATTTTCCGAGTCCCTGGATATAAAAGTGCCCAATCCTGTTATGTGCACTAGTGCCAAGACTGGAAAAAATGACTGTGTATAATTTTCAAGACATGAAAACATTCTTAAAACAGGGTTAGGCCAGGGTTAAGGGGAGGATGGCAACCCTGTTGTAGAAGGAAGTCGTAGTAGAACACAAAAAACACAATTTCACAATACAAGAAATAAAGAAACAAAAGGGGAAGTAGAAAAGATTAATAATGGATAAGTTAAAGAAATTAAAATTGAAGTTTTAGATTACCAGTGAAGTATTCCATATAGAAAATTAATCTCAGCTAATATTGCATGATGAAACAATGAGTCCCCGAATTAAGGAGAAACAGGTGGAATGGAAGGCTTCTGATCACTTGTCTCATGAAGATACTCTGGAGCCTTCAGAAGAAAACCAGTACAAAAGTTCAGATGGAGTTGCACAGCTAGGAAAGAAGCAGGGAAAAGTGGCAACTCTGACACAGTCAATGTTGTGGAGTGACAGGCCAGTGAATTCCCATATGAAAGAGCAAAGGATGATGCAGGATGAAACTAAAAAGAATATGAAAGAAGAATATGTCTTGGCTGTTATTGTAGAATGCCCACAGGAAACTGCGAATCAAGAATGTGGCCACAGTTTAGAAGAGAATGATCAAAGTAAAGATTTGCTTGATTTACTGGAGAGAGATAGACATATTAAGATTGATAAAAGAAAGAAATAGATAACAGAAAGTAAATAAGACCCAAGATGTTAAGAGGTCTAATAAAACATATGAGCACAGTAATCAAGACAGTTAACAGAAATTCGTGTGATATAACAGAAGTAGATAATCCTACTGTGAAGCTAAATTAATAATAGAAAAACACATAGCACAGGTAGAAAAACTTAGAAGACAGGCAGGTAAATATAAAGAAAAAGTACAAATAATCGCTACCATTATACCTTGCCTTCAAGGAGTGCTACAGCACTCAGGTTTTAGTTTTACTTAAAATAAAAACACAGAGAGAGAGAGAGAGAGAGAGATTCATTTTAAACTTTTAAACTGTAGTAAACTGTGTGCTACAATTTAGCATGCAGTTTCTACAGTTTAAACCACACAAGGAGCATTATAGCACTCAGATTTGAATACAATTGGGGGGGGCAGGGACAAAGCACTGGCCAGAAACGGGACTAGAATGGCTGGGCAGGAGGGAGGTGGGCATGTTGTGCATCTTGGCTCCTAGAACCCTCAAAGGAATGTCTGGGGAGCATGGATTTTTAATAAGTCGATTACTTAATGAAGAGCTGAGGGGGTGGTGCTGTGTGTCATTGTACCAGCACAGGGTGCTTGTTGAGTCAGCTATGTCTCTGAGCATTATAATGTAGCAAGACTGTTGTATTAGGGATTGTGCAAGTATTACAATATTAAAGTAGCTGAGAGGGACTGGAAACATAAGCCATAAAGCATTATAGAGAATGATAAAATATATGTCACGTGGGATCACTCATTACCAGCAGTTCAGAAAACAGATGTGATTAAACCAGATTAGTCACTGAAATTGCTATACCCATTTATAACAGTATCTTACATACTGAGAGACACAAAGTCATAAAATACCAAGATTTGCAGGCAGAAATGAGGGCAATGTGGAAGAAGGATAACCAGACAGTTCTGATAGTAGTAGGAGCTATGGGTCTCATAAAAAGGATTTTGCAGTCATAGTTAGACATGCTACCGATACATGTAACTCCATATGAATTATAGAAAGAGTCAATTCTGGGCACATTGAGAGTGCTGCAAAGAACACTTTTTACTAACATCAAAGATTGAAACAATAATAATTCCCATCAAGGTATTAGAAACCCAAAAGACTTGGAGAAATTAAATGGAGTGATATGGCAGGGGAAGATTTTCTTGAAATTTCTGAAGATTGCTTACAGGAAACAGAAAGAAAAGCTACTGCTCTCGATCAGGAAGAAAATAATTTAAGGGAAGACCTGCTTGATTTAATAGAAATGGATAGACATATTATAACCAATGAAAGACATAGATTACAGAAAGTAAATACATTTAAAAATGTTAGAAGATTGATAAAACAGATAAAGACAGTAATCAGGACTTTTAAGAGAAATGCATGTGATATAACAGAAATAAATAGAATGTATTACTGCACACCTAAACATATAATGGATACAGTGTTATCACAAAACATAGAGTAACAAAGGAAAGGAAGGAACAAGTAAAGTGCCACCATGGAATCACCAAAATAAAAAAATTAAAAGTAACTATAAAGCAATTAAGACAAGAAGTATCCCTGTTAACAGAATATAGAAAAGGGAAAAGATTGTCAAAACTAATTAGAAAGGAAGACATGATTAAAGCAATTCACAGTATCAAAACAGGACACAATTTATCATACACTATTTCAAATAATAAATTAAAAAATATCAGCCCATGCAGAAAAAAGTTAAAAAGTTCAGAAAAAGATAAAAGTAGTTATCTATATGAAGAAACATTGTACTGCCATGAAAAAGAAGCAACAGAGGAAGTAAAAAAGGGTTTAATTCAGAAGACTGACAAACCAAAAGACTGAATCCCAAAAGACTGAAAATTCAAAATACTGAACACATTTTTAATGCAGGGGACAAGCCTCCTTGCATCCCTCATGTGGGGGCTGTGCCCCCCATACCCCCTGCTAACTGTATATACCAACTCCAAGATTGCATAACAGTGGAGAAGGGGCAAATTCCATCATTGCATCATTCAGTATTTTGAATTTTCAGTCTTTTGAGATTCAGTTTTTTGACTTTTCAGTCTTCTGAAGTAGACCCAAAAAAACATGGACACTAGAAAGAAAAAGAAATTTAGCATAGTGTAATACTTATGGAAAAGAGAAAGCCAAACTAATAAATGGAAAAAAGGCAACTCAAAATAGATTTGAAGAGAAATACATTGCAAAGGCACTCAAATATGAAACATACCCTTCATACCACTGAGCCTGCGGAAACTTCCCAGTGATTTTCTGCAAAGGAACCAGTAATTAGCACTATAACAGGACCTGTAATTTCAAATATCTAACACTTGAATTCCCAATTTTACCAGTATTGCACAACAACTGTTTTCCTTCATACCACTGAGCCTGCGGAAACTTCCCAGTGATTTTCTGCAAAGGAACCAGTAACTGACACTATAACAGGACTTGTACTTTCAGATATCTAGCACTTGAATGTAGGTTTTAATTTTTTACAGAAGTCCAGAATGCTGCTTTAATTATATTACTGTATGTCTAGCTATGCTAACCAGAAAGTGCCGTGTACATTCCCAGGGACAATAATCGCCCAACTCCCCTTGCTTTAATCTCCTTCCCCTACTTTTAATAACTAATTTATCACTAACAGATCATTTTCTAGTGCTCCTTAAACTGCTCGGAAACATTACCAATCTGATAGTGACTAATACCTAGCTGTAACTGTTTTTAGGGTGATATCTACACCAGGTTATATCACAAGTGCAGGTGACCTATTTGTAGCTATTTAAACCCAGAACCACTGTGCACCAAAACTTTTAGCCAGTTACTTGCTACTCCAGTTGTCTTAGATTGTTTATTGTGATTGCCCTTTGTATCCTGGATCTACCCAGTTCGTTCACCCTCACTGCGCTCGGGCTCACTCCACTCCCCTACCTTACCACCATTTTCATCCACCCCTGTATCAATTACCTTTATAGCTGACTGCCTTTTCCCCCACCCCTTCTGGTACCTCCACTTCCTGTCTGTCCCCACCAGTCACTACCTCCTCTATCCCTTCTACACATCCCCTCCCCTTTTCCTACACCTCCTACACTATACTTACAACACCCACTAATCCCTTTGTTACTTCTCTATACATTTACATATTACATTTAATCCCTCTGTCCTCATAATGCTGTTACCTTTCCTGCTCACACTCCCTCTTCTGCTTCTCTCTTACCTCTCCTTGTATCAAACACAGATTAATCCACTTCATCCCCCTCCAACATCTACTCATTAGACACTGTATGCAGGAACACAATACTATTCTCAAATATCCCCCACACTCTTCCTTACAGCAAAACTTACACTTCCCAAGAATAAACTCCCTCCACTTAACTCATTATATCCAAAAACTAAATTTAAACAACATATATTGCATTTATTCAAGACTATTTTTATCTACCCTTGGAATACCATAAATCCGGTGATATTCATCCAAATAAGAACAAAAGAACAATGCACCAAGGTAGCACACAATAGCGTCTTTAATAAAATAAACAAAAGAAAACAGTGGTAAGCACTTTCGCAACACTCAGTTGCTTCTTCAGACAAAATGTTAAAACAGCTCATTTCTTAAATACTCTTGAAACCAATTAGCATAATTAGTGATGTCATACCTGAAGGATCATTTAAAGGCACAGACAAAAACTAAACATAAATCAGATAAAATACATAACATAAGCTTCTACTAAGCATAAAAAGATCTTTTTAAAACATCAATTATGTAAAATTCATTCATAAGTAAGAGGCAATAAATATTATGCTCAAAATTATTTGTGTTTAAGGTGTCTGGCTTTCAAAAAAGGGACCAGAGATGTGGTACCATTAAGACCTGGATATTTGTCTGCATTAAGTTTCATTATCCATTTTTGTTCACAACCTTCAGTAATATTTTCTATATCCCCTCCTCTCAAATTTGTATGTATCTGTTGTAAGACAAAAAACTGGAAGGAATGTGAGGGATCAGTGTTCATGACATGATTAGCTAATGCATTTGCATGTTTTCTATTCCTGATATCACGAAGATGTTCCAAAATTCTATCTTTAAAAGATCTATTAGTCTTGCCAACATAGAAAACAGGACATCTCTTGCAGAAACCATAATAAACCACATCAGTACTTTTACAATCAGCATATGTATGGGAATACAGATGGAACTGTTTTGTTGGATGAGTATATGTATTTGTGCTATAAATGTAAGGACATGCACCACATGACCTGCATGGATAGGTACCCTGATGTGTGGAAAGAGAATTTGGCTTGTGTGTCTCTCTATTACAAAGATGCTGTTTGAGTGATTTATTATTCCTAAAGCTAAACTGTGGAATGCTAGTGGTAATAGCATTTAGATTAGGTACTTCTTGCAAAAGGTGCCAGTGTTTCTTAACAACATCTATATATTGATTTATGTTGCTGGTAAACTGAAACACTACTCTAAACTCATTAATAGGCAAGGTACCATTGCTATTAGTAGCAGGATTATCCATGGCTGGATTAAAATAGGGTCTGCATTTTGTGTGCCTCAATTTCCAGGCATCAGAGACTGTTTTATCAATCTCAGTAGTATTATAGCCTCTTTGGAGAAAATCACATTTGAGATTAGTAAGTGCTGCATGTGCATCCTCATCATTGTTGTGTAATCTCAGTGTCCTGAATACTTGCCCTTTTAATACATTTCTTGGAATATGTCTGGGGTGCATGCTTGTTTTATGCAGGTATGTATTTTGTCTAGTAGGTTTGTGGTAAACTTGACTCCTTAGATTATTTAGATCAGATTTAGTCAAATGTACATCAAGAAAATCAATATTTTCAGCAGAGATCTGATATGAAAATCTTAAAAAATAAGTAGTAGTATGTAAGTAAGTCACAAAGGATGCAAAATTCAAACCATCACCTTTCCATAACATAAAAACGTCATCCACAAACCGTACATACCATAATACATGTTCTATAAAGGGATTTTGGCTGGAAAGAACAAATGTTTCTTCCCAACAAACTAAAGCTAGGTTGGCGTAGCTATTGGCACAGGGGGTACCCATGGCCACGCCAACCTTTTGCAAAAAGAACTGTTCCTGAAATGTTATAACATTATTTTCCAATATGATTTCTAGCAAGCTACATATTAATTGAACTTCATTGTTCATAAAACACCTGTTAGTTGTAAGAAATTCTCTAATCATCTCAATACCCCATAAGTTGGGAATTCTGGTGAACAAAGACTCTATATCCATAGTAATCAATACAAAGTCCATATCTATTTCAATACTGGCCATTCTGTTATGTAATCTTTTGAGAAACATCTTGGTGTCTCTTAAAACGGTATGACATTTATCCAGCAGACCATGTAAAGTGTCCTCAACAAAAATCGAAAGGGGCTCGGTACACCAACCAGTCCCAGACACTATAGGTTGCATAGGTGGTAAAGTCAGGTCTTTATGGATCTTTGGTAAGCCATACATTTTAGGGACAATTGGTTTTAAAACATTATAATATTTAAACAATGACTCATCTATTAATCCTGTAATAAGTAAATCAAAAAGTAAAAATGAAATTTTATCAATAATAGCATTAACTGTGATTTTAGAGATAGGTAGATATGTATCATTATTTAATAATAATTTATGCATTTGCTGTATATATAACTGTTTGTCTAAGAGGACAACACCACCTCCCTTGTCAGCCTGTTTAATAACCAGGGAGTGTAAGTTCTTCAGTTCATACAATGCTCTTTGCTCATCAACAGTTAAATTGCTGAAATGATAAATATTGAAATCTTGCTCATTTATATCTCTAAAAGCCATCTCACACATATCAGTAAACCTCTGAATACTAGGTGGAATATTTGGAATAAAACTGCTAGGGTGTTTGTATATATTATTTACATTCACTGTGTTGTTAGGAAACTAAGATTTTAAGGCTAAATTACTTCCCAACAACTTTAAGTCCTTAATCATTTCTGTTAAATCAGCCTTTATCGCTGGTATAAAAGACAGGCCTTTGCTAAGCAAATTTATCTGATCATCACTCAGTTTAAATGTAGAAATATTAACAAGACCTGTATTTATGTTCATCTCCTTTTCGGTGACTGTATGGTCCTTTCTGTTTGACTTATCCTGGATAAGTCTCCCTTGTAGTTCTGGCTTCTTGCACGATTCCTGAATGGTAGATGTGCCTTCAGGGAGAAGTCGTTTTTGTTGTTGGTGTCTAAAAAAACATTGTCAGTGCTCCTGGATGCATGAATATCTTGGCCAGCTGTTGTGGACATCATATGAGCCTGCGATATTGTCGAGGATGGCAAAAGGCGTGTTTTTTAGGAATGGCTCCAGTGTTAGCTTTATTTTGGTGTAAATCGATCGTTTCAATAGATTCAGCCACTAAAGGCTGTGAAATGAAAGCTACAGGAGCAATATTCAAGATAGCTTGTATACCAGGTAGCTCTGTATGCGTAGAACCGGAAGTGCTATCAGTAACAGTCTCAGGTCGACTGCACTCACTTAAAGTTGTAAAGCGTACATTTTTTGAAGTATCTAACGCATTTGAAGCAGAAATGCCCTGAAGCTGTCTGCTTATGTTCGCTCTGGGCCAAGAAAAAACATTGTTGCTAGCAAAATCACGTTTATCTCTATTTAGTTTGGAGAGTTTATTATTCTGAAATCTTTTCTCATATATAATAATGTTCTCCTGAAGTTCACTCATTTTATTAAATGTAATGTCATTAGGAAAGTTTTCATTAATCTTTGATTCCAAAACAATAATCTCTTGCTTAAGTTCAAGTTCAATAGGGGAAAAAAAGTCCAGTAGTAGTTCCATGTATTTTGAACTAAATTGTAGATTCAGTTCCTGCCATTTGCATAAAAGAACTGGATAAGCATCCCCATAAGTAGGCATGTTTAGAACTCCAAGTCCACGAGGGATAATCTTAGATTCTAATGAGGCTTGTAGATGTAAGCGCTGCCACTGCAGCCTCTTATACTTGTACATCAAGTTTTCCAAGTTCTTATACTGAGCAAGAAATTCAGGTAAACGTTGAGGGTTGATATTTTCTTGCTGATTTACATGTATGTCCACATTCAGAACTGGATTTACTGGTACATCCAAAATTCTTAAGAAACACTGGTGGAAACCATTGGTAGGTATTCCTGAAGTATTTCCAGTAAACATATCCTCCATGGAGACGTGTGCTCTTAAGCCAAATAAAAAACAAATAGTACTATCAAACAAAAATGGCTGTAGGTAAAACCAAGGTGCATAAAAACATCAAGTAAGAACAAAAGAACAATGCACCAAGGTAGCACACAATAGCGTCTTTAATAAAATAAACAAAAGAAAACAGTGGTAAGTGCTTTCGCAACACTCAGTTGCTTCTTCAGACAAAATGTTAAAACAGCTCATTTCTTAAATACTCTTGAAACCAATTAGCATAATTAGTGATGTCATACGTGAAGGAGCATTTAAAGGCACAGACAAAAACTAAACATAAATCAGATAAAATACATAACATAAGCTTCTACTAAGCATAAAACATCTTTTTAAAAAATCAATTATGTAAAATTCATTCATAAGTAAGAAGCAATAAATATTATGCTTAAAATGATTTGTGTTTAAGGCGTCTGGCTTTCAAAAAAGGGACCAGAGATGTGGTACCATTAAGACCTGGATATTTGTCTGCATTAAGTTTCATTATCCATGATTAGCTAAAGCATTCGTGATATCAGGAATAGAAAACATACAAATGCATTAGCTAATCATGTCATGAACACTGATCCCTCACATTCCTTACAGTTTTTTATCTTACAACAGATACATAAAAATTTGAGAGGAGGGGATATAAAAAATATTACTGAAGGTTGCGAACAAAAATGGATAATGAAACTTAATGCAGACAAATATCCAGGTCTTAATGGTACCACATCTCTGGTCCCTTTTTTGCAAGCCAGACGCCTTAAACACAAATCATTTTAAGAATAATATTTATTGTCTCTTACTTATGAATTAATTTTACATAATTGATTTTTTAAAAAGATTTTTTATGCTTAGTAGAAGCTTATGTTATGTATTTTATCTGATTTATGTTTAGTTTTTGTCTGTGCCTTTAAATGCTCCCTCAGGTATGACATCACTAATTATGCTAATTGGTTTCAAGAGTATTTAAGAAATGAGCTGTTTTAACATTTTGTCTGAAGAAGCAACTGAGTGTTGCGAAAGTGCTTACCACTGTTTTCTTTTGTTTATTTTATTAAAGACGCTATTGTGTGCTACCTTGGTGCATTGTTCTTTTGTTCTTACTTCATGTTTTTATGCACCTTGGTTTTACCTACAGCCGTTTTTGTTTGATAGTAATTTTCATTCAAATGCCCAATTATCTTTACCTTCCCAATCAATATCTCAACACTCTGACTGTATCACAAAGGAGTTATCTTTATTTTCCTTTAATCTTTATAGTACTGTCAATAAAGCAAATTAATTTCATATTTGTGTAGCTCAACATTCCCCCAGTATAATAATTATCACTGAAACTTGGCTTAAACCACCCATTTCAGGTAAGTAATTCTTCCAACAGGCTATAACATCCTTCATCTTGACAGAACTGCCAAAAAAGGGGGAGGCATTGCAACAATCTCAACCTCTCTCCCTTACCTAATCCTCCTCCTTTCTTTCATCGTGCTGAACTGTTAACTGCTAACTGTAAACTCAATAACCATAAAACATTAACTATTGCTGCTAGATATATACCACCAAGAGATAATATACCTATACTAGAACAAATCCTCTCATGGTTTTCCAACAACATACCCAATGACAGCACCACACTAGGCAATGTAAATGTCAATTGGCTATCACTAAATTTGTCCTGTCCAATCTCCAGCATTAATTTATATGGTTTCGCCCAGCTTATCTCAATTCCTACCCACTTTGTTAAAACAACCAACTCCACATCTATAGTTGACTGGATTCTAGTCTCCCACCCTAACCTCCATCACAACCCTGAATCCCTATCTGATGCCATTAGTGATCACTTCCCCATCTGTGTTCAAAGTTTCACTCCTCATCTTCACAGACTACATAAACTTATTGAATGCCGAACATTATCCAACTTTCATCCTGACTCCTTTAACATTATTTCATCTAACTGGTCATTCCTCTTTAATATATATCTAGATAAAGCTGTCCAACATTTTAACACCATATTTCTTAATGCTCTCAACTCCCTTGTCCCTTCTTAGAACTAAAAGGGTCAAATGTAGATTCTCTCCTTGGCTCACGTAGACTACACACACCCTAATAAAAAAAGAGATAATCCCTGGAAGCTGTGGACAAGGACTAAATTGCCAACTGACTACTAAACATAGAAGGAACGACATAACCTTACTAGAAAACAACTTAACACAGATAGGAAAAACCTTTATTAGAAACCCCAAACCACACAAAATAAGAATCCCAAACTATTTTGGACTAGTCATAACCAAAGAACAACAAACTCTTTCCAGGAATGAAGCACAAACTATATAACAAAATCCTGTAGTACTCCACCAAGGACCAACACCAGCTCGATACAAATACTGATCTTTAATGAAAAAATAAAAAAATAAAAACTTAAAAACTTAAATAGTCAGTCAAGCGCTTTTGTTCCTTACAAATTAAATGGAACATCTTCAGAACTGATTAACTATGACTATCAAATGCCATTTATATGCATATTCAACAAAGTGACCTAGATAAACAATTAAATAGCGTATTAACCAATTAACAATTTACACAACATATTGAACATTGTTAGAAAACATATTATCAAACGTATTTGGTATCCAGAACACTACAAAGCATTATAAAATGTAAATTAATGCTACTTTTAAACAGTATTACAAATAATACTGTTTTAATTTCAAAACTGAATTAATAGAGCAAGCCTCATTAAGGCCTGGGAAGTACAATGCATTTAATCTTAATTGCCATATTAAATCCCTTCTTTCCAAATGCTCCTTCATAAATACCTCCCTGGCATCCTGTACTACTTTCTCTAACACAACAAACTCAAATTTATGAGGTATTCCCCATAGTATGTTTACTAAGGGCTTTAATTACTTTCTTTTTCCTAATGTCAAGCAAGTGTTCATACACTCTTTCCTTTAGTCTCCTTAGAGTCTTTCCAACATAAAATGCTTTACATGAATCACAAATTGCAACATAAACCACTTGCTTAGATTCACAGGTAAAGTGTCCTTTTATAAAATAATTAACTCTTTTAATATCCACAACCTCACTTCTTTTTATATAAGGGCATTGTGAACATTTACCATACTTAAACATGCCTGGTTTATTAAAATTCAACATACTATTTGTTAATAACCAGGCCTCAGCATTACCCTTGTTACATTCCAACAATTTGTTTAAAGATCTATCCTTCTTAAATGCAAACCATGGTTTCTCACTCACTTTTCCCAAAACTGCACCCTCAAACCTAAAGAAATTCCAGTTTTACACACACACATGAACCTATATAAACATAACATGCTGGAGGGATAGATTCCTGTCCCAGAGACTTGCCATACTCTGGAACAGACTACCTATCTACGTCAAACAGAGCTCCTCATTAGCACTCTTCAAGAAAAATCTTGATGATTGGATGGGTAATAGGAAAGTCACCCCGGGGATCACTTCTGTGGTTCTGCTTGACAGGGGCACAGGAAAATAATTTTCTTGGGTGGCGAAAGCCAGGATACCTTTTTGGCTAGGTTTGTATAGGCCCTAAGGCCAATAGCCTAGTACCTACCTATGAACCTATGAACATACCTATGAACCATTCATAAAGGCCTTACTATCCAATTTGTAAGTCAAAATAAATTATTTCTTATTATAGGACAATTTTTGACAGACATTGAATTATGCAGCATCCCCCAGAGCTAACAGTGGAACAAATATATCATTATTTATCTTATTCCACACTTTGTCTTTAATATTACAGACAAAATCCTTGGGGTAACCCCTTTGCCAAAACATCTCAGCTAGAAGGTGACATTCTTTTGTAAATGTATCCATATCAGAGACCATTCTAGCCAGACATAAAAGCTGGCCTTTCACCTCCGCCTTCTTCTGGGCTTAGGGGTGACAACTCAAACTTTAAATAAGAATTTGAGAATGTAGGCATCCTATGAATATTCAAAATAAACATACATTTCACACAATCCTTAGATAACTCAATATCCACATAAACTATACTATCCAAACTGGTCATATAAGTCAATTTCATGAAATCCACAGTTTGATTTATGTATTCAATAAACTTATTCAACTCATCCATTGAATTATTCCATACTATAACTATAGCATCTAAAAATGTGTATAAGACACACATGATTGCTTGAACATACTTGAAAATACAAACTTATTTTCTCAGAAAGCCATCAGTAAATCAGCAAAAGCCAGAGCACAAGTGGCCACTCCAGTAACTTGTTTATAAAATTGACCTTCAAAATTCAAAAAATTGTCTTTCAACACTAACTCCATTAACTCTGTACCACTTGTATCCTATCCATTTCCAATGCACCTATAACCATTGATTGATCCTTAAACCATACAAGGCCAATATCCTGAGGAATAACTGAATACAAATTCTGAACATTTATCACTACAAAAATAAACTCATCACTATAAGTTAACTGGCTAATATTCCTCAAGAATTGCTATGAATCCTTTCTAACATGGGTAAGTCTTTCCAACTAGACTTTAATAAATTGTCACAAAACTTTGAAATAAAATATGTCTTCAGTCTTGTTGCACCTACTATAGGTCTTAACAGTGAATTATTTAATGACTTGTGTAGTTTTGGGATACCAAAAATATTAGCTACTACTGGTTGATCATCGAATATAAAATTATATTCATCTACATTAATCAAACCCTCCATTAACAAATCTCTTTAAAAAACAGTTCACTTTGCTAAAACCAATATTTACTTTATTTATAGATACCACCATATAAGTTTCATCCATCAGTAATTCATTCATTCTATTACTATAGTCCATGCTTCCCATAACCCTAAGCCTACCCCATTTGTCCGGTCATTACAAAGTGACTTGTTGTTTGAACAATATTGTGTTAATTATCAGTATACTTTTCAAAAGGCGGATAGGATGTGTGATAATATTTTGAAGTGAAAGGCAGAAAATTTTCAAAGGGATTCTATCCCTCCAGCATGTTATGTTTATATAGGTTCATGTGTGTGTGTAAAACTGGAATTTCTTTAGGTTTGAGGGTGCAGTTTTGGGAAAAGTGAGTGAGAAACCATGGTTTGCATTTAAGAAGGATAGATCTTTAAACAAATTGTTGGAATGTAACAAGAGCTAGTATAGATGGTGCAATTGGTGATCCTGACATGATGACATCAGCAGAAGTTATAAATAATTCTTCTGAAAGCCATGTCCCTCTAGACAATGTGATGGTGAGGATATCAGAGAGAATACAGATCAGGGTGATTCACGATCAGCAGGGGTCCAAACCCAAGTGTTTCTATCAGAAACATAATCGATGGAGGAACTAAGTGGTGAGTGCTCTGATAATGAACGTACTGTAAGATTCATTAAAACCAGAACTAATGATCTTATTGCACATAATTTTTCATTGAAAGAGTTGAAGGTGGAACATGCGGATGTTTTATCTAAGGGATTGTCCTTCATTCCAGTGCAAAGGGCTAATTTGGCTGAAGTGTTGATAGACTTAAGACTGTATACTAGAAAGTTAATTTTATCCTTGCGGTTTACAGAAAAGGACAATATGGTTGATAATAACCTAAAAAGGTCTGGTTGTTTCAACCCACTCCTCAACCAGTATATACAGACATTTGGGAGATTATGTGAATTTGATTTCAGGAATATTTTGGACAATAAGTCTTGTAAGTTTAAGAACATGTTTATGGGTAATCTGACAGTAAAAGCTAAGTTATGCATTCTTAAATACCCTTAAATCCACGGTGCACTTGGAGAAACCCACCATAACATATTATACGTTTACATTTCACAGTGGGGATAATTATTTCATTTTCTTTACACAGTGCAAAATATCCCAGTACTGTAGAGTATAATTACAAATTGTCCCTTCACTCAGCCACAGGTCAAGCTTCAAGAATCAGGGTAAAAACTCACTATCAGGACACTTTACTGCTGGCACTTACTTTGAAAGTTGATGAGATAGAAAATTAATGAATGAAGAATAATATTATTATAAATGACCTGAGTGTGAATAAAGTAATACTTATATTTAAATTTATGGCTGTGACACAGTTACATTGGAAGTCCTCGTAAAAAGGATCTTTGAAATGATTTGATGTTGTTGTTGTTACCAAACTTGCACTGTCCTGCAAGAACAAGTCAGCAGCAGAGAGGATGAGGAGGCAGTTACTGAAGAACCGTGAGGTTAGGTTTCTAAGAAGGAATAAAATAGAAAAAAGCCAAAAATAATCTGGGACAAATACCCAAAATCAGTGACAGCATTTTAGATATTACTCTAATTCACTTAAAACAATAAAAGCACATCTGGTTTTGCATCAACATGCATTTTTGAACAAGAAGCACAAAATTCCTCTGAATGGCATTACTTACTAACTGTAATCCTCCATGACTTACAAGGGGCAGGGCAAAAGGCATCAGGCAAAATAAGGACATCACATGAAATAAGGGACAGTTTTGAGAGGTTACTATGGGAGAGTTATTTTTGTCTGGTGATTCATTTGCTTGCATTAATATAAAGCCAAGAAAATCATAAAAGCAGTGACATTAGATATTCCCTAGTAAGATGTTTCATTTTAATTTTTAAGGGGATGCTCTGTTGCTCGTTTCATTATAATTTCAATATGAGCTGTGGAACATTTTAATTTATGAAGTGATCTATGTTTAGAGCTCTGCTGTTTCAGTGGCTCATTTCGGAAGGGTTGTAAGAAATGTTATCATAATGTGGTCCGGTCACTAATTGGTTGAATAAAACCATCCATTGTATAATAAAATATGAACTATATGAAGAGTAGCAATACATTGTATAATAAAACATAAAATATATAGATTAACTAGAGGAATAAATCATTCGATAGAAAATGTTAGCTGTTGTTTATCTGTATTGCTGCAAATAACATGAACATGTTAAGGACCCAGGCTTTCAAAGAATACTGTGTGTATTATTTCAATATTACATGAAGGTGTTACTCATTTTAATTGAAACTAAGAACATGTAGGCAGAAGGCTTATGGTGAATCATACCTTTATACATGTTGTACTTAGCCCCTGTACCATCATCCCACGTGCACTTAAATTCAACTGTGGTGTGCACTCCACCACTCCTTCTGGCAACTCATGCTATAATTTCACAAGTCTTTCTGTAGACTAGTAATCCTTTACATTTGTTTAAATTCTCTACTCTGTTCACATATGAAGCATATCCTCATCTCTTCCCATTGTCCTTCCTTCATAGCTCAGCATGACTTTCCCGTCCTGTGATGATCTGTTAAATCCACACACTTGGTCTTCTTGCCTTTTATACTTGTAATATGCATATGCTCACGATACAAAAAAAAGCTTTTTTGCAGTGCAGCATCCTCTCCACAGCTCAAGCCATTAGTTGTACACTGCGTGTCAGCCTAATATCCTTTGTTTAGTACATCCAGATTTCAGCTGTGAACTTTGTGTGTGTCACAAAAAATGGAAAGACCATATTAGCATTACTTGAGTCCACCCCCCTCAATGTAGACTTCAGTACATTGTTGGATATCACGACCGCTTATTTGCACTGTCTAGAATAACCTATCTAAGGTGATAACACCATGCAAATCCTTTTCTTTCTCTGTTAACCTCAGATCACAATTTCTAAGATGTATATAATCTCTAAATTCCCTGCACTGGTGAGCACAAGTTTGCATACATTTTGTAAAGATCTCCAGTGGGCAGCTACCCACTCATCTTCAAATTCACATGAATGTTTTTATTCTGAATGTTAACCTCCCATCTAGGATGCCTCCTTTAACCTTGGGATATATCAGCAAGTAGGCCATCTTGAGACAGTTCTCCACAGAATATATGACGTCACCATAAATACCTGTATGGTATGTCTCTGTACAAACAAATACTCCAGATTCATTTAGTGTTACACATTCAGTATTCCTCCACAGTCACAACTGACACACATTTACATCAACACAACTTACTGAGCATACACACACCATAAAACTGCACATTTTACTAAATATTCAAACAAACCCTGTGGATATATAATACACATAAAAGTGAAACATGGGAGAAATAATCCTTCATTGCTCACCATCATCTGAGGGTATACATGCAAAGATTAATATTCTAACCATGAAATTACCATTTCAATAGCAGTAAAGGAATGGTAGGTCTTGATGTATGTTTGATATACAGTGAAATTTTGTATTTTTGAACCACCACTGTCATGGTGTCATAAGACAACATGTAACCCAGACTGCTGTACATTTTATGGTAAGTATTAACAAGCCAAGAAACCAAGCTTCTCAGCAGTCCAAGGTCTTGAACCCAAGAACCCGTACACTAATGTCAAAGAACATACCACTACACCATCTGATCTGTGGCACATGCTAGTGATAATTGAATGTAAAACAGTTTCATTATGACCATCACTATGTGCATCAAGGGTCATGGCAGATTCCATTTTGTACCTCATCATTTTAAACATCAACACCGTGTCCTTAATCTGTGTCACAACATTCTAAGTGGCAAAAATATGAAATGCCATCACTGAGCTCCATATGCCCTAGATCTGCTGAATACTGTTTAGACCATCAGCAGTAGACTAGTTATAAGAGTGGTTGAGTCTTCAAAGTCAAGACCTCTGCTGCATAAAGCCATGCTGTTGCATGCCTGTGAGTCAATTATTAGTTAGAAATCGCATCACTCACAACAAAAAAAACTTCATAAAGTTCCATACAATGATAGCAGGACTAAGGTACCTGTAATTAGCCAGCTCCTTTCTGGGCAGCTCCTTGTGCAAGATGCCATATCTGCCAGCCATACGTTCATAGGTTGTTAGTAGGCTAATGACAACTAGGGCCCTTACAAGCCTAGCCATGCATGCCAAGCCATTTTGGTCTTGATTATCATGGGCGCCTATATGTCCATTTATGACATATACAAATGTTATGTACTTACCGTAATGCTAAATCCATGTTTGTCTTGGTCCATCTAACTTAACAGATGGGTTATTGTATTTAAACAGATTCAGCCTCAGTGTCCCCCTCAAAATCCCAGACCCAGAGCCCACCTCTTCCAGCACCCATAACTGCCCCCAGTCCCTAAACCACCTCAGATCAAATTTGCTTGTTTGTACCTAGTACTGCAACTAATGGATGCAACACAATCTACCTATCTGCATAAACAGGAGTAACAGCTCCAGGCTGACAACAAAACAAGACCCTTTTATTTCTGCTGAGGATTCTGGTTTGAAGGAGGACCTAGTTAAAGCTTGAAGCATGGTAGTAATACCCCATGGAGGAACTAGATCCCTGAGAAGATAGGTTCTCTTTAAAAAGACTTTGGAAAAGTTCAAGTAGGCAATGGAAGTTTTGTTTTGAACCACATTAAAAGTCTTCAGGCATATTAACAAGAAGAAAACTCTATTCTTCTCAACAGCCAAGTAAGCCCTGCTGGCATATGTTTGAGAATGGTTCCTATGAGTAGAACGAAAACGCATTATGTCGAATGCATTTTCGTCGACACATGTAGAGCAAGCAGGCAAAACAGCGAAGTGGCTGTTCAGCCAATTCTTTCCCTGGGAAAGAAGTCGCTTGACCCCTTCATTGTTTTGCCATGTTCTGAAGTGTAGTGTGGTCCCTTGTCCGGTATAGCTCCCGAGCGTGATTGTGCAACAGTTACTGGCCTTAGGGTTAGGGTGCGGGTTAAGGTAAGTGCATATGTATGAAAGTGTTTACTGTTTTATATTTTATGTTAAATGTATGGTTGAGTTACGTGTGTATGTGTTTTCAGTTGTTTACTTTTGTTTTGGGGGGTAGAATTAGGGTTAAGGTAAGTGTGTATGTGTTTGGAGATGTTTATGTAAATGTGCGAGAGTTACTGACCTTAGGGTTAAGGTGCGGGTTAAGGTAAGTGCATATGGTTTAAAATGTTTACTGTTTTTTTTTTTCGTTAAATGTATGTTTTGGTTATATGCATATATGTATTTAGTTGTTTACTGGTTTTTAGGGGGGGTATAATTAGGATTTGGTATGTGTGTATATGTTTAGAAGTGTGTAATGTGTTTTTTTTTGTCTTTTTTTGCGGGGGTTGGAACAGCGATTTCTTTCCCTAGGATAGAAATCGCTGTTCTTTGGATTTGACATTTTCAGCTTTCGCTGAAAATGTGTCGATGTAACATAGTTCGATGTTTTAAGCATTCGATGTTGCAATATAGACCCATTTGAGAACCCTGAAGTGAAAAGGACTAAATGTTGTCATGAGATATCTTCCAATTTAATAAACAGGTAAATAAATATTCAGAGACACCATTGTAGGATATCGCAAGCAGGGGAGGGTAAAGACAAGGAGGATACAAGGGCACTACATCTGCATTCATTTAAAAAAAAAGAAATTATCAAATTAGATCAATGTTGAGAACTATATGCCTTTGAAACCATTAGATGAGATGGGTGTTTTTGGCTACCTATTGGATGTTAAGAAGAAGGGTTTCTTACAGACCGATATATCTATGACAAAAACGGTATGACCTCACCTTGTTTGGCTTCCCAGTTATTATGTACTCTGGTAAAATGCATACATTCATGAATATAAGTTGCAGAGGTGTGTGCCCCCCTCACCAGTGACCAATTGTGATAGGAGTGATTTGATTAGCTGCCGTTGACCCATGTTTCCATTGTTTCCACTGGGGTACATAGCTAGCTAACCACCATATTGTACTTTATCCAAAATTAGTTATTTTACTTTTATTTTGGATAATGTGTGGTTCCTACCAAACTCATTTTATTACAGTGTCCTCCTGAATCTTGACACAACTTCTCATTTTCAACTTATTTTTTACAAAGATTATGGGAAAGACAGAAGTGCATGGCTACTAGTTACAGATTTTCCTCCACATAAAAAAATAGAGGGCTGCCACTTGAGAAGTAGAAGAGATGAGTGATAGGAGGAGAGACAGTTCATACTCTTTTTTTTTTTTTTCCTTGGGTGCTGGGAGGAGAGAAAAAAGTGAAAATCATGGAGATCAGTGAGAATTAGATCAGAGGCAACAGAAAATGATTACATGGAAAAAAGGAAGCCAAAGGTATATGACTGAGTATGGTGATCATAGAAAAGAAGTAGGTACAGGAAACAGGTCTGGGATAAGAAGTCCCCGCAGACATATGTGTACATACTGGAAGGCTGATCCTGGCACTGAGTTACTGAAAAAAAGGTCCAAGAAAGTGTGCAGATTAGGGATTAGATAGAGATAATGAATGGTATTTTCCCCTCAATATTTACATAGGAAGAAGTTCAGTCCCCAGAATGGGAAGCAAAGCAAATGGGGAGGAATAGATAGGTGGATGAATCAACAGATGTGTGCAGGGATAGATGGACAGAAGGAAAAAAGAAGAGCTAGGGAAATGGACAGACAAAAAAGTAGAAATGTAGCTCAGAGGAGGGTGTAGATGACTGAGAATAAGACATCAGCTTAAGTACTGACATCTACAGCTAAGGTTTCAATAATCTTAAGTTTTCAGTGTTTCACTCTCTGGAACAATATAACAATAATTTACCCGCTAACTTAATATCCAGCAGTGATCCATTAGACATTGGCCTATTTCATTCAGTCTAGATACAGCATGGAGTCTGTGGATTCATCATATGCACTAGATCTCCATGTGGGCAGCTGGCAAGACTCACAGGTGGCTGCTGTCTTAAAAGGGAAGTTGCACTGGGTAACAGTTCTGAGTTACCAATGTCTGGTCAACCTGAACATAGAAACCATTATGTCACCCAGTGGATAGCCAGCTGGCTCACAGGCAGGACCCAGGAAGTTAGAAATGGTGAGTCCACATCTACAAAAATGCCAGTCACAAGCAGAGTTTCTTAGGGCCAGTCCTCGGACCACTCTTTTTTGGCATTTACTTTTCTGAAATCAAGGCTAATGTCAATGGCCTCTGGCTGACTAAATCTGCAGATGATTGCAAATTAGGAGCTGTCATTGAATCACCCACTGACACAAATGTTTTACATGAAGGGCTGACACAGACAAACAGTTGGTGTCAGAGCCATGGACTAAAACTAAATGCCAAGAATTGCATAATGGCATCTTTTGGAAAGTTATCCACCCCTGGTAACTATTATATAGACAACACACCCCTAAGAGATGACCCAGTAGTCAGAGACTTGAGGACACACATAGACAATAATCTAGCCTTTGACCATCCCATGTCTGCAGTAGTGAGGAAATCATTCTATGTTGTGCAATTATAAACAAAGGTATGGCATCTTGGTCCAAGGAAGTTATTGTTCCACTGTATTTGACATTCAGCAGACCTATCATTGAGTACATTGCCCCCTTTGGTATATACTTAACCAGGCATATCCAACAAATGGAACATCCACAGAGGTTCCTCACTAAAAGAATACAAGGCATTAGTAAAATGTCCTATGCAGACCACCTCAAGGCCCTATCCCTCTATTTTGTCTCCTACAGGATGTTGATCTAAGATCTATGCCTGGCAAACAAGGCAATGTCAGACCCCACTCTGATGACCCTTCTACATATCCACAAAACAAACAGCACCAGAATAACTCAATCTAAAGACTTAAACCTTGCCTGTGATATAAATAGGACCTGCTGGAGAGGCAGGTTTGTATCCCAGAGACAACCCCTTGTCTGGAACAGGCACCCCATATATGTGAAGCAGACTTTCTCCCTAACTCACATCAAGTGTAACTTGGATAACTGGATGGGAACAGCAAACTCATCCTTGGTTTGACACATATGCCTCTAATGGACACAGTCAGTCTGTAAATGGTTCATCTTCTAGAGCCCTGCTTGTAAACATTTCACCTCCCAAGCCCCTGCTTACACTTATCAAGGGTACCAAAACTTGTCAGCAATTTGGGGTGCTTGACTTGACTTAAAAAGGCCCTTGTGGTTCTTAGCCTCATAAATACCTATAAACCTATGAACCTATCAAGAAGTGGAATGAATGTCAAAACAACAATTTCAGGTTAGGAATCACAACACTAAAATGATGTAATAATGCAGAAAATAATTCCAGACTGCATCAACAATACATATCCTAAACACTCAGTTAACTATGCACCCTGCACATCAGACATATACATACATAATCCGGAATCCAAAAAGATAGAAACAAGGTGATGGTGCAGTTAGCATCATTTGCACTGGCTGGGAGTGGGGTGTGGGTGGAGAAGGCTAGGCTGACGCCAAAGTAGTGAGCATATGAAAGTAAGAAATGCAGGCAGGAATATAGATACTATCAAATGGCTACTGAGAAATGATGACCTGCAATGGTCACTAATGTCTTATGCAGCTGTCATGTGTATGGGGATCTGTATGGGCACTCTATCTGTAATGTGTTTTGAGTGTCTGCATAAACACAGAAAAGGTCTGTGATAGCACTACATCCTGTTATATCAGACAGGTATGAGCTGTACATGAAAGAGGTATCAGTTCAGTGTTGTCATTCCCAACTAAGAAAACTGGATCTGACAGGAGTTGCACTAGCCCATCAATGGCCATGGTCAGATTTGCTGGTGCTAGCTGAATGTGAGTGGTATCTGCTCTATGTGCTTTCCTCATGACTACACCCACGTTTGTGACCCCATGGCTTGCCATGTCTGGTTGTGGACACCTCAACCACTGATAGAATAGTGGAAATAGTGCCACTATGGGAGCAGGATCATTCATGGTCACATCAGCCAACACCAGATGATATTGTGGCTCTATGTCCATGTGGATGCTGTCCCCCATTCCATCAGACGTTCCATTACAGACACTACTCATTCCAATATGGCATTCATCCAATCCGCTGAATTAGCCATATGATGGAGGCAGTCAAGCATGCCAGACTGTGCCACATCTAGAACCCTAATCCTGTCCTTGGAAGCCCTAGAGGAATGTGCCTATGCTTCCATGATGGCCCTATACATATGTCGAGTGGCACAAAATGACACACCAGCATCAGAAGGAGGATGGCCACAGGCCTCCCCCTAGCACCCCTACCAACCCTTCTGCATGATACCTTGTCCACACTTTGGCTACAGCCAGAGTCAATAGGAACTAAAACTGTAGTAACCACACTACCCTGATCAACAGTACCACTTTCAGCCTGTTCACTATCTGTGGGCTCAGTGGAATGGGTATGCATAGGAATACTGACTGTGACTGAAGGAAATCCAGGGGATATGAGAGCCACAACCTCAGTGTCAGACTGAACCAATGCTCCTCCAAACTTTGCCTACATTTGGCCACCATCATTATCAGATCCTGTCAATACTCTGACATTAGGTTGTAAGAGTTCTCTGCTTTCACTGTCAGGATTACCTGTGGTAATAAGGAAAAACACAAGAATGAAATTGTTACTCCCCTAAGTATAAACCCAAAATATCTGAACAAAAAGTAACACTGGACAGACAGCTGTAGATTCTACTCATCACAATCTCCTCACACTTACTAATAATATATCCAAATAATGCTTAGTAATAAGAAAATAAACATTTGATTACCATGTACTAATGTTTATTTTATTTTTATTTTATTTTAATTTTGTTTACCGGGATGGTCCGACTAGACGAGGTCCATTTACAGCAGAGGACTGGGGAGAAAAGCTCCACTTACATTAAAACAACACATTACAGCAATATACATCTTATACAAAGTGTAGGAAGTAGTATTTCTTTTATACTAGTAGCATCTAGAAAGAAGTGAAAAGAAAAAAAAAACAGTACAGACAATTCCAATCAGTAAAATATTTACATATGTACATTTTGTTTGCAGTGAGAAACCGACAGATTTTAACAGGTGCATGTTTTTCCATTGATATGGAGGAACCATGCTTACTGGGGCATGTAGAAAGAGAGGTAGGAGAATGTTGTAGAGGTACCAGATGTTTTGGACTATGTAATACATGGACAGAGCCAAGAACTTGTAAGGTGGGCCTTAAGGGAGTTTTTGAATTGAGTGGTATTAGATGCAGAAGTCACAGATGGAGGGATATTATTCCAGGCTTTAGCTATAATGTGTGAAAAGAGAGATTTGTCAGCTGTGTTATTAGCTGAGGTAATAGTGAGTAGTGATTTGTTGGCAGAGCAGAGTGGATGATTTGGAGTGTAGTTGGTCAGTAATTGCCTTAGAGCGTGAATTTTGTCAGGTTGTTTTAGGTTGTTGTATGATATTACAAGTTGGTGATATAGTAGTAACTGTGGCAGTTCACTCCATTGAAGTTGCCTAAGAGGTATACAGTGATGGGTTCTAAATGGGGAGTGTTTGGCAAACTTGGCAATTTTGTTATAACAAGACTCAAGTTTCTCTAGGTCAGATTTCCTAACATAAGTGAGAATTGAGTCTGCATACATTAGTATGGAAAGAAGGTGGGCTTGAGCTAGGGTGACTCTAGCCTGATTAGATAGAAAGTTCTTTTGTCTGTATAGGGAACCCATTTTTTTGTGTACCTTTTTTATAGTATGAGAGATTTCAATGCCAAGGAGCTTGGTGTGGAGAAAGGGAAAAATGACAGTACCATTATTGGAGGAGATAGAGAAGGAGAGTGGAGTGGCTTTTGATTTGTTTGGGGTGAATAGTAGTAGTTTAGTTTTGTTAGGATTTAGGATGAGTTGAATATTAGTGATCTATCTTTCTACTGAGGTGAACGATTCCTGGATGAGGTGTTGTAGGGTGGTCAGGGATGGGGCTGAGCATATTAGGGTGGAATTATCTGCATACTGGATTAGTGAGGCCTGCAGGGTACATGTATGTAGGTTATTGGTGAAAACAGAGAAGAGTAGTGGTCCTGATATGGAGCCTTGGGGTACACCAATGGTGGTTGGGAGCAGAGGTGATAAATCTCCTTGCCACTGGACAGCTTGTTGTCATTCTGATAGGTAATTTTTACACCAAGCAATAGTGTTGGGGGTGAAGGCTAAAGAGGTTAGGGTATCTATTAGTATGGAGTGAGAGACCATACCGAATGCTTCGGAGAGGTCGAGGAATATGGCAGATAAAAACTGTTGTTATTCCTATGCTGGTTAACCAGGTCTGTGATGGAGAAAAGGGCGGTAGTTGTACTGTGGTGTGGGCGGAAACCATGTTGTGTAGGTGAGAGGAGATTGTTTAAGTTTGGGAAATGTCAGTGTATGCATTTTTCTAGTATCTTTGATAAAGGCAACAGTGTGGCAATGGGGCGGTAGTTTGAAAAATCGTAAGAGGTTCCACCCTTATGAAGGGGAATGATATAGGAGATTTCCACAGACGAGGGATATATGATTCCTGTATAGACCGGTTGATAAGGATTGAGACTGGGTAGGCTATGGAATTGGCTGCCATTTTTAGGAAATGTGCTGGTAGCCCATCTGCTGCGAGAGTAGTGGGTTTCAGTTTTAAGAGGTGTTTCTTTATTGTAGAGGTTAGGACAGGTGAGAAGGTAAGGGGGGGCAGAGCTGTTAGGGGCTGTAAGCATGGGTGTGTAGCTATTTTTGGCTAGTTGAGTGGATATTGAGTTAATGGATTCGGTGAAATGTTGGTTGAATTTTAAGGCTATATTGGTAGTTGTATTTGTGGAGGTTGAGGTGGGAGTGGGTGTGGTGGCTTTTCCTGGTTTTAGGAGGGAGTTAATTGCATGCCAGAACCTTTGGGGGTTGTTGGAGTATTTGCTTTGGATATGTAGGTAGTAGTTTTATTTATCAAGCTTAGTTTGCTGTTTAGCCTGGTTTCTAAGGTGTTGATAGTTTTGTTTAGAAAGACTAGTGTTGTCTTTCTTCCAGGTTTTTCAGGCCTTATCTCTGGATTTTAATAGGGCTCTAGTGGACTTAGTAAGCCAAGGAGCTGAGTGGAGTTTAGCTCTAATAGTTCTTATGGGGGCTTTTTGGTCAAGGACCTTAGTGAAAGTAGTATTAGAATAGTTCACTGCTAGGTCCAAATTCAGGGTGTGTAGTGGTTCCCAGTTGCATTTTTTAATACATTGTTGAGATCTGGAGGGTTAACCTTGCGATCATTTCTGACTTGTCTAAAGACTGTAGGTTTGGGTATGTTAGTACGTCTGCGTAGGAGGAATGCTGGGAGGTGGTCAGTAAGGCTGTCTGGTAGACAACCTGTTTGGTAGTTTTGTTCTGGGTAGTTCACTAATGTCCAATCTAATCTAGATTTTTTTTGGGACTTCTTATCTACTCTAGCAGGTTCTAGAATAAGTTGAGAGAATCCATATAGGTTGATGTAGTTAGTGGGGTTTTTAGAGTTGCAGGCTAGCCAATCAGTGTTTAGGTCTCCTAGTAGAATAGTCTCTTGTGAGAGGTTGTCTTTTACCCATTGCAGAATCTCCTCAATTTTAAGAGAGTTATTGCCTGGAAGGATATATGCCCAGAGAGTATTAATACTCTTTTTCTTGTTTAGTTGTAGCATAGATCCTATGATTTCAGCAGTATCGAATTTCGGTAGAGGAGTTGGTAAGTGTTGTATAGTAAGTGTATTTTTATAGATAATTGCAACACCCCCTCCCTTCTTTCCTGTTCTATCTAGTCTAATGATGTTATATCCTGGAGGGAGAATTTCTTTGTGCTGTGTGCTGGGTTTTAACCAGATCTCTGTTATGGTTAGTATGTCGGGGGAGTAGTGGGTTATGAATGTGTGTGAGTGAGTGACTTTATTTGATATACTGCGAGAGTTAAGGTTTATGATGAGTAGGTCTGTTGTGTGTTTGTTTGGGGATATAATGTTGGTTGTTCCTGGATTTGGGTGAATGTCTCCAGAGGTAAGGAGGTATTTCTTTAATAATATATGATGTCTGATTGCTTGTACTATATCAATGTGTAGCTTGTTTGATATTTTTCTAGTGAGAGATATTAAACAGTACTTGTGTATGAGTACTGTTTTGCTGTTATCAAATAGATAGGGGGATATAGGGAAGCTTATGTGGGCTTTTGTAGGTGTGAAGGGTTGTGTTGTATGGTAGGGGGTTTGGGGTAGTGGCCTGTATGTGTATAAGGATGTGGTGTAGGTTAGGGCTGTGAGGATTAGTTGGAGGCATGTAAGGAATAAGGGTGTATCAGAACTTTGCAGGGAAGATGGGCCTGGAAGAAATGAAGCAATTAAAGGATGGCAATTAATCATCACAATGTGAATAACACAGGGCCGGTGAATACACAATGACTTATATGCCCTGTAAGAAATAGCTCTAACTGAAACTTGTCTGAGCCATCCCCCCACCCCCATGTCTATTGCCTATTCTCTTATATAACTATGAATTATCAGTAGGTACATATATAAAACATGTATCACAAGCATTAACAGCCAAATAATATTTTAGTTTACAAGCCAATTGCCATATGTAAGTCTACCTGGAATCTGCTGCCGGGACACACTTGGCCTCCCAGCCACATCAGTACCGACATCAATCACACAGTCCAAAAGCACCCCTGAGTTGCTGGGATCTCTGACAGTGGCCAGGAACTCCTCATTGGTTGCCAGTTGTGGCTTGGCAGCAGGACCACCACCCATAGCCAGCTGTCTGTCAGCAACTGCAACTGTCCTCCTCCATGTCAGAAACATCATGTCAGTGACCTGATGCCACACCTGATCAAAATTGTGGCCAAGACCACCAACTAGATTGATATCAGTGACTACCGGGATCCACATGTACTTTCTAGTAGTCATATCACCCTGACATCTCTCAAATAGGAAGGGTCTATGTCGCCTTTCAGCCTAGATGATAACCTCATTTTCAGCCTTACTTAAAGAGTGTTTTCATGAATTTGCTGGCCTGGGTGCCATAATCCTATGTGTCATAAAACACAAGGACAAAACCCATTAATAGCACAGAACTAATGTATTTTTTCTAAAAGATAATCATGCTGTATACCCATTGTTAACATAAAGCACTTGAAAAACACTTCTCATTTAAGACAACAAAATGGTAGGTGGCCTCTTAGGGGCTATGTTAAATCATCGAATGCTTAAAAAAGCGAACAATGATTTATCAAACCCATGTAAGTGAGAGCTTACAATTTCGAATGTTTAGAACAGCAATTTAAGCTTACAATTACGAATGCTTAGAACAGCAACTTTTTTCCAAGGGAAAAAAAATCGCTGTTCCACAAAAAAAATAAAACATTACATAAAGTGGGGGGGGGCTTCATCCCTCACACCCCCCCTACTTAAATATACCAACTACGAGACTGCACTACAGTCACGAAAACGGCAAAGTAATGGAAGCAGTCAAGCAATTTCTCTCCCAAGGAAACAATTCACTTATATGCCATTTCACTATTTTGCCTTTTTGTGCTTTCAAGTTCGATCAAGACACATTTGAAAGAATGTGTCTTTGATCATTTAATAGGAACCCCCCCCCCCCAGACCCTCCAACATAAACAAAAAGGTTTGTACAAACCCAGGAACAGCCCATAAATAATGTTTTATATTTCCAACAAATAATGAGAGGCTGTATACCCATTGTCAACATAAAGCACTTGAGACACAGTTTTCATATAGGACAACCGAATGTTAGGTTGCAGCTCCCACCCCCCAACACAAATGTAAATGTCTAGACAACCCCCCCATTCTGTCAACATTCTTATAGTGAATAATGTAGTTATGTAATTGATTATGGTATGACAGCATTGCTAAATAGTCGAGAATGCAAATTAGTAATGTCAGTCAGTTTTCAAAATGTGCCCACCAGTGCTGTAGAGATTGCCCTTGAGCATCTAAGAAGCCTCCAACCACTGTCAGCCACATGCACAACCCCTTGCATTGGATGAAAGGCATATTACAGTTCTCTGCAATCTCAGTTGAAATTGTAAAAGCAAATGGTGTAAGAACATACTTGTGCTGTATGCATAACCTGTGTTTCTGACAAATGTAAAGCTCTGCAAAATCTGTCTATGCCAACAATGAAGTATTAGAAATGCATAACCTTTTAATTTTCTACTGCCTATATAAATACATTTCTAAAAGGTTACATTTTAAATGTCATTGAATAATAGAAACATACCTTAGCAAAATAAGTTCTACTCTGCAGAGAAATCTCCTTCAAAGAAATACCATCTTTCTCTTTTGTCTGAAACAAAGGTCTCCTTACTTTCAAATTCTTCAGCTACACAGTTACCTTTTTATAGTGTAGATTCAGCCCTCTAAGCCCTGTGAAGTTGCTAATAAGGTGTGAACTCATTAGAAATCCTGAATACCAAACGTTTGCCTTTGTGTAGCAGATGTAAACATACTGTACCCCTCACATCACTGTTCGGTGCTAATGGCTTGCAATTGTGAATGTTTAGCTTGAGTGAAGGAAAACAAAACATACATTCGAACACCCTTCTCTGTAGTGGGTGTGTCAGTTAGGATGCACTTACAAAGTGTGGAACTAACATCAGTGAGCTTTTAAATAAAATCAAATGCCACACATGTATACATTTTTTGGCCATAATTGCACAAGTGTCCTGCCTTTGCTGAAACTGTTGTTCGCTGTTATGTATTTGTATCACAACTTGAAGGAAAATGTTAGGAAATGCACTACAGACTGCATGTCTAATAGTAAAGCAGAGATAAGGGAAGAATGACCAGAATACAAAGAGAAGACAGAGGAAGGGTCATATTGAGTATATACACAAGTGATATATGTTTGTTATTGCCTTTTACATTTGTGCCTTGCTTACCCATGTGCAAACAGGGTTCATTACTTAAGGAAAAGAGTTACACCTTTAATTTGGCTCACCTTTATTCAACCACACAAGCGCAGTGGCTTTACATGGTTGTTAGCACTCTGAACAGTACTGAGTGTGGAAAATACACCTGCTCCCTACCTTTCCCTGATGCACCAGGTGTAAGTACAGTGAGTTCATGGTGAAAACACAGGTGAGCCAGGTCCAAATCCAGCACATTTTACTTTTTAGTAAGGGTGCCTCACTGTAATTTTTTTCAAAAAAGTTTGATTATATGGGTAGTACTCCATACTAATAGCTATGTATAGCAGGTTGCGTGACAGAAAGGTATCATTACTGGTTGCATACACATAATTTTGTAGGTATCATGTGTGTTGTGTGTAACTGGTTTAGCATGACAATGATTATTATGTAATAAATATTCATGTATTTGATGGAACAATAGTTTACTGACAATCATCTATACCCTTCCCATAACTATAGTATAACTGTAAAATACAATGTATTATGAGGTATGTATCATAACTCCAAATCTATTACTAAAGTAATGCAAATCTATCCATTTCCGGTATATTGTCATACATTAGTTATGCATCACACAAGAATTCATAATCCAGGACCTTGTAATGTCGCAAATATACAAACATAACTTGAAGTATAGCACCAGTCACTATTTAAGCTGTATGTCTGTAATGACCATGGTTGGCAAGCACTTCTTCTGTGGCAATGAGGAATAATTACCTGTGTGGAAATGCATGCATTCCCCTTGTATAGGTTTAAATCATACCTTGTATAAATTACTTTTAAGGGGGTAAGTCCCTACAAAATGTGTCCCAAATTATCCCATTAATACTTCCAAAGTCATTGCTTAAAAGCTAAGTCATTTAACATTTAACTATTGACCACTGCACAAAGTGTGACCAGGTGTAGCAGCACACATGCCACAAATCAATGCCAAATGTCATTTCAACATTGCTGTTTCATAAACTCCCTTCCTCTTTGTTTGGCAATGTATCTCATTGCTTACTATCATGCAAATGCAATTGACATGGTTATGCGTGTTTGTGTACTGGTTGTAAAACGTGATATCACAAACTGGTGGGAAAAAAAT
>NC_056743.1:1828163113-1828260613 GCF_019279795.1 Protopterus annectens | reverse complement strand
AGGTGCAGCTGTAGTGTCACTGTACTGTGTCATGGACATACCACACATAACATCACTAGTACCACTTGATAGTTTTCATGAACACATATGGATATATATCAGGACTGCATGTCAGTATAACATTTTGATTGGCAATATCAGTGGGACAGTGATCATGTGGCACATGTGCTGAGTGGTGACATATACTTATAGATGCTGCTCCATGTATTGTTTGGTATGTGTACAATATCAGAGTGACAGCTTCCTCGATCATTGACACTTGACTTTGTACTGCTGTACTTTCTGTACACATGGATATAGTTGATGCAGTGCCATCAGTCTCACATACTGCTGTACCATTCATTATCATGGATCACTTCTTAATTCTCACATCAGTTGTAGGCTTCAGACAATATCCTTATGTATTACATGTGTCAGATGCACTCAATACCCAGATGTGTTTAGGGAATCCACTCATGATAGTGTGTGGTTTGCAAGTGTTGTTATCTATAACACCGATACCTATGTCAATTAGGGATGCTTTAGTCAAGTGCACCCCATTTGGCACAGTGAACTCCCACACCTCTTGTCAGCCATACAGAACTATTCTTTGGGATGCATACCCATTAAGATTTTACAGTGCAGACTTCCCTTCAAGGTGTTCTACTAGATGCTTGTGTAATATGTTTTTTTGTTTTGCACCCAGTAAATACACATCAGTGACAAAATTGATGGCACAGGTTTGATTTTTGCAGGTGTGGATTGTGGCTTATGTGCCATGAAAACTTCTCAAATGACCAGAATTGTCCTTGATTTCAACTCTTGGTTTAACATTGTCCATCTTAACCCCTGCAAAAAGTGGTCATTTTTTGGAAGGGTTGTGAATTCTGCTAATAATGACAATTATTACAGTTGTATATGTCTGTTCCTGCAGAGCATGTATAATAAGTTACACTCTCATATTCTATCAATGCTACAGATTAATGGTCATAATATTTTAAAACTGTTAATGATTTGCCTGTTTCTGTCTACATTTGTCCAGGAGTCTATTGCTATGTGTCCCTGTCTGGTTGAGAGTTATGGTGACATGTCAGTCATATTCAAGCAAGTGAGTTTGCAAATCTTCAGAGTAGACATATGCCCCCTATTGTATATAACACCCTTGCTAAGTATCCTCTCCAGTGAGCATGTCAGTGATGTTTATATCACAACCATTCACCTCCATTAATATGTAATCTTGTGTGGCCATCACATATATACTATCATGTTGATCATATAATATACTTGCACAGGAGGTATGGGGTCTATATTATATGAATGAAAGTTCATATAAGTGAATGCTCCAATGAGTGGAACTCCAGAACATGGAGGTGCATGTTGTGGGATTGCAGTAGAGTGAAGATTGGAGTTTTTGCCCTTTCCTCACTGTAGTGCGATCTTGGAGATGGAATATATGTTTAGCAGGGGGGGGCGGCACAACCCCCGCCCCCCCCCATATTGTTTTCGATGTCCAGGATTTTCGCTCACTGAGAGTTTACTTATATGAACTTTCATTCATATAATATAGACCCAGAGGTATAAACAGCAGTGCATACTGTGCTATCAACATATGTGCTTAATGTTATGCTACTGACTTATCTTTGAAGTGTACATATATTGACATATCCTGTCTTGGGGACATTGCATATTTACTCATGCCCTCTTCCTCTTTATTCATTCCTATCTTTATGTCTGTGTCCATTTTCATCGGCACACTTTCCCTGCCCAGTGTACCTTTCCTTGTATTTGTCCTTGCCATTGTACCCCTGCCATTATTTAATTCTGCAATAACTGTTGTTGTATAGAGTACACTCAGTACACCTATTTTACTGTGATATTACTGCTGTTATTGCAGCATTTTCACTCCTGGCAGTCATTGTGGCTGTCCACACAACCTTGCTGAGCAGGTTTGATCGTAGGCACACTTGAAGGCTTCGTGTTTTTGTGGTCATGCTGCTCTGCATGGTTTTGTAGCAGCACCACTGCTACTGGCCATGAAATCTTGCTTGTATTCGTGGACACATGATGAGCAGCATGAATATGCAAATAGTTGTGCTGCTCATTGAATTAGCATGTAAACTCAGTGTAGGCTTTGTGTGAACCTGCATGGAGTTTATTGAATTCCCGGGATAAAGATTAACATCTTCATAATGTTTAAACCAAACTTTTACCTGAAGTAAACAAAAATATTGCAGTTTATGTAGGGAGTACTTAGCATAAGAAGGGGGGGTACAGTGTTTTGGCTACAAAATGGTTAGCATAACTGGAAAACATTGTTAAGAAAGCACCAGTACTGCAAGAACACTTAATTAGTTTCCATTCCAAGCTCATTCTGAGCTTCACCTTCACATTAGCTACCTTAGCAAAGCTGCATCTAGAAGTTTCCAGCTATTAAGTCATGAGTACTGACTACTGCTTTACCTGAAAATGGATTTTTTTCAAAATTATTTAATCATTTTATGGTGTAGGGACTGAATAGTCAATATATAACATCTCCAAGAAACATTACACATACTCTTGACACCTTTATTCTACTCGTTTTAAGATTACACTCATCTGAAGTGAAATGACTTTTGTTAGTAATTCACTGGTTCCACATTTATTTAGAAAATGATCACTAATTGCACATGCAGTCATGTATGTAAACAGATTTCTGCCTAAACTAAATTCAATCCAGTGTCATTTCTTTTACCTTCTGTTGCTGAAAACATGCATATCTGAACACTATTCGATAAGTCACATGAAAACCATGCTTTATTCATTCAAATTTATTCATGGAAATGTGAATTAAAATTACTAGCGTTGGAACTGGGATGGCAAATTAGGTTGGAAACATACCACCCTCCAGGGCTCAATGAAACATGTTCTATAGGGTGCATACTTAGTTTACTTAGTTTAAATAGATAGATATGTAACAATATGAAAACATCCATAATTAATTTGTTAAGGTTTGTTTAGAACATGAGACAAAGTTATAGTCCAACAAGTTATTACAACAATATGGAATGTAAACTAAACTAAATGTAATGCACATCTGTGACTACACCCAACAATACTGTTATGTGAGTTTTAGATTTGAGAAGGATTTATATGTAACACATATATTTCTATATATTTTTATATATATGTTTATTTTATATACATGTTTTATTGGTATGATATAAGTTAGTAAATAGGATACATATTGTAAGATGTTTTATTGCAATTTATGTAATTAATTTATGATCCTTAGTACTAAATTTATTTTAGCTACTGTTGCTTTAAATTTGTAATGATTGTTCGTTAACAATAATCAATTAATTATGCTTTTAGTATAAGTTAGGTGTGTAATTTGATGAGTTTACTCTGAAGAAGTCTGCCTTTAGTAGCAGACGAAAAGCGCTTAAGAAATAAACTCTTTTGGATCACTTTTGGATTTTTACTTTGTTCCAGTTTGCTGCCTGGTATTTTTCCCACTCAACTTTAGGAGTGGTAGCATAGAGGAGGATTACGTTGCTTGCTTTTTGTTTTTTCTAAATTCAATCCAGTGTCATTTCTTTTACCTTCTGTTGCTGAAAACATGCATATCTGAACACTATTCGATAAGTCACATGAAAACCATGCTTTATTCATTCAAATTTATTCCTGGAAATGTGAATGTTGATTTGTACAATCCTTCAATTGGCCTTGTTCCTCAAGTAGGCATGGATGGATGGAACTGTGCCACAATATAGAAAAGACCTGTCCAGGGAAAGGGAAGTCAGTGCTCACCTACTATGGGAACAGATCAATGCATAAGCATAAGCTACTCTAGTCTTATATGTAGGCCTATGGAAACAATAATCATGGATGCGATAAATAATAAGATAGAAAACCTTCAAGCATTGAATCCAACTCAGTTTGGGTTTCTCAGTGGCAGGTCATGCCTATTCAGCCTGGTGGGGTTATTTGAGAAGATTACCAAAGCAATGAACAATGGCAAAATTGTGCATACTGCCTGCATTGGCCAAAGCACTCAACACAATACCCAACTCAGGCATTGTAAGCAAGCTCATGAAATTAGATATAAGTCCCTACATAACCCACTGGATAGACATCTGGTTCACAAATAGGACACAAAAAGTCAGGATAGGTGAATCTACTTGCACAAAAAGGCCTGTCATTAGTGGGATCCCAAGGGCTTGGCACTGGCCTCACTCCATCTATATTTCTGAAGTCAAGGCCAATGTCAAAGGCCTCTTGCTGACTAATGTTCACAGATGACTGCAAACTAGGCACAGTCATAGAATCCCTCAAAGGCACAAACACAGACTGATATTTATTGCCAGAATCATGGTCCAAAACTCAATGCCAAAAAATGCCCATTTCTTTTTAAAGATGGCCACACCTGGAGATTACTGCATTGTTAGGGAATGGGCAAACTGTACATCAGCACCCTGATTGGAGAATGAACGTTCTCCAGCATGATGTTAATGTACAAATAATGCCCGGTAAAAAATGAGTCCACAACTTCAAGGCAGTATATCAAGCTGCCGTAGAGCTCCAACTGCTGAAAAACTAACGGCCGCCATTACTTTACACACGCTAAGCAAAGCTTCTGCTGTTTAGTGAGTGTAAAAAAAAAAATAAACAGAAAGAAATGTAAGTTTGGGTATGTATGTATATGTATGTGCATGTGTGTGTTTATGTTTCTGTCTCCACGTGTGAGTGAATGAGAGTATGAAAGCAAAGGAGACTATGTATGTGTGAGAGATCAAGAGAGAGAGCGGTCTTGTATGAGTGAATGTGTGTATGAAAGCAGTGGATACCGTGTGTGTGTGTGTGTGTGTGTGTGTGTGTGTGTGTGTGTGTATGTGTGTGTGTGTGTGTGTGTGTGTGTGCACGTGTGTGTGCATGCGCGCGCGCGCGCGCGCGCGTGTGTGTGTGTGTGTGTGTGTGTGTGTGTGTGTGTGTGTGTGTGTGTGTGTGTGGGTGTGTGTGTGAGATCGCGAGACACTGAGATCGATCTTATGTGAGCGAATGCGTGAATGCGTGTATGAAAGCAGAAGTGACTGTGTATGACAGAGAGATAGAATGGTATCTTTTGTAAAATTGTTTATATATTTTTGATGTAAAATGCTTCCTCCAACACCATTAACATATACTACAGAAAGTTTGAAACATTAGGTGGAGGAACTATTTTACATCAAAAATATATAAAAAAATAATATAGTACTTAAAAAAATAAGTAAGTAAAACACAATAATTTTACAGAGAGCCCATTCTCTAAGCACAATAATGCCCTCCAGGGTATGGGTTAAAGTGTAATTAATGCCCTTCCCAGGGTGCACCCTGGGCGGGTGTTAATTGCACATTCACGCACAGCCTGGAGGGCTTTATTGCTTATATAATACACCCCTAAGAGTTAACCCTATGGTCAGAAATTTGTGAAAGTAATTAAACAGTGACTTGGCCTTTAACCATCATGTGTCTACTGTAGTAATGAAATTATTCTACTTTGCACAACTTATAAGCAAGGGTATCGCATCTAAGTCCAAAGGTGTCATTGTTCCATTGTACTTGGCCCGCATTAGGCCAATCATTGAGTACAATACCCCTTTTGGAATATACCTGACTAGGCATATGAAACAACTGTAGTGTCCAAAGAGATTCCTCACAAAAAGAATACAAGATGTAGACAACATGTCCTCCACAGACTGCCTCAGAACCTTATAGGTTCATAGGTAGGTACTAGGCTATCAGCCCTGGGGTCTATACAAGCCCAGCCAAAAAGGTACCCTGGCTTTTGCCACCCAAGAAAATTATTTTCCTGTGCCACTGTTGAGCAGAGCCACAGAAGTGATCCCCTGGATGAATTTCCTATTTCCCATCCAGTCATCAAGAGTTTTCTTGAAGAGTACTAATGAGGAGCTTTGTTTGATATAGATAGGTAGTTTATTCCAGAGTATGGGAAGTCTCTGGGACAGGAATCTATCCCTCTGGCATGCTCTGTTTATTGTGGTGACAAGGTTTAGGTCCCTAGAGCAAGTAGCTCGGAGGGATTGGGATTTCTTTAAGTGGAGCATGTCCAACAGCACTGGGTTTGACATAGCTTTGTATGTTACGCAGAGATCACCTCTGAGTAGGCGATATGCGATGGAGTAAAGCTGGAGTTTTTTTAGACGGTCTGTATAGGGCATCTGTTTGAGGCCGAAGGGGCGTTGTACTCTATAATGGGTCCAATGAGTGATGATTAGAAGGGAACAATGACCTCTTTTTTTCTGGATGAGAAACCCTTTGTGATGAGGTGTGCCATGTAGAAGGATTTCCTGACTACTGTGGCAATGTGATTATCAAAGGAGAGACTACTGTCCACCTGTGTCCCAAGGTCTCTTATCACACTTTCGGTGTTAAGTATACTACCACCTATGCTGTAGTTCATGGGTACAGAGTTTTTACCAAAGGGGATGACAATGCACTTTTGGCATTGAGCTTGAGGCCATGGCTTTCACACCAGGCATCTGTCTCGGTGAGGCCCTCTTGTAGGATGTCCACATTGTAAGGAGTTTCAATTATGGCTCCTAGTTTGCAGTCATCTGTGAACTTCATTAGCCAAAGCCCTTCTGTGTTAGCCTGTACTTCAGAGAAGTAGATACCAAACAGGAGAAGACTCAGGACTGAACCCTGTGGTACTCCACTTGTCACTGGTCTGAAGTCGGATTTGGAGTCTGCTACTTTCACAGTGTGGGTTCTGTCAGTGAGCCAGTTGGCAACCCATCTTGTGACATAGGATTTATACCTAGTTTAGTGAGTTTATCTATAATTCCAGAGTGGGGGATGGTGTTGAAAGCCTTGGCAAGATCTAGATAGGCTGTGTGAACCACCTTACCCTCGTCTTCGGCTTTGGTGACTGCTTCAAAGAAGTCTATCAGGTTTAGGAGATATGATCTGCCTTTTACAAACCTGAACTGGGCGGGGTCCAGAGTTTGGAGATTACCAATTTCTTTGTTTATAAATTCCATGATGATATGTTCCATGGCCTTGCAGACCAGGCTCAGCAGGCTAATGGGGCGGTAGTTCCCGGGGTCCATGGTGGCTCCCCCTTGTGGAGTGGGACAACCGTCGCTGTGCACCATTCAGCAGACACAAAGCCTGAGGAGAGGCTATGATTGAACATGGTACTTAGATGGGGTGCCAGTTCATTCTGTAGTTCGTATAGAACACAGCTTGGGATGTTGTCTGGTCCCATGGATATTGTGTCCTTGGCTTTGGAGAGTGTGTTTTTACCTGTGCAGCCGTGATTACAGGAACTTTGCATTCTTCTGGTATAGAGATGGGCTCTTTAGGGGGTGAGAGGGGGGATAAAGTTAGCACTGAACCTATCTGCCAGGATGTTGGCAATATCAGTTGGGTCTGTATATTTAGTGCCATTGTTCTGTAACTCAGAGCAGATCTTAGTGTTGCCATTGAGATTCTTGACGTAGCTATAGAATGCTTTGTGGTTGTCTTTAGAGTCAGTGGCGATTTTGTTTTGTAACTAGCTTTGGAGGATTTTATCAGGATCGCAGCTTCTTACTGAGGCTGACCAGGGAGCTCCTCCACTCATGGGATTTTACTCTCTTTTGCAACAGTTTCTTCCTTCTGTTGTACAGTTTGTTTATGGCAGGGGACCACCAGATTGGCTTATTTTTTTTGGAGGATAGCGAATTGGTTCTGTTTGGGATAGCACGATCCATGCACTCGTGTAAGTGCTTATAAAGTGCAATTGTGTAGGATTCAGTAGTCGTAACTGTATTGTCCATCTGCATGGGTGTCATGAAGTTCACCACTTCTGTCTTAAGAAGCATGAGGTTGGCTTTGGAGAAATGTTTTACCATGGTTTCCTTAATGGGGGGTGGGGCAGGATGTGGATATCTAGGGTATGTAGCTTATGGTCGGATCGGACCAATGAGGCGCTGACTTTAGGTGTGGAACACCAGTCACTCATGTTGGTAATGACTAGATCTAGGATATTGTTGCCTCTGGTGGGGGTGTGGATAAGTTGATCCAGGGCATTGAAGTGTATGAATTCCAGAAAGCGTTGAGCAAAGGATTTGGTACATGAGTAGTTTTCCCAGTTAATGGTGGGGTAGTTGAAATCACCCATGTTTGGTTGAACTCTAATATTTTCCAGTACATCAAGAAAAAAGGAGTGGAAATCCTGGGGCATGGTGGGGGATCTGTAGCAAGCTACAATTTGGATTGTAGTTTTGCCCAGAGTTAGTTGCACTTGGATAACCTCGGCTGCATTATGCTGAACAACTAGCCTGGAAGTGTGGATATCCTTAATGAATATGGACACACCTCCACCTTTGGTGTTCCGGTCCAGGTTACATGGCCGAAAAGTGTGGTATGAGTTATAGCCTGGTAGTGCAGGGGTGCTCTCTGGAGCCTTGAACCAGGTCACAGTCACTCCACAGATATCAATGTTCTCCATTTTAAGGAGTGCCTTGAGTGAGTGCATTTTGAGATTTAGACTTTTAGCATTGAGTAGCATCACACTCAGTTTTTGCTTGCCTGTTCTTGTTATGGTGGTGAATTTGTCATTTGAACCTTGCCTAAAAAAAGGCACTATAGGGGCGGCAAGAACCTTAGCCAGTATCCTGAATCCCAGGGGTGACAGGTGCAGGCCATCTCTGGCAAAGCATCGTGGTCTGTCGACCATGTCATCCCAGGCAGACAGATACTAGATCCCTTTAGTATGACACTAGAAGCTTAGCCAATTGTTGAAGTCAATCATTTTGTCCTTGTACTGCAGCATCATTCTGGGTGATGGCAGAATGCCACTCAGGGCTAGGGTCATACCTGCCTGGGCTACAAGATCGGGCAGCTCTTCCATGTCTCTTTTCATGTAGTCTAGGGAGGTACGTCTCAGGTTGTTCACACCAACATGGACAATGACAGAGTCATATCTGTACTTGTTGTGGAGTGACCTGAGTGTGTGGGTTATGTGGCGGATCCTGGCACCCGACAAGCAGCTGACAGTAACCCTCTCCTTGTTTAGCCTGGTGAGTGGGACATCAGTGTGCCTGACTATAGAGTCACCTATGACTAGTGTCTTGGGTACGTTGTTTTGCCTTATTGGCTGTGGTTGAGTGGCACACTGACTCTGCGGGCTATGTGTAATTTGGGTTGTGTTGGGGGTGGAGGTTGCTTGCATTTCTGCTTTGGAGGTCTGTGTTGTTTGAGATTATTACTGAGAGCCTCCTTGAATGTTTTTGTGTTTCTATGTGTGGATTTTGGTGGTGTAGATTTAGTGAGACTATGTGATGAGTGTGGTGAGGTGCAAATGTTTACATTCTCCTCTTGACTATCAAGTTCAGTCTTGGTTGGAGAGAGCTTACCTCCAGTTTGGCTAGATAAGTGCATCTCTCACAGGTTGTAGTGTTGGGTGGTAGGAGGAGAGGGTTGTCTGTGTACATGAGACAATTTCTACATTGGCCAAGATGCCCAGATTCATCAGATAGACAGGAGAGAACACTGGGAGCTGACCCTTGGACATGCATGAAAGAAAAACTATTTTCCTCTAGATAAGTGAGGAAAGTGAGTACAAGAGCTGTTCTTCTCTAAGCAAGTGAGGAAAGTAAGTACCAAAACTGTTTTCCTCTAGGCAATGAGGAAGGTTGAGTGCTGTAGTAATTAGTAGGTTATTTAGTGCTTACAAGTTCTGAACAAGTGCTGATCACGAATAAGCAAATTCAAGTGCTAAAAGTAAGAATCTGTATCTGGACTAAACTAGTTACAGGAAAGGGGGGAATCAAGTGCAAATGTGGCCTTTTAAATCAGAAAGTTGAGAGAGATGGAAAAAACTGCCCAAACGGCCAATAACTACAATTTCTGGGCCAGAACCACTCCTTATCTGGTAGATAGGTTACCTACTGCTTACCACTCCCACTGATAAGCTAGAAGGCTTCCCTCCAACACAGAAAGCTTGGGGATCTCAGAAGCTTACATACAGTCCTGGATACAGCATATCTGAATCTGGACTACACTAGTTACAGGAAAGGTAGGAAACAGGCTTATATTTTCTTTTATATATATAGAAAAGTAGCTAAAACAGCAGTAAAAACAATTCAAATGCAGTGCAAGCTAGCACACTTGAGTATGTAGCAATGTTAGACCAAACAGTTTAAAAAAATGCAATTAAATTAAAAATGACTAAAAACAAGTGCAGAAGGAGTCTATTAGGTTGAATGAGGTAAAGAGATGGGACTGGGGGGAGTGTCCCAGATACAATCTACAGCGGGGGAGGGCAACTGCAAAAGCCTCCAAATTTAAACAAGACAGGAATATGGAGGGTGGGGGTGGGTATGGGGAAAACCAACACCTTCAGCAGACATCTGAAAAACTATACAGTGACGCAAAAACAGTGCACAACTCTGAAGTCAACCAGCAATGATATAAAATTAGTCAAACAACAATCAACAGTACACAACTCCGAAATGCCAGAAAAAATATACTTAGCTCTGTATCTCTCCAGATAGTTTGAATAGCACTCTGTCAGGACACAGGAAGGCTCCAGCAATGATATCCTTGCACTCGACCTCGTGTGATCTATGCCTGACATTCAAATCATCCCCTGATCCAGCCCTTCTGGACATGTTGCATGTCTGCAGAACAAAGAGCATCAGAAATACCCACTCTAGGGGATTTGTCTGCAAAATAAATAAGACATCTTGGAGAAATGGGTATGTGTCTCAAAAACTACCTCTTCTCTGTAACAGATTCCCCATCCATGTGAAGCAGAATTCCTCCCTGCACTTATTCAGCTGCAACCTGGATCAGTGGATAGGAAACTGTTAGTTTATCTCTGGTCTGCCACCTGTGTTCCTATTAGAAAGAGGAAGCGTGCAAATGCTCTACCACTCATATACCTTCTACAAAATGAGAGGTATCATAACCTTGTAAATTTCGGAAGCATGCCTACATTTATAAAGGCCCATTAGGGTCATTAACCTAGTCATCACATATGAACCTATAATTCCCAAACAGAAAATGAAGGTCTTTCTGCCATGATCATTGTTGCTTTTAATGCATTTTAGGCCTCATCTTGTATGTAATGAGTACCAAAAACTGACAAGTTGTGTCAGTTAGTTAGTGCAGAGGTTGTGTGCTGTTAAAAACCTGTTTTCTGTGGTCCAATGTTTGATTCTCACAGACGCCATTTACTTGAGAATGTCACTTAAAACCACAGATTAGTGGCTTACCTTAGTTAGCAAATATATAGTCAGCAAAGCTATTTTAAACTATGGTCTTCACCTCCTTGGAACAAGTTGAAACAGTATCTGTGAGATGATGATGTGATGCAACAATTAATTTAGTTTGCTACTGTTTCTTTTGTCAGATAACTCACTCTATTAACTTCATTATGTCTTTATCTTGAAGAGGCAATCCTTTGTTGGCAATTAATCTCACAAGGGCAGCATCTACAACAGACATTCTACTTTGTTGTTCCAGTCTTTGTTATGACTGGGCCGGATGTTTCAGTTGCACATGATATAAACATTATTAGTATTACTAAAGATACTGTAGGGATGTCCACAAGGAGCCCATTGGTGTCATGAAAGAGAAATGTTTCACACCAGACTTCTTCATCAGGAAAGAGTGTAGTATAGTGATGCTATCTCCAATGAAGCGCATTCAACTCAAACTTGGGAAAGTACGCCTTATCAATATATTAGACATAAAATACAGCAGATGCCCTATGCAGACTGTCTCAAAAAAATCCAGCTTTACTCCGTTGCATATCGCCTACTCAGAGGCAATCTCTGCCTAACATACAAAGCTATGTCAAACCCAGAGCTGTTGGACATGCTCCACTTAAAGAAATCCCAACCCCTCTAAGCTACATGCTCTAGGGACCTAAACATTGACACCACAATAAACAGAACATGCTGGAGGGATAGATTCCTGTCACAGAAACTTCCCATACTCTGGAACAAACTACCTGTCTATATTAAACAAAGCTCCTCATTAGCACTCTTTAAGAAAATCTTGATGATTGGATGGGAAATAGGTAATTCATCCCAGGGATCACCTCTGTGGCTCTGCTCAACAGGGGCACAGGAAATTAATTTTCTTGGGTGGCGAAAGCCAGGGTGTCTTTTTGGCTAGGCTTATATAGGCCCGAGGGCCAATAGCCTATTACCTAACTATGAACCTATAAAGACATAGGTGACCTTCTCATACTGGATCCATCCCAGTTTGGCTTTGTCAAAGGGAAGGACATGGTTAATGAACCTGGTGGACTTCTTTGAGTAGGTCACCAAGGCAATGCATGAGGGTAAAACGATGCATACCACCATCACAAAAAGGCCAGTCACCAGTGGAGTCTCTCAGGGCTCCATACTGGGCACCCTCCTCTCAGAGACAAGGTCAATGTCAAAGGCTTCTGGCTGACCAGGTCTTCAGATCATTGCAAACTAGGAGCAGTTGTAGAGCTCCCCCAAGACACAAACACAGACAGATGATGGGTGCCAAAGACATGGTATAAAACCCAGTGCTAAGAAATGTATTGTATCTTTTGGGAAGTCAGTCATTGCAGGAACCTATGTCATCAATAAAATACCCCTAAAGGTTGGCCCACACATCAGGGATCTGTGAACACACATAGAAAGTAACCTGGCCTTTGACTAACATGTCCAAGATAGTAAAGAAATCCTTCTATGTTGGTCAACTTATAAGTAAGGGCATAGCATCTAGGTCCAGGAAAGTCATTGTACCACTATACTCAGAGCTCATCAGACCCGTCACTGAATATAATGCCCCCTTCAGCATGTACCTCACCAGATACATACAGCGACTGGAATGCCCATAAAGGTTCCTTACAAAAAGAATACATAGCATAAACACAATTTCCTATGCAGATTGTTTCAAAGTTCAGTCTTAATACTGCATCTCCTTACTGAGAGGTGATTTATGCCTACCATAGAAGGAATCCCTGGACCCTGCTCTGATAAACCTTTTGCACATCTACAAAACAAACTGCATCAGAGCTGCTAAAGACCTAAATTTTGCTTGCAAAATAAATAGGACATGCTGGAGAGACAGATATATATATCTCAGAGAATTGCCATTCTCTGGAATAGGTTCCCCATGCATGTGAAACAAAGTCCCTTCCTAACACTATTTAAGTGTAACTTGGACCACTGGATAAGAAATTGAAAATTCACCCCTGGTCTAGTGCCTATGTCTCTGATGGACAAAGACAGTCAGTAAATCATGTCATAACCAATAATTGTCTCCTATATCATCATCATCATCATCATAATCACCAACAACCTTTTTCCCATTTTTCTACATGAGGTCGGGGTATAGTGTTAACTATCTCCAACTCTCTTGATTCAGTGCTGCACTTCTGTCCTTTTCGACACTCATGCCTAACTGTCACAGATCGTCTCTCACACAATGTATCCACTTCTTTGCTGGACACCCTCATTTCCTCTTACTTGTTCCTGTCTGTCCTAAATCTTCCTGACCAGATTGTCTTCTGCTTATCTGCACATGTGCATGAGCCAGTGTAATCTGTTCTCTTTGATTTTATCTGTAATTGGAACTACTTTGGCTTCTGCTGTTATGTCCTCATTTCTTCATCTGTCCCACAGTGTGCATCCTACCACCAGTCTCAGGCACTTCATTTCTATCACCTATAGCTTCCTCATCTATTCTGCCTTTACTGCAAAGGTTTCTGTACCATACAATAGTACTGGTCACATCACTGTTTTGTACACTTTACTTTCAGTTTCTTTGGCATTCTTCAGTCACACACTGTACCTGACACTCTATGCCACTTGACTGCAGCCCCCCTGACTCTAACTTTGACCTCTTGATTCAGACTTCCTTTCTCCTCAACCACCACTCTCAGATGCTTGAAGCTGTTAACCTGTTCCACTATCTTCCTTTCTATCTCATTTATCAGCTTCTTCTGATTTCTCAAATTTGCTGCCAATGCCACTGTCTTATCTGTGTTTAGTTTCAATCCATGTGCCTTCAGTTTTGCATTCAATTGCCATATACTTTGCTGAAGTTCTTGCTCAGAGGCTGCCTGTAATGCCACATAATTTGCATACAGCAACTTTGTTGATCTGACCCCTCCAACCTGTTTGCTAATGTAGTCCATTACCAGTGTGAACAACAATGGTCTCAGAGCTGAACCTGATGCACACCTATTTCCACTAGGAACCCCACTGAAAGACCAGAAACTCTTAGCAGTGTTAGTTAGTGTTGTTCTTACTCCTATAGTGGGTTCTTCTTCTTCTCTCCTTCTAGGCTGTGTCTGGAGCAGTACAGCTTCTGTTTCTTCATTTGCAATCTGCTGGAAGTACTCCTTCCATCTGCCTTTGATGTCCTGTGGACTGGCGAGTAGGCTGTTGCTGGCATCCCTTTTGAAGGGTGTCTGACTATCTTCTTTATCTTTCTGTCTTTGTCTTGCAACCTGATATAGTTTCTTTGTGCCACCTACTGAGTCACTTTCCAGAAGATGGTAGAGTGTCTCCAATGCACCCCCTGTATAAACACATTTTGGTTGCATGACTAGGATTATAAAGGCTCTAGTAGTCATCACCTACTACAAACCTATGAACCTATTAATTATCTGACCATGTATTCCATTTCAGGAAGGCTAATATACAGTAAAGTGATGTTTACCGTGGCCAGCAACAATTCAGCATATAAATTCAGCAAGTTTCTCCAAAAATGCCAGGACTCTAACTAAGAAGAAAGAATAGTTTTTGCAATGAACCCCAAGACCCAAACCTAATGAACTCAAGACTCAAACATAAAATATGGCCTACAACTTAAATATGACATGCTGTAGAGACAGATTCATCTCCCAGTGACTGCTATGTCTACCAATTCATATGAAATAGAGGACCTCTATAACACTGTTCAAGAAAGATCTGGATGAGTGGATGGGGCACCATAAATTCTTACCAGGGATAGTGCTCTCAAACCTTCTGGACATGGGAGTCATCACTAAATGCAATCTTGGGTATTGACTAGTACATCTACTGTATTACATTGGGTTGAAATGGCTAGGCTTAAAATGAACTCTGGGTCTACAGACTCTCCTATGATCCTATGATCCTATGAGTATTAATTTCGTGCACAAAAACTAGACAATCTTGCAGCTTGGGTAACTGTTGACTAGAATGGAGGATTTTCTATATCTTAATGAATCATTATGCCAAAATAGCACCTACTGTGGGATGTTGCATGTACAGAAATTCATATAATGCAGGGTTAATCTAGCCTTGGGCAAACAAATCAAACACATTGTCATTTTTTTTATATGCTATTAAAACAATAGAAATGCTGCATCATTATAGTTAACGATATCCAGTAACTAGTAGTTCAAGTCAATAATGTAATTCTTTTTGTCCTTGATTACCAGAATTCTTACTTGTCAGCTTTCATATAACACAGATGTGTCATTTGCCTTAATATGTTTAGAGATAATTTATGTTCAGCTGGCATGTTGTAATATCTACACTTGTTTTTGGAGGGAAGGGATAAAATTCATCACATACATTTTGTAAGGAATTTAAACCTGAAAGCAATTAGGGAATCAAATGTACTTTTCTTGTTTAATGTACATGTAAGTGATGTTACAGTGGAAGGTATCTTCTAGAAAAACTTCTGGAAGAATATCATGTTGATCAGGAATGAACGCAGGAATGTTTAAGGAGAGGCAAATTCAAACCAAGATATAAAAGGTTAATATTGGCGGCACAAGATAGTGGGCTATGTACATGTTGGTTTACAAAGTCCATTGAACATGTGGGAGAAACAGGCAAATGTAGGTTTTATAAAACAGAATTGGAAACAATTGCACACCTCGTTGCTGGTTGTGACATACTAATGGCAGAATGACTGTATACTGAAAGGCATAATAATGCGGCAAGACTGTTGCACTGGGGATTGTGCAAACATTATGGTATTGAAGTGGCTGAAAAACACTGGAAACATGAGCCACAAAGCATCACAGAAAATAATGAAGTCTACATTGCATGGGATCACCCATTACCAACAGTTCAAAAGATAGATGCTAGAAAACCGGATATAGTGGTCCATGAAAAGAAAACAAAAGTAGCATAGATCATTGAAATTGCCACACCCAGTGACTACAGAAGCTTTGCATACAGACAGACACAAAGTCATAAAATATCAGGATTTGCAGGCAGAAACGAGAGCAATGTGGAAGAAAGATACCCAGTTTCAATAGTAGTAGGACCAACGGGTCTTATAAAAAAGAATGTACAATCCTATTTAGATATGTTACCAATACATGTAACCCCATACAAATTGCAGAAGGAGTCATTACCGGGCACATTGTGGGTGCTGTGAAGAGCATTTTGGGCTGACATCAAAGACTGAAACAATACTAATTTCATGAAATGTAATCATACTTTGACTGAGGAATGGGGTCCATTCCCATCATGATATTAGAAACCCAAAATACTTAGAGAAATTAAAAAAGTGGAAGGCATATTGTGCAGCAGGAATTATATAATTAGTCTTATAGTAAGCAACCCTATCTCAGATAAGATTGTGTTTAAACTGGCTTTTTTTGAAGAAATATATATATAAAAAATAAACTTTAAATATTAAATCAAATTGTGAATTCATCAGCATGGTGGAACTTAACTTTTTAACTCTCAGTTCAACATGTTCATTCAACCTACACTGCCTTACTGGCAATACCACCCTACTCTGGATGGTAGAAACTTCTGATACTACCTTATTGGTGGAAAATCTCTGTAACACTTCTCTGAATTAGGTATGTGTGTGGTCCAAAACTAGTTAAAACTGTTTTTCTGTTGAGGGAGTGGTGCATTAAATCATTCAATGAAAAAGTTATGTGAGCTTTACTTGTGCCAGCATTTCTGGCACTACAAATTATAGAACTGATAAATCTTCATGTGTAAGGTTTAAGACTCATTTAAAGAGTGTACATTTGTCACCAACTATATTGTTCATGTTGATATACTAAGAACATGGAAGATAGATATTGACCTGTCTTATTTCATAATAACAATGTAACATTGGTGAATTCTAACAAACGTAATGTATGTGAATGAAATCAAGCTATTGCTGACAATATTGGTGCATAGGAACATGTAGACATAGGAACATACTAGACAACTGATAGCAAGGACCACAAGATGCCTACAGTTCTTGCTACCCTTTTTCTGGACCTTAATATTGCTCCCCTCCCAAATTGAGCAGGGTTGTACATAATAACCCAAGTATCCCTTAGAAAAGTTATTCTCTGACTATAACATAATTGTTCTGTGCATCAGTATTTAAAGAGAGATGTTATTTATCTTGTGATTAGGATCACTTATTATTTTGATGTTTTTATTATTAGTAGTAGGCCTACATTGTATGCATGCATATTTGCTGCTGTGAGGCTTCTTATGTTGGTAATAGCATTTGAAAAGTCAAACAGCATATAATAGATATAAACAGACATACTATACACAATGCCCTAGCTAAGTACATAGTGCAGTGTAATAGCATACACTTTTGCATTTTATGGTTTATTTAATTTCTTAAATAGAGAATATGCTGAGAAACTGAATAACATTTTTATGATACAAGAGGCTAAGTGGCAGAAAACCAGAAAAACCTATAGTACCTTTAGTAGAAGTAAGACCACTTCATGATTAAATCTGTGGATCGCACAGTGGTGCAGCGGTAGTGTTGTCACCTCACAAGAGGTTCTCTGGTTCAATTCTAGGCTGGAGTGCCTTCTGTATGTCCTCTCTGTGTTCATGTGGGTTTTCTCCAGGTGCTCTGGTTTCCTCCCACATTGCATAGACAAACATCTGGAGTGTTTCTCTCTGGGCCTCCGCTGAAAATTGGTTTCATTCCAAGTCAGACTTTCCTGGTAAACAAATAAAAATGAATGTATGAGTTACACTGATGGATTCTTATCATGTGTATTTGCTTGCCAGTGCTAGAGAAAGAGTGCATTGCATGCTTTTTATTTTGTTTTAATGTTGAAAAAAACGTTATGAAGTGAATGCGTTGGTGTGTGTATGTATGTGTGTGTGTGTGTGTGTGTGTGTGTGTGTGTGTGTGTGTGTGTATGCGAGTATTTGTGTTTATGCATATCTGTGCATCTAAAACATTGATTTTCATTGATCAGAACATTTTTTATCGGCTGCACACTGGCACAGCAGTAACTGTGACACACGACACAACATTGATGCCCCACAATACTTGGTTGTCTAATATGGTTCTCGACTGGGGTGCCTTCCATCTGGGTACATCTTCCCTGTTTCATTATGACTTTTCAAAAGCTGCTCTTTCTTCCTCTGACATCACAAAGTCATGCCATATACGAATTAACATGGTTTCAAATTACTCATATATGTGCCTGTAGTGTGACTGTGAGTAAATACTTGCATCCTACAATGGCACCCTTTCCTAGATAGTTCCTCTACATTTCCCCAGTGAGTGTCAAGGTAGGGTTTGGCGTCTGGCTCCCCCACAACCCTGAACTGGATTAAGAGGATTAGTGAAGAATGAAGGACTGGATACATTTTTTTTTTTAATATTTTAATTTTATTTATTTATATATATATATATATATATATATATATTTATATATATATATATATAAAGATAGATAGGTGTGTGTGTGTGTGTGTGTGTGTATGTCTGTATATATATATATATATATATATATATATAAAAAACTTCTTTTTTAATTGTTTGATTTTATTTATACAACATTGGGCTAATTGTGTTGCCGATGCTCTTCCTAAAGTTTGCACATTTTGCACTCGAGAAATAATCTATTAGCAGTACCTAACATTTATAAAAAGAACTTATTTTCTTAAAACTTTGTTTCCATTTTTCTGTGGTTGCGTGTGAAGTAGCAATTTACTGCTTACACATCCTTCCAGTCTGAATAAGCATCAATCAAAACCGAAACAGGCAAGCATTTGTCATGTCCAGCCCAGGCAATAGCTTCTCAGACCAGTCTCTATAGTATAAAGCTGAAGTGCCTGGTGAATTACCATGAGTCACATTCATTACACATTTTTACTTCTTTTTACATAGCTTGGTACATGTTACGCTGTCATCTACAGAACTGCCCAAATAATTTATTCTAGACATTCAAAGATAAGCCTGAGGTAACATTTTCCTTAGTACAGATTGACCCTGAGAAGGACTATGAAGCTAAACACCCATAAAATACAACCAATTCTGACATCTATACTAGCCTGGACTGATACATCATAAACTCATGGAATCTTATCTCTTTTCTGGGTTCACAAGGTAGTTTAGTCTCTTTACATCTTGTTCTGATTTGCTCAATATACCTCTACACAACAGGAAAAAAAAAACACCATAGCTGAGGTATTTTAGGCTATCACTTTAAAACACCGATGTCCAACCGGCAGCCCTAGGGCCACAATCTGGCCCACCAAAGCATTTTATTTGGCTCTCGGTATGTCTTGCAGCAAACTGTTTTGAATGGACAGATACACGTTGGACATAGTAATGTGCCCCCCCCCCCAAAAAAAAATTTCCAAGTGGGAAAGTGGCTCCTGAACTGGTGGCCCCTGAGCTAAAAAGATTGGACATCCCTGATTTAAAACATATTCATGCACCTGTGACAAAGTTATACCTTCAATACTCCTATGTTTAAATAGTTCAGTTTTTACCAGTGCACTGTGCATAACATCTAGCATCAGTAAATGAACACGCAAGACCAACTCTGAGGGCATTTCTAAAACTGATAACACGCATTGTGCAATCACGTTAGCCTGATACACCCCTTATATCATAACCATCTCTCTCTTAAAAACAGATTCATTTTTAAGAACATTTTCTAAAATTTCACTTTCAGAATGTGTACATTCAACTTTTCTCCAGTCAGAATGACTTGCATTTATACATTTTCTTCTAGTAACGTGGTAAGTGAACTGCTCTATTTCTGATCTTTTTTTACAAATGCAATACATGCAGATAATTTAGAACAGCCAATCAACCTGCATGTTTTAGAATCCCAAATGAAACCACTATATTCAGAGAAATTTCACACAGGCATAATGTAAGGAGAATATGCAGACTCCATACAAATATAGATCAAAAAGTAGGCCTGAATCTAGGGTGCTGGAATTGTGAGACAAGGATCTCAATCAACAAGACATTGTGTGTTCAAAACCAGCTATTATCATCATCAAAATTAATATCTAGTTTGTTCCTTATAAGCAAATTGTTTATCAGCAGCTCTTACTGCTAAATTTTCCTGTTTGTTCCACACAAAATCAATAGGTTTTTCATTTAGTCATCAGGATTATACTACTTAAAGTGTTGTTGTTGTATGTTTCGGCTTATCCCGGTTAGGGGTCTCCACAGTGGATCTCCGGTCCGCTAATGTTTGGTAGTGGATTTTTACGTGCCGAGTTACCAGCCCTGACGCACAATCTTCAATGAAGGCACGCCCATTCACGCATGCCTCCACACAGAAGACGCTCTAGCTAAGAATCGAATGGGACAACGTCTTGCTGTGAGGTGACAACGCTACCGCAGCACAACTACCACGGAATATACTACTTAAAGTGTATTTTTTAAAATTCACATATTTATCTTCCATCTTCCTTTGTTCTGGGAATGGATTCACATTCTGCCTATTTATGTCTTGCATAGTTTTTAAAAGAAATATTTCCTTTAAGTGTGCTGTTATTAATATATACTTTAAAGATTGTCAGAAAAAAGCGCAAACAATAAAGCTAAGTTTCCCTTCAGAAGTTGTATCATTAATTTACACACACACATGAACACACACATTTGCTTGTTTAAATTTACTCCAAGAAGCTCTGAGGTGTTTATGCATACACAAATAACAAGCTCTAGCTTTGCTTCAGTTCACACTCTTGGAGCGTTGCCATGCACTGTTATGTTTCCTTGGTCACATGATGATGACAAGGCATGTACATGCTTGTATTTGCTACCCGCTGAAGCAATACTTTTGATACTTTTTAATGTAAGGTTCCATTTTGATAATGTTCTCTTCTCTGTATTTGTTTATAATTTATTCTACATACAGTTTTATCTCTGATCAGTTGCTGTACTATCTATGTATAATTACAGACTTGGGTATAGACTCAGCAAGCTCTGTAAAAGAAAGCCAAAACGTGTACTTTTATAATATGTCACTAGGTTTATAAATAATATAATTCTGTAATAAGCTTACCATTTACATGTATGTCTTTTAATTTTGCCTTCTAGGTAGTGCGATGATCTCCATCACACTATATGTTTCAGTCCTAACAGTACTATGAAGTGCGTTTCTGTCTTGTGTCCTGCATTTGATTGTCATTACGAATAAAAATCTGTTCCGTCATTTCAAAGCAATCTTCCCATGATGAGTTTTCAGATCAAATGTTATCAGTGTATCTGAAGTTGACACTTTATTCTTTTATTTCCTTCACCTCAGACTGCATGTAATTGCTGGACTCTTTTAAACCGTACCCTTGATAAAACTGAAGTATGCATTGAAATAAGGCTAAAACACAAAGAAATTATTTTATAACTTTAATAAGTAACATGACCTTCAGCAGAAACAACAGCAGTAGTAAACCTATGTTTATGGCTTCCTAAGTGAAAGACTTTTTTTAGGTGAAATCCTGAAGTGCTGCTAAGCAAAATACACATGAGAGAGGACACATAAAAAAATGTGCTAAATATTAGAATGTCACTTTTTGGAGTACGTTTCAGCTAGGTTAATACTTTATCATTGAAGATACTGCAGTTAATGCATACAAGTAAGCATTTCAAGACATCCCAATGGCTAGAGACCAGAAGTACTGTTGATAGCTGGCTCTGGGTATCTCAGCTGCATTTGTTGCCATAGTCCATAGTATCTTGACTGAGTGACTGAACTTACTGTAACATTTTCTCCATGGTCTTAGTGTCTTTTGTTTCTTACCTCTTCCTACATATTCTGAACACACACGTAGGCAGTTACACTTTCCCACTACTGTCTTTATTGTAAAGTTCTAGAGGACTGACTCATACTTCCTATTTTATTTATGTTATGCAAGCCACCTTTGGGAATCTTATAGGGCAGAGGAGCTTAAACATATAAGTGCTGCACTAATAATATCCAGTTATATGTCTACTTTCTACAAAAAGATATGGTGAGTGCATATTGCCTTGTAATTGATGTTAAGGCCATACACTCATGACTCATCCATAACTGGTTCTGTGTCAACGCCATGCAAAACTAAGGACATGGCAGTGCATGCTACCTGAAGCGAGTCTTCTGACCCTAACTTCCCTAGCTACATAATTTATGGTTGAAAGAAGTCCGAGTGTGTGGATAAGGCTCACAGTTTAAGTAATGTAGGATTATCATCTGACACTTTAGGACCAACTGCCTCTTGTTATGAAATGTTCCTGTTTCCATTTGTGGAACATTTATAGGGTTAGGCAAAAACTACCTCAAGCTGGTCTCTTGGTAGTTGTTCATGTCTTGATCTCACCTTGCTTTGATCACAACTATTCTAGAATCCCTGTCACCAAGCTTAATGATCTGCAGTTTGTACACAGCTCTGTGCCCAGGTTACTTACTGGTAAGGTTGATTTCTGTATTTCTATACTCTGAGAAAGTCTGCACAGCATTTCAAATCTGCAAGAAAATGATTCAGGAACAAGTGCTGACTTTTTACAGTTTCTTCTTGATACGTTTAAAACCTATTGACCATATTTGGTTACCGGTGTGGTGAAGAATAGACTAGTAAGTACTAAATAAATAAATATTTGTATGTTCGCTTATTATACTAAGTAACTTGATACTTCTGTAGTTCTCAGTGAAGCTCTTTGCCACATAAAATGATCTGAAACATTTTATAAATGAAGGTCACTACATTTAGATTAGAACTTTAAACTACCAAGTAGTAAGTCACCGTTCTTTTATCCTGTTGTGACTATATAATCACTGAGAGTATGTTACAACTGTATTTTAAAACGTTCTTATCCATTTATTCTATATTGCATTTTCAAGAATGGTTATTCATGGTATTTGCAAACATGACTAACCTACAGTGTGCTTCAAAAGTTTTCACTGTTTTAGCACATTACACTAGATGCATAACATTGTAATCTAAGTAGCATGATGTATGGTCTGTGTTTTAATAGCTAATGAATGAGTGAGTCAAAAGAGGATAGGAAATGTTTAATAGTATTTTAATTTGCCTACATCTGTAAAACTCAGGCAATCAAAACCTGAGATCAGTTAAAGATTGCTTTCAAGAATACTAGTTAATATAAGGCATACAAGATCTTATAGAAAAGTGATTTATTTTCCTCAACCTGAGTTTAACTGAAAAGAACACATACAACAGGGCAACTAGAGATAATTAAAAGAAGAAGAAAAGTGATCACAGGGAGAATTAGCAATAGCAGCTGTTCTGTGAATAGTGCTCATTGAAAATTTGTGATACTAAAAGGTATAGGAATAATTTTCCACCCTCTTATGCTTGATTTTGCATTTAACTAATTAAAAAAACACATGTGCCTGACTCATTGCCTTCCACAAAGGGAAGAGAATGTGTGTGTGCATGCGTGCATGCGTGCATGCATGTGTGTGTGTGTGTGTGTGTGTGTGTGTGTGTGTGTGTGTGTGTGTGTGTGTGTGTGTGTGTGCATCTTACCCAGTTTAAATCCAAGTATAGTTAAATAAATAATTATGCTTGATTTTGCATTTAACTAATTAAAAAAACACATGTGCCTGACTCATTGCCTTCCACAAAGGGAAGAGAATGTGTGTGTGTGTGTGTGTGTGTGTGTGTGTGTGTGTGTGTGTGTGTGTGTGTGTGTGTGCGTGCGTTAATGCGTGCATGCATGTGTGTGTGTGTGTGTGTGTGTGTGTGTGTGTGTGTGTGTGTGTGTGTGTGCATCTTACCCAGTTTAAATCCAAGTATAGTTAAATAAATAACAGACTTGGTACTCCTTCATTGTCATTTGGACTTCATGAAAAGCAAGCATAAAATACTAACACATTCCGCGTACCTAAAGTGGAGGTAACCAATACTACATCATTCTAATAATAATCTACATAATCTAATAATCCAATATATAAACAATAATCTACATCTCTAATAGTAAGTTTTTATTTACTGTAAACTAGGGAGGAAAAGCAGTGTTGTTGTGCAAAAAGGCACTATAAACAATCCTGGTAGAAAGAAACAGAAAATTATAATATTTATTTCACTAATTTCACTGGCTGAATCCTTATGTCTGTTTCTACACGATAACTGAATTTATTAGAATAAAGTAGTTTTTTTTTTGTTTTCACTAGTTTCTAACAATGATACCGATTATATATTTATTCACCTCCTGCAATCTATAAGAATGCAGGGTAAAAACTCTGCACTTGAATAGTAAAAGCTGTGTTTGGCAGCTTTGCTGAGTAGCTTGCATGCTAGGAAATCACCACCCAGTGAAGATCCTTTATTGGTTTTTGATAATAGCAAAAGTAAATAGCTCTTGTGGCAGATTTAAGTGTCCTTCTGCCTCCTCATCAGTTGTAGATAACACAAGTTATTACAATAGATACATTAAAATTACTAATATTTCTGTTGTACAGCTAACTACATCACACCTTATTGCTGTTCATTACAACAACAAACTTGCTCTGCCAATGTTTTAGGCATTAGAGAACCCTGGGTGAATGATGACTCGCTGTCAGTCATTTGCATTTCAGACCACAAACACTGGTACAGACATGAAAGATCAGCCCAACAAACAATGATGAGATACTTGAGTTAATCAGTGAGCGACTCCAAATCACTCATGTCAAGACTTAGAAATGTTCAGATGAGTCAGTTCCCCTTTGGCTATCCTGTTACATTGCATTGGAGGAAGACTTACATGATCATTTTGAGATTATACATCTTCTACTCTCATTTCTGGTATAATTCCTTGATAATACCTTAGACAAGCGTACCTGGTATCATCTAAAAACAATTTTATACTCATGAGCAATCTTAAACTAAATCAAGTTCACTGTGCTCTCAGTTTCATTATGGTGTAGCTCTTCACAATGTTACCCAACCTGTAAATTATGTCAACTTATCTATCCCTAAAAATACTACTGAAACATCAGTAGGTCTACTACTTATATTTATAAAGAAGTTCTGAAACTGCACACCTTTGTAGTTCAGTCTTTGATCATCATCCACTCACTGATTTCCTGCTGATCCTTTAAAAAAACAAATTGTTGTTACTTGAAGAACACCTCAAACCACCAAATAGACTTTAATGTAGATAGTTTTTGAGCTTCTAACTTGAATCAAATCCAAAAAAAAGGAGAAAAAATGTTGTTGAAGCTCTAGGATCCTTTACAGAGGTCCTAACTACTGTACATGATACACTTTTAGGATTTGAAGCTACAAGGATCACAGATAACATATTTGTTTATTTAATTAAGGAACCAATGCCTGAGTGCAAGGAAAGGGATAAAAATCTGGTGGCAGTAAGATTCTACCAAGGAATGAATACAGAAAATCCTAACCAATAGAAACTAAGGTTATCAGTGTAAACCAATTCAGAAATAAACAAAAGGTTCTGAGCCTTTTTAAAAAGAAACAAAAGTTATACTTGGAAACTACCACTCTGGTCCCAGTTATGCTGGATGCTGAAACTATGGATATCATTGTAGTTTTGTCACTACTAAAAAGTTTGCAGAGAAATTTAAGGGCCACTTTGCCGTACTTTTAAATTCGAGTTTAACTGTAATTAACTTGCAAATAATGACTTGTGATGCCTATCATTCCTGGTTATACTCCACATACCTCACCAGGCTTCTACTTTAGAATGTGAACACATGCAGCAGCTGGACAGACCGCAGATGTTCCTCGCCAGGAGTATCCAGGGCCTCAACATCTACCCTACACAGATAGGCTAAAACTCCTGTTCCTCTACTCAGTTTCATACAGACACCTCAGAGGTGACCACTGTCTGGCATACAAGGCAATCTCAGACCCCGGCTTGATGGGACTGCTGCATATCTGCAAATCGAGCTCTACTCGAGTAACCCACATGTGCAACCTCAACCTGGTCTGTGATATCAATAGGACTTGTTGGTGGGACAGATTTGTGTCCCAGAGACTCCCGCATCTGTGGAATAGATTCCCTCTCCATGTCAAGCAGAGAACCTCATTATCCCTTTTTAAGCACAACCTGGATAACTGGATGGGAAACAGAAAATACACCCCTGGGATTCCACCTGTGTCCCTGCTAGGCAGGGCCTTTGAGTTCTGACTTGTCTAAACATGGGCTAAACTCTTGGCTAGACTTATAAGGGCCTCAGGGCCAATAGCCTAGTAACCTCCTATGATCCTATGATTTAGCCAGAACCATTAAACACCTGTGAACTAAACTGCCAAATAAAGAAAACACTAAGCTTCTTGGACTCTATCCCACTTTCCATAAACTTTCTGACCCAATTATAGCCAAGCCACTAGCACGTATTATTAACCTCTCACTTACTTCTAGAGTAGCACCTAAATATTGGAAAAAAGGCTTTACAAGTCTTTCTTAGATAGGTAACCCTTTTCGTCACTCTGATTAGTAATGCATCACTAACCTGTGCTCCCTAGGTGACATTTTGGAATGGTTAATGTGTAAGCAGGCATGTAAACAAGTAGTATGGGATATTATATTATTCCCAACATGATTTCTGACATAGTTATAATATGCAGACTGTACTGCGGTGATGCAGCGGCAGCATTGTCGCCTCACTGCAAGAGGTTCTCCCATTTGATTCGCGGCTGGAGTGCCTTCTGTGTGGAGTCTGCATGTCCTCCCCATGGTCGAGCGGCATTCGAAAGACATGCGTAAATGGGTGTGCCTTCGTTGAAGGTTGGTCATCGGGCTGACACCTTGGCACCGTAAAAATCTACTGCCAATCATTAGCGGACAGGTGTTCCGCTGTGGCGACCCCTAACTGGGAAAAGCTGAAAGAAGAAGAAGAAGTATATGGCATTAATAACAATATCTGTGGGCACAAACCAACTAGGCTACAGCATGAAGATGTGAAACCTATTTGTTCAAAGGTTAACTATCAAAATAATGAAATCATATTACTGTATATCAGAAGGTCGAATGTGAAAGTGCAAAAAAGCAAAACTGTGAACGCAAATTCTGTCAACTCCGAAATATCAACATGTATCTTGTGTTCACAGATTTGAGCCTCGGTGTTGTGAACTGGATCACACTACGTTGGAAATCTGGTAAATTACCCTTTTCATCTCTGCAGTGTGATCTTGGAGTTAGAATATATAATTATCAGGGAATATATTTGCATTTAAAGTGGTGTATTTTATGGATAGTGAGTAGTCCAGTAACTGCTGAATGTCAATTGTTGCCTTCCAAATTAATCAACATTCCGAGCAGTTGGCTTGACGGTTTCTGTTGTTCCATTTCGGGAATGTGAATAGTCGTGGTTGGGCCTTGGGTATTTTGATAGTAAACCTTTGTTCAAACAGCATTTTGGTGAAACTTCCCCATACTATTCACATTGTTTTCTCAGAGATGGAACAGGCTAATGCGAATGGTATTTCTTGACTTAGAAATCATTTGTAATACTGCAGGTCATATACTTTTATTAGTGAAACTGAAACAAATTGTCCTTGCTTTGGAATGTCATATTTGGCTTACAAATTACCTGGATAGCAGAATCTTTAAGCTGTTTCTAGGTTCCACCCTTTGTAATAACAGAAGCCTAAGCACTAAAATGCCACAAGTGTTATTATTAAGGTTTATTCTTTTCTCAGTTTTTATCAATGTGTGTGGTCTGCACTTGAACAAAGTGATTATTACCCAGTGTCCTTGCTCTAGACTTGAACAGAACTAAGATTACCAAATGTTCTTCCTCTAGACATGAAAAGAGCAATGATCGGCCTACATGCAGATATCTTAGTCATTTTCAAAGTATCTAAAGCTACCGAGGAAGTTCAAATGAAACTTTAAACATACTTTTACAAATTATGCTATTGGCTTTAAAAAAAACATACTATTATGTAACTCCAGCAAGATCTTAAAATGTCTTTTGAAATGTCACACAGATTATAATGTCTTCCCGATTTAAAGTGTTTGACCTATATAATGAAACATATTCAAAACACATCTGTAAATACCTCAGTCTACTCTCTGACATTTGATCAGTCTAGAGTCATGGATCAATGAAACATTAGTTAAAACTCTGCTATAAACTATGCAGTCTTCTCCTTGTAGAAGACAGGAAAGCTACAGACAAAAATATACTCATACATAAATTAGAATGCAGACATCCAGTTATCCTTATTAATTCTGTCTATAATACCAGATACCTACAAACTACAATGTGCAAAATATGTAGTCTTACACCTAGAAAACATTACCTAGAAGACGTCACTACTGCACTCCAGAAACAACAAACTGGATGACAATTGCTGATCTGCTTACTTTCTCGCTGTCCATATTATTCAACAAATATAGGAATTACTATTTTCTTTTTAAGTATAACTTTAATATTAGACATGATTGTTATCCACCTAAATCCCAGGAACTTGAAGCACTAAGCCTAAACTGAGCCCTCCATCAGATTAATGATAGGTGAGATAGTTTTCTTCAAGTCTTGGCCAGTAACATTGAACTAACTGCAATTCATATCATACATCAAAGTGAATTATTGGATTTTAAGGCCAATCTTATAAACAATCTGAAAGCAAATTTCATGCAGAAACATTTCAAAGAAAATCAGTAATCTGATTAGCTACTGCTGTTACAATCATTTGCTTAAATACTTGTACGTTCATCTTGCAAACAACATACATGACTAAACTAAGTTAAGTGGTGCTTTAAGTAACTTCATTGTGTATCGTATAAAAATATGTTACGATGATTTCATGATTGTATTATGTAGCAGTCTTTTGTGACCCCAGGTCCAGGTCATGACTAAGGAAGATCTTCAGACCAGTTCACCTAATTGCTAACAAGAAAATAAATACATTATGACATCCTTCCTTCTTTTTTTTTTTACTTGTTCATTCTTGCTTCTAAAGGGCAAGCATTTCATAACAGGATTTCTTTCTTCATTCATTTACTTATTGCTTTTGGCTCGAGCTGCCATTTGCTTGTTTTCTTAAGTGTACATGTACTATTTTATGCTTCTCAGCAAGGGGTACTTAAAGTACTTTATAAAGGCCTGGGAACCTTGCCTACTGAATGTATAAGGGAGAGAGGAATAGATTACCTAGAAATGCATATAGAGAGGTTCCATGAAAATGGTATAAACTCTGCCATGTAAACACCATGAAATAAGGGTCATCTGGCCAGATCATTTCTAGGTCTTGCATACAGTGGCACAGCAGGAAAGCTAAAGTATATTAATGGGATGACAGCATTGCAATGTGGAAGACATACTATATGTCACTAACTACGAGACTCTTTTTTTTGTTTGTTTTTTTCGTGACAAAAGAATGCAGACAATTGGAGAAACTAAATAGGGAAGAATATGATCAGATTACCAGTTAGAACCTTTTTATTTATTTATTTAATAAATTGATTCAGAGAAATTCATCCTGACAGTGATGCTCAAGATGTGAATCTTTCAACCCATTTTGAGAACAGGTAACAAATTATAGTTATGCTAGGTGCCCTGATCATAATTTTTTGTGATGGTGAGTTTTAACTACCTGATGCATTAATGGTAAAAAAAAGCATATAACCTCTAAGTGTTTTATGGCTTTGAAAACTGTAACACACTTGTGTGGTCACATAGTCAGTGGCCTGAACTGAAGTACACCTCTTATCAACCAACAGCTTTATAAGCTACTAGACTTCACTCTTCCACTGTTTTTCTGTGTGTATGTGTGGTGGTGTGTGTCTGTGGAGGGGGGGGGCAGTATGAAGTGTGTTATAGCTTTTAAAGTTTTAAAAATGATTGACTTCAACAACTGGCTTACTTTCTGGAGTCATTTTAAGGGGATCCAGTTCCTGTCAGCCTGGGATGACATGGCTGATAGACCATGCTGCTTTGCTAGAGATGGTCTTCACCTGTCACCTCTAGGCTTTCGGTGACTGGTTAAGGCACTTGCCTTCTCCATAGTGCCTCTTTAAGGGCAAGATCTCAAGAACACAATTTCTGACATGAAACTATCACTCACAAATAAATTAAAGGTTATGTTGCTAAATGCTAGGGACTTTAAATCAGAAACTGCACTCTCTGAAAGCACTCCTATCCCTGGAGGATGTTGACATCTATGCAGTCACAGAAACTTGGTTCAGGGCTGCAGAGAGTACCCCAGCCTTGCAAGGCTGCAATGCCTTCCACACTTTCAGACCACAGAATGAATTGTGAGAACCAAAGGACGAGGACTATCTATCTTCATCAAAGATAAATACACCTCTAGACCAGTTAGACTGGAAAACTCCATGGAGTTACTCCAAGTTCAACTAACTGTGGGTAAGATCCCCCTTCAAGTCATCATTAGCTAGAGGCCCCTTCAGTGAACCAAGATACCCACGCTGCTTATTTGGACCTACTTGAGTCAATCAAATTACAATGAAATGCTATAGTCATGGGGGATTTTAACTATCCCTCCATTGACTGGGAAACTTATATGAGTACCAACATGCTCGCACAAAGGTTCCTGGACTTTGTTAACACTAATATCCTGGAACAAATAGCATGCAACCCCACAAGGGGCTAAAATATTTTCGACCTGATCCCCACCAACATGAGTGACCATTGCACCACCACAAGTATAGGACCCTCACTGGTTAAATCTGTTCACAAATCGGTCACATTTGAAGTAGCTATAAAAATCAGTCTAAAAAATTTCACTAAAGCTAATTATACCCTTTTAAGGGAATGGCATGAATAATTTTCAAGCTCCTGTTACCACAGCATTGACAACTAAGTTCTTACGGTATACACAAATGCCCTGTGCAAACACTTACACAAATGCATTGACACAGCTATACTTGAAAGGATCAAAACAAGATCCTCAAGAAAAAAAACAAGCCTCCCTGGTAGACATCTAACATTAATAAGTTATACGACAAGAGGAAGAAGTTGCTGTCTAAGAATAAAAAAGAGAGGTCACAACAATGGAGTAACACCCTCCTCTGTTTGAACAAACAAATAAGACAACTTGTAAAATCCTATAAGGGCAACTTTGAAAAAGATTTAGCAACCATAGCTAAGGACAGCCATAAGGCATTCTTCAGGCATATCAGTAATCTAAAAGGCAGGACCCGGGCGTGTGCTGAACTAGCTTGGGATTGCATCACACACACTGTTCCTGTGAAAACAGCTAACCTATTAGCCAAAAGGTTTGGTGAAAATTTCACCCCCCTGCCCCTCCAAATATTCCACAAAGCATTCCTTCTACATCTCACTCCTCTTGCATCTCCAAAGAACAGGTCATTAATGCTCTCTCAAAGGCCAAAAGCACAGCCTCTGTGGGACTAGATGGAATCCCAGCTTCCATTTTAAATGGTCTAAAACATGAGTTAGCAAGTCCATTAGGTGCTCTCTTCAACTACAGCCTGAGTACTGGTTTTGTCCCTGCTGAATGGAAAACAGCAACCTACATCCCCTTCATAAAGGGGAGGTACAGCAACAGACTTTGGGAACTACAGACTAAGCCGCCTCATCTGTAAGGCAATGGAGTGAATCATTATGGATCATTATGGATCAAAAAGTGAAACAATACTAATTTCATTAACGTTAATCATACTTTGAATTAGGAATGGGGTCCATTCTCATCAAGGTATTAGAAACCCCTAAAATCTGGAAAAATTAAAAAAGGGAGACACCTTATAAATAAGGATATAGGTGATCTCCAAACCCTTGATTTGACACAGTTTGGTTTTGTCAAAGGCAGGTCATGCCTATTAAACCTGATGGACTTTTTCAAAAATGTCACCAGAGCCATAGATGAAGGCAACTCTGTGCATACAGCCTACCTTGACGTAGCAAAGGCCTTTGATACAACCCAGCATCCAGGCATCATTGATAAACTCTTCCAGTTGAATATAAACCCTAAGGTGCAGTGGTGCAGTGGTGCAGTGGTAGCATTGTCTCCTCACAGCAAGAGGTTCTCCGGTTCAATTTTTGGCTGGAATGCCTTCTGTGTGAAGTCTGCATGTTCTCCCTTTGTTTGTGTGGGTTTCCTCTGGGTGCTCCAGTTTCCTCCCATGTTTCAAAGATATGTGTCTAGAGCATTTCTCTCCAAGCTTTCACTGAAAATTGGCTTTGTTCCAAGTCAGACTTTCTCAGTAAGCAAGTGAATAAATAATATAATCAGGTGGGTTGCTAACTGGCTCGCCAACAGATCACACTTAGTCAAAGTTGAGGACTTTACCTCGACCAGCAGACCTGTCACCAGTGGGATTTCACAGGGGTCAGTGCTGGGCCCCCTATTGTTTGGAATATACTTCTCAGAAGTTTAGGCCAAAACAGAGGGACGGTGGCTGACAAAATTTGCTGATGACTGCAAACTAAGTGCAATCATTGAATCCCCAAATTATGTAAACGTACTTCAAGAGGGACTTACACAAACCAATGATTGATGCTAAACCCATGGACTTAAAGTCAATGCTAAAAATGCATTATCATCCCCTCTGGTCAAAACGATATCCCTGCAGTCTATCATATAAATAATAATACTCTAAGTAACAACTCAGTAGTGAGAGACTTTGGAATGCAAGTTAAGTGTATCCTACATTTTGACCACCATGTGTCTATGTTGGTAAGGAAGGCATTCTATGTCGGACACTTCATTAGCAAAGGCATTGCCTTAAAAGTGAAAGAGGTCATAACACCCCTTGGGTATGTACTGTACCTTACCAGGCATCTGCAGCAACTTGAGAGACCTCAGAGATTTCTAACCAAGAAAATTCAAAGTCTCCAGCACATGTCATACATTGACAGACTGAAGTCACTATCACTGTATTAAGTAGCATACAGACTACTTAGAGGAGACTTGTGCCTGGCTTACAGAGCAAACTCAGATCCAATTCTAATGGAAATGCTGAACATATGCAAGTCAAATGGGATAAGGGTCACCTGCTCCAGGGACCTTAATCTGATCTGTGACATCAATAGGACCTGCTGGAGAGACAGATATGTCTATTAGAGGTTGCCACTCCTCTGGAATAGGCTACCAATTCACATCAAACAAAGCCCCTCTATGACCCTGTTTAAGCATAGCCTGGATGACTGGATGGGAAACGGTAAATTCCTACCAGGGATTTTACTTATGACTCTCCTAGATATGGGCAATCATTGCTAACTAAGATCTCAAGTTTCAGCAAGATCCTTTATCTTGGGTTTCTCTAATATTATATTGGGTACACACGGCTAGGCTTATAAAGACCTTCGGGTCAATAGCCCAGTAACCACCAAAAGGTTACTCTGATGCAATTCTGTAATGGATGTCAGTGTAAACCTCAATTAAACACATTCCTTTTATTGTTTATTTTATATATATATATATATATATATATATATATATATATATATATATATATATATATATATACATATATATATATATACATATATATATATATATATATATATATATATATATATATATATATATATATATATATATATATATATATATATATATATATTTATTTGTTAAATAGGTTAGTCCAGTGCACCTTTTCAGGGGTGAATGGAGAGCATTGTCTGGTTAAGTGACTTACTCAGAGTTACACAATGGACATAGAAGGAATCAGACCCTCTAACCGTGGTTACAAGAAGTAGCTGATTAGCAGCTTAGAGCCTTAAGCCTCTGTGCTGCCAAGCACACACTAAATTAAACCCTTTAGTGAAGATGTTATTGCTGAAGACAAATGCATGGTTTTGCATGTTCTGAGGTATGAACATCACTGTAGCAAGCTTATGATAGTGAGGTGCATACATCACCATTTTGGAACATAAAGTGCTCCATGTATTACATGGGGCATGTGAAAATGATCCAAGAAAGACTAGTTCAGTTAAATGCTTAAAGATAAAATACATGTATTGGGGATTAGGCATATGTGGGCATATTATATTATATATATTATATTACAGTTTCATTATGTTTAAAAATTCTGGCCTAAAATGCAGCTTATGTCATAACAAAACAAACTTTGTCATAAAATGTGGTCATATATGTGAAGTCAGAAATACAGCACGTGTTTCCACCTCTCTCCCCCACCAATGGGGCTCAAGTTCTTTATTTTCATGCTGCAAATATGTAGACAGTCTTTCACATGACTTCTGCAAGTCACCCCTGCTGTACTGGGGGTAATGGTATAACTGCCCTCACCACTGTACCACTGTATCATATCACTATTAATGATTGCAGTAGCAAGCAACTTTCCGTTACATTAAACATGTAATTAGACAAAGAAAACAACAATCTACTACTTCTTAAATAGGTAGGAACATTTCTGGCCATCTTTCTGCATGTTTAAGACATCGTAACTCACACCCTCTCATAATAAACACTTCCAAACTGGTCAAGTTTTCTGCTTCCAGCCTCACTTATTTTTCATATTTGGTCTCTGTCTAACATTCATATAAACCAGAAAACCATGCATTTCTTCAAATTATTTTGTAACAGTGGATTTTGTTTTTTTAAAGCATAAAGTCCTAGTCCTGGCAGATTTTTTATTTCATTACAGGTAAGCTACTGCTGGACTTATAACTGAATTGACTATATCATTGACTCTATCATAACCTTCTAGAGTGACAGACACAATAGTTACTCTTGTATTTCACTCACACGAAGATGTGCAAAATAAAACATCCATCCCTGAGAGATGAATACCTGGAGCATATCTGCTTTTTCACAACACATAAACCTTCTTTCAACATGACTACATTATTTGTCACTTGGGAGGTTATTGTAAAAAATATATATGGATAACTGTTGTTTTATGGACAGGAAAATAACAGAGCAGCAGAGAAGAAAAGTCTGATTGCTGTAGGATGTTCTCTGCATTCTTCTTACCTGCCTGTATTTTACCAGAAAAACATGTGAGCTGTAATTTAGATTATTTTATGTTTTTTACTTCTTATTCTTCAGAAACTGCATGCTGGTGCAAAACCTGTTGTTCTACTAACTTTCTTAGTGAAGTAGAGTGATGTTTAAAAATTGCCCGATTCTGTACCTCTGTTCCCTCCATTATTATTTTTAGCTTTGTCCGTGACTTGACCATGAGTGGTGAGCAAAGAAGTTGAGAGCTGTAAGGCTTCCTATGCTATCCATTGGGCAAGCACCTAGCACAATCCACTTGTCTGCCATATATGGGTATCATGCCATTCCTGGAATGTGTTTGCAGAAATACTTGTGATAATTGTGATTGTACTGCACTCAAGTTGGCCAGTTGGTCATGTCACACTCCTTCCAGATATGGTCATTTGATCTCAGTGGGGTTTTAATGCTCATTTGAGTGCAGCCTGTCCCACTGAATTCCTTCAGTGAGCTTACTGCCCTGTGAAATGTGTGTATGGCATGGCATGAAGTATTACAAAGCCTTAAACACTCAACCGCATGCATTATGTAGCATGAGAATGAGGAGCATGTGCAGTAACATATGAGGAGCATGTACAGTAACATATGAGGAGCATGTGCAGTAACATTCATGAAACTCACTTAGACACACCCACATTCCCACCAACAAGCTGCAGAAATGTTCCTGTGGACAGACTGTACTTCGTGCTGAGCACGTTTGACCAGTATGAGCCATCCAATCTATTCTATGATTTCTGGCTCATATGAATTATATAACAGGTATGAAAAACATATCAATAGTGTAATACTGCAATAGCTGCAGACCAACTATTGTGAGAGTTCTCCTTTATATGTAGAAAAGCTGTGCATACTACAGTCTTGTGGGAAACACAGCTCCTGCACTTGCCACATCACCATCCTGCTGCCCAGTAATTCATGTCCCCTTAAATCCAACACTGCCTAACATGGGAATAAAGGCATCAACAAGCTAAAATGCCTAACACTGCTGGTGCACATATAACCATGTAATGATATCATGCATAAAATGGAAGTATACCTGTGGCAGTCTGTTTTTCACTGTATGACACTTCCTCAGCACTCTGAATTGAAGACTTTCAGTAACAGCCATGTAGTACAAAACAGCCTTGCATAGTGATTAACTTGTTTATGAATGTAACCAATTATCTGCTACCTTGATAACCTCTCAAGGCGAGCAAGATACCTGAATATTTCCATCCTGTTTTTATCATAGTGAACTGAAATCCACATTCTGTCCAGAGATATGGAGGTCACATGATTCTATTCATCAACAACAATTTTTAAGAGAACCAGCCAAATAAAATAAATGACACTTCAGAAGACTGTCCCCTTACTGCCAGAGTAGCAGAATATATGTTCTTGCCATCACTAGCACCTTAAGCCATGTGCATTCACTATAATTAGGGCTGTCCAGCACTTTTGAATTTCGTGCCATACACATTGCTAAATTTGAAACAAATATTTTTAAAATGAAACATATGGAATGATGCTAAGCTGCTTTGACCGTGGTTGATTACCCACATAATGTATTATGGGATGGCTCCATACCGAATGCAACAAATATTCCCATCAACATACACATATATTGACTGTGCCCTGCTCAATCATTTGAGGTAGAATGGCTTTATGGAGGAAAAAATAATGAAGTATGGATATTGATCAAGAGATATCTGAGACAGTTAAACACCATCTGTGTAGATTTCTTTCCTTTTTCTTAATGTCTTTCCATCTTTCTTTCTTTCTATATCTCCTTTCTTTCATTCTTTCTTTTGTTCTTTCTTTCTTTCCTGTCAGTCTTTCATTTTCTCCCCTCAGTCTTACCGTTCTTTCATATTCATGTTGACACGAGAATGAAGATTAAATGATGCTTGAATTCTTACATTCTTGCATAATTATATTTTTAAAAGATTTGACTCAAAGTCTGCTACAGCCTGTGTTTGTGGCTTCAGTCTTCAATATACACAGATAGCTTACATAAGCAAAATGCTGTTAACATTTATTTATGTATTTATTTACTATTTGATGGCCTGATAGCTGAACCTTCTTCAGCCACAACCTCGGTTTATAAGAGCATAGAACAATAGGAGACATTTAATCTTCACACATCCAATACATAGTTAAGCATATTGATTTAATTATAATTTATAGTACATTAGGAGTTAAAAAGTTGACATTTACAATGGCATATAAATAATAACTTTGTTTGTTGCTTATACATGTAGTTATAGTACATATATCAAGTGAAACATATTTCTTATTCAGTTGATATTAGAAATATATTGCAGTACAATTTTAGAATGAAAACCTCTTAATTTCAAAGTATCTGCAGCTTGAATGATGTAAAATGCATAAAGGTAGTTAGCACACAATTAGCTGATTGTATATGCTAAAGTGCTTTTAAATCACTACCTTGGAAATAGTCCAATAAAACTCGCAAACTCTTTTGAGGTTTGATTTAAAGTTGCTTATAAATATAACCCCCCCACCCCCACCCCAGCAGATACCTCTTTCTAACATTGTTGAAGATGTTGGTGCATGAAGCAAAGCTTGGAAGCTAATTCAGCTCCAACATGCACTCAAAATGCATTTCAGGAATTATGGTGCAGCTATTTATGTGAGCCTCATAACTGCACATTTGAGACATTTGATAAATCATCCTTTACTAATTTTTCAAGTATCTGTAGCAGTCAGGCATAGTGAAACAATTTTATTTTACAGCACCTGTCCCAGAGGTGCAGCGATCTGTGAAAGCAGTTCATAAACATCTCAGTATTTTTAAAAAAGCACAAATTAGTGAAGTAATGACATGATTGTGCATAGTATATTAGGCTGAAATAAATGTTGCCTCTGTAGTATTATTGCATTTTCAAAAGCTTTACTGAAGGGAAACGACTGAAAAACAACAAAATGTGCTGAAAACCAGGGTCTTTCATAAAGAGCTGCCTTGAAGAGCTAACTTAACTCATTTACCTTTTCTGTTCTAAGGACAGAACTTGGCTAAGTCAGTTATGCCATCACTGTATGCTTTCACAAGGAAAAATATGATTAAATGAAGTAAAATAATTATTATTTTTTTTATTTTTCATTCCTTCACCTTGCATGAGTCATGCAAACATTTGTGAGCATGTAACCACTGAAAATGGAAGTCATGCTGGTTCCTAAAAAGTTAATATTAGAATTTTGTTTATGATTTATTTATCCATGTTAATTCCACTTGGCTTATTGCCTCTTTTCAGGGTAGACCGAAGTGGTAGTCATATTGCTTAGTGGAAATCTGACCAAGGTACAGGGTTACTTCCCCTGCTATTTTTGATAAGTGCCATGAAATCTTTTACAGTCACGTGAGTTACTACTTAGTCAGGCAGATGGGACATCTCATCTGAAAGAAGGTACTCTCAAGAGTACAATACTGCCTATTTCTGCACTACAGTGTCAGATATTAAACTTTAATCCAGACACCTGTGATGAAAACAGAACCCACAGCTCTCTGATCTCCCAAATACAAAGTTGATTGAGTTACCTGTTGAGCCACTGAAACTATGCCTAAAGTCCAACCTGAATTTGCAAAAAAAAATGTCTCTAAATCCATTTGTTTTTGTACTTGTTACTCAAGTGCTAGTTCAAACAATGCTCTGAAAAGCTATGTAAAATAATGTAATAGAATGAAATATCTGCAATGAAATAAGCCTTTGTAGATGTGTGGCTTTTCATGAAAGGTCATTCCTCAAAAAAAAAAAAGGTTGAGCAAAACTAAATGATGAACTAACTTTCTCATGTGGCCTGAGTTGTTGAAGGAAACTCCCCATGTCTTCAAGGATGGGGGAGGAGTTGGGGGCAGTTCCACTGTTATACCACTGGACTTAAGATAATCAACTCTGAGGTTGGTGCACATTATAGGGCAAGACAGACCTCTAGCTTTGGCAGCCTCCTTCTAGAAATGTGCATTTCTGCCAAGTGCTATTCAAACACTTAGATCTTTGCACATCTGGTAGGATACTTGCTTTGGGGAATACATGCACATCTTTCTATATTAATTTAGGGATTTGTTGGAGGTGGGGCATTCATTTACACCCTTGCATCACTTTTCAGTGAGTCCTCAATCACTCAACTTGATTAATCAATGTGGTAGCTATTACAAGTTTTACTGACATCTTGTGGTGCAGTGACATCAGATGGGATTTTTTTAACCATGTGTGTTAATATTCTCGAATTGTGAGATCATACTTCTTGTGTGTTCTTTGCTCACCATATCTGAATGTTTCTCCATTTTCCAGAGTTAAGCCAGACATGGCATTATATGTAAGTACTTGTAGGAGGAAGAAGCTCTCCTCATAAAGAGTTTGCTTCCTTGCTAGAAATAATGGTTGCATCTTGTGTTAGGGAGATGTTGCTTATTCATTTCTGATGGAGAAGTATGCATTCAGGGAATTTTCCCAAAATCATTCTTACTGGAACTGCTTTAGAGACTATGCACACTACAAACCTGTCCTAGTTCCAAGTTCCTTTTAATCTAAAATCTGAGAACTCTGTATAACTTACCTTAACATTATCCCACCAATACCCCTTTTTAATCCCAGACATTAACATTGTTATCATAGTCTATGACACTGTGTGTTCCCTTTCTCCCCAATTATCTATAAACTTCTCCAAATGATATATACCATTTATTTTCACCACACCACCTCTTTCTCTACTTGCATCCGGAGCCACTGTTATTTAGAAGGATTTCTTCCATAAGCTACTTCCAGAACAACATAATTCTGGCCTCTTTCATCATCTCCTTCATCTAGCTTCATCAACAGTAACAGAATATCCCCAAGCTCCTCCTCATCTGTCATAACATGATAACATACCAAATCAAAATGGAAAAGTTGTGAGACACTACAGCATTTGACCATCATGTTACAACAGTAGTTAGGAAATCCTTTTACCTTGTACAGCTCATAGTGAATGATATATCTTCCTAATGTAAAGTTGTTTTCATCTGTTTAATTCTGCACTAATTAGATCCATTGAGTACAACACCTCCTTTGAGATGTATCTTATTAAGCATATCAAGCAATTGGAAAGACCCCGGAGGTCTGTAACTAAAAATATTGTGGGCTTAAAAGACTTTAACTACTAGGAAGAACTGGAAGCTTTGTCTCTATACTTGATTTTCTATATACTCCTTAGGGGTGACTTGTGCCTTATTAGTAGGTTTATCAGGGAATCAGTAGTCCAAGAACTCAAATACTGTAATAAAGCAAACAGTCCAGCTAACTTTAGGCCCAGAGATCTAAATCTACTTCAACAAATAACAAATAAATAAGATTAGGAAGAAGGATAGTTGTCACACATCACCTACTCCTTCCTGGGATCAAACTCCCTCTCCTAATTAAGCAGAGTGATTTACAATCTCCCTTAAAAATGGATAACAAGATGGGTGCTCTCAAATTTACCACTGTTATGACTGGCCTGGACTATGCTGAAAAGAGAGAGATGCAAAACCCAATGGTGGAAACTGGCAAGGAAGTGATGGCCTTGTGGCTCATCTGCCTTGTAACTCCTACAATCCTATTGTATTATAAGTAACTGCTACAGGTATGTAAACATTATTCAAAAAATTAATACTAAGATTATCCTTTGTGGTTACTCCACTGGTTTATGACCAATTGATCTGGATGGGACTTCAAACTATGATCAGTTAACAGCAAGTTCAAAAAGAACTTAATTGAATTTGTATTATAAATGGATGCAGAAATAAAAAAGAATACTTTTCTGACTTATTGAACTGACTGGACAAAGTAAAGCATCCAAAACTACATTATTATACTAATCCATGTGGTATCCTTGAATGCTCTTCAGACTATCAATATGAATGTCTTTGAATTCATACCTTCATAGATGTATACTAGGCTAGCAACCACTGGGATATTTGTCTCATTCATGCCTAAAACACCTTTTTATATTCTTCCAGTTAACACGCATACCTCCTCAGGTGTCCTGGTGTCCTGATATTTTTTTGAGTCCGTCTTCCTTAACAAAGTGAGTCACCAATTAATAATCTGGCAATATTAGAAAGGGCAAGGTGCAATTAATATGATGATGCTAAGACTGTTATACTCAGATATTCTGCAGTGAAGAAATCAACCACTAATTTTCCCTTATTATTCATATTTTCATATTTACATTCATATTTTCATAAGTGAGAACCCTACATGTTATTGAGGGGCATAAAGTGAAATGCCCCGGTGAGAGAAAGACAGTGCAATGTCAATGTGCAGTTACAGTGCACTATACTGGAGATACTGGTCATTATTTGCTAGCAACTCTGAAAATATGAACTATTTCCATATTTACTTAATATTTCTAAAACTGCTGAGTTACAAACTATTACATGACATCAGATGAAATCTTAGATGCTGAAAAAAATTTTGATTGACATTTGCACTCTCCATTGCACATCTTGAGAGACATTCGGGACACTGTTAATTATACAAATAATCATAATTCTTCATATTTTTGTAAATATCTAAGTAAGCAAGCACACAGAAAAGAACTTTTTGCTGTTATGTGAATGTTAATGCCTTTCTAACTGATTAAGTTGACAAAATACATATATGTTATACAGTTTCCAAGATAAGACAATTTTTTTGTGAAACATTAGAAAAAAAATATTAGTCATCGTTTGTATAGATAGTCCCTGGCATTCATGAAGCCCTGACAAAGTGCAGGAACAGTGCAGGAGCTGCTGCACTCAATATGTCTGCCGAGCAATTCAGCAAAGGGCTCTCGGGATGTGCACGAGTGCTCCTACACTATTCCTGCATGGACACCACTGCCTTATGCTAATTACCACATTTGCTGGTGAAAAACATGCAAATGAGGTGAATTAGTGGTTCAACAAGCAGGCAAGTGTTCGTGCAGGAATAGTGTAACTTGCAGAAATGTATTCAGGTACTAGCTGAATACATTTCTGCAAATAATAAAATGGAGGCATGACAGCCTCAAATAAAGCATGTATTACATGTATTAGGCATGCCAATGGCCAAATATATGGACAATGGCATGAAAAATAGTTTATTTTGTTTAAAATAAAACTTTTTTTTTTTTTGACCGATCTCGGCCGTTTCAGCATGGGGCAGTGGTGTGGCAATGGGATCATGCCGAAAATAAAAAAAAAGAGGGAAAAATCAATTTTGAGAGAAATCTGCATTTTGCCTCTATAGTCAATGGCATGCACAATGAAAACAATACCAGGAGGTAGTGGTTGCTAAGGGGAAAGGCTCAGTGTAAGTGTAGTAACTCAGGAGTAAGGCAGTGGTGTATGCGAATGAAGAGATTTATACTGAATCACAAATTTCTTCTAAGAGTCAGACTGCACCTAACCGTGTAAGTGCTCTAACACCACGGTATAAACAGAAGGAGCAGCCTACATGAAAAGGAGGTGTGTCATGCTTGCTGTATGCACATTGGAGCTTAGTGGCCCATGTTTACCCTTAGCTAAGCAGAGCTATGGAAGGGGATGTGTCTGAGGCTGTTTTGTCTAATTCCATGAAATGCAAAGTGTGTTCGCATCCAGGGCGGGCCAGTTCTGCTTAAAAGTGTTTACTTAAGCTTAGCAGGTATGCACGATGCACACCGGGCCTAAAACAAAAAATAAATAAATAAAAAAACCCACAGTGAATGGCAGAACTGATTACATTTGAGCACCGGGAATGGGCAGCATGCATCAGGGCTTAAATGGGTATGAAATGGAAGGGTAAACTGCAGAAAGAAGGCAATCAAGGAGGACTAGCATAGCTGGCAGGTGGAATGTATCAGAATCAGCCAATTACACAGGCAGCAGAGGAGCACACTGCTATAAATTATGCAAACACCTTTTAGTCTGCTTTTTCCCACAAACTCTACACCACAGGTGTACACATTCGGGGGAATTTTAAACTGACAAATATAACAAAACATGTTAGGGGCTGCTCTTGCTCTGATCTATCAGTATGTGCTAGAGACTGAAGGTGGTGAGGAGGATAATGCTGACAACCATCTCAGACCGAGGAGGAGGAGAAGAGTGTTCAGACTCATGGTAACCTACCAGGGGCTACATAATCTGGAGATAGTAGAGTGCTACAGGGTGGACAGGGACATACTTCAGAAACTTGTTGAGCTGTGCCGGCCTTGCCTCAGAGCCAGAACCAACAGACGGGAATCCATCCCAGTGGATACCAAGGTATGTGTAGCTTTAAGAATACTATCTACTGGTACTTTTCAAAGACCAACTGGGGATATCATGGGGGTCTCGCAGGCATCTGCATCCAGGATACTCCACCAGTTCCTGGATGCCATGCGACAACATGTCACTGAGCACATTCACTTCTCCAACACCTGTAAGGAGAGGACCAGCAATATGCATCTCTTCCACCATGTAGCAGAATACCCGGAAGTACTGGGTGCCATAGACTGCATGCACATCTACATCAAAGCACCACCCAGTGACCAGGGTAGCATCTACCTAAACTGCAAGGGGTTCCACTCCATCAGCTGCCAGGTCATGTGCGATGCCCAGGGCATTATCCTGAATGTGTGTGCTGCTTGTCCTGGAAGCTATCACATCTCCCACATCTGGTATTCATCACAACAGTACTGGGTGTTTTCCAGTGGGGACATCCCGTATGGCCAGCTGGTGGGGGATGCTGGCTACACACGGGATCCATGGCTGATAATACCCATCAGAAATACACACACACCAACACAAGAATGCCATAATGAGGCACATGCACAAATCAGGATCACTATAGAGCATGTGTTTGGGATGCTCAAGTCATGGTTTCACTGCCTTGACATATCCAGTGGAGCCTTGCAGTAATCTCCAGTCACATGTGCACACATGTTCATACTACATGCAATGTTATACAATATGATCCTGCGGAAACAGCTGCAGCAGGAACAAAATGGGGAAGGGCCACAAAACTCCCCACCATTGCCTAGGTCTCCACAGGCACAGAGAGACTTGGAGGAGGAACATCCTGAGCCTGCTCCTGTAGGTGGATGGAGGTTTGCCCAGTATGCTCTGGCCTTGGCAAAGAGACAATGCATAGTACATACACTGACACTGTAGGGCCCCAGGGACTGATCTCTCTCTCTCTCTGACTTGCACACATAGTAAAATGGATGCCAAACATCACACCACCTATACCTTACCATGTATAGGCAGTGTACTGCATACATCTGACATAGTCACCCCTCAAGCACCATCCTCACAACAGCCTCAAGCACAAGGTAAGCCAGTCTCCTTAACAAAATAAATGAATGGAGTGGAATTTTCTGATAGCATATCTATGGTATTGATCAATCATGCAAGGGAATGGGATGGCCAACTGGGATAGCAGCAGACAACTAACAGCTCTGTGGGACAGCAGGAAGTGTATCCCCAATACTGGCCTAACCACACCATGCAGTACCATTCTAGTTGACAAATACCACTGCAGTATATGTGGTGAGCCAAATAACTGGAGGGGGTCATAGGTCACATGCATGAATGTCAAAGTGGGGGTGCCATACCCACCACCAGCCTCACCCAGCAGATCAGCTGTAGAAAACCATACAGAAATGTCTGGGAAAGGCCTCCACATGCCAACATCCATGAAATCCCCACCTTCAGACATTTACACAGTGATTTCACAGCAGGTCTGGCAGTGGCAGTATGGCTTTGAAAGGTAAGAAGTCTGAAACTACAAATGTTTATGCCAGAACAATCTGACCTGTGGTCGATACTGTTATGCTTGTAGATTGACAGCTAGGGCACACCACTATGCTAAATGGGACAGAAAACTGTTAAGCCAATATCAGCACAGTCTCTGCAAATGTGTATTGTGTACAGATGTGTCACCCCCCATACTGCCATAGAAATGCAGTAACATGTCCCTAGAATTAAGTAGCATCGTCAACTAGAGTGATGTGTCAACACAAACAGAAAGCAATTATCAGTAACTCCCACAGTCAACTTACTGGTGCCATCCCAGGGTTGCCCACTGCTGGCAGCCTGGGAACATATCAGAATACACTGCCTTTCTACAGATGGCCCGCATCTGTCACACCTGGCCTACAGGCCTGTGGCAAATGTCCATGCCTCACCCACAGAGCCCTGTTAGGGAATGTCATGGGGTCCATAACAGTAACATAACACATTCTAAAAAAGCCAAAGAAAGGTCATGCTGCAAACTGCTAGGTGTCAGTGTCAGAGAGCCAGAAATCTGGCCAAAGCCATGAATAATGGGGTGAAAAAGGTCTACGGAGAAGGGCACCATTGAAATACTGCTCTAATAATGTAACAAAGTTGAAGGAATAATTGTAGTAGCATGGAATGTCTGATGGGTATGAAGTCAGAAACTGCAATGTCAAATGTCAGTAATATCTGACTTCAACCCTGAGTGACTTACACAACACTTTTCCTTGAAAACCACACTCGTTTGCATAACCAACAGGATATGAGTCATGAATGTGGACATTCTGTGATACTCTGTACAGTCAACAGGCAGGACTTGGAGTCTAAACATGGAAATGCACTCATTGCAGGCAGTCCTAACCCTGGAAGATGGTGACATGTCTGCACCCTTAGAACCCTAGCCCACAGCCATGGGGAGTAGCGCACCCTTCCCTGATCACTCATCCTATGCAACATCCCAACATGTGGCCAGCCAAGCAAAATGAGGTGGGCCATACATGTATGTCAGACAAACACACACCTCCAGGATGGTCAAACAGTCTGACACACACAAGACCCTCCAAGTGCAGTCACCCTTTGAGCAGACCCCTTTGCAAAGCACTGGTAGCTATAGGCAAACATATCTGATCTAGGATACCCCCCATATCTTACCCCCTACAAATTCATCTAGAGTCTGCCTGTCACCCTGATCCTGTCTGACTTATAATCCCAACTGTGGACTGGAAATCAGACCAGGCCAGAACGGAAATTCATTGAGATTCCACCATTGTAATATATTACCAAGGTGCTGGACTGTTTCCACAGCTCCAGCAGTCAACTGCTTGTAGGCACACCTCTCAACAGGCTGGATCATGCAAGAATGCATAGCATTTGGCCCATAATATTGGTGTTTGCATCATCCACCCTGTATTCCTCTGATAAATCACTGTGATGATCTGAGGAGGTATGTCATGAGGTAATGAAACAATACATGACAGTGTCAAACAGCATATCTGTCAGATGTCTGCTAAAACAAGCCCTGTAACCCTAGCAACCCATACATTACTGAGAGAAATAGTCACAATCACCGTATGACCCATTGTCCCCCCATTTGGATAGGCTGTCACCAGATATCCTCACCAAAAGGTTGAGAGGTATGGCTGTAGCACAACCCGGACTGGAGTACAACAATTCCTGGAATGGAGTCCCACATGTACTATAGAAGCTCACACTGGGCATGCTCATAAACTTAGAGAAATGTCTTTAGGATCTAAGAATGAACAGACCTTCCCCATCCAGTGCACTTCCCATTGCCCTACATTAGCAGTCCTGAAGATGTCTGTCACCATAAAAGTACCTTTCATCAGGCCTCACCCTTATAAGCTCTGTGGCATGCACAATAACTGTGTAATATTATAGTACAAATAACGATTTAGGTAAGAGTTCTAATTTCAGTTACAGCAAATGTCAAAGTAAGTGTGTGTATGTGTATGTGTTTACATGTTAAAGCTTTTGGGTCCATCCAAACCCAGTACACTTCCTGTTTCCCTACTTTAGCAGTCCTGCAAATATCAGTCACCTTAGAAGTCCCTTTCATCAGGCCTCAACCCCATAAGCTCTGTGATACATGAGATAACAGTGTAACACTGTAGTACAAATAACTAGTTAGGTAGGAGTTCTAATCTCAGTCCTGGCAAATGTCAAACTGTGTGTGTGTGTGTGTGTGTGTGTGTGTGTGTGTGTGTGTGTGTGTGTGTGTGTGTGTGTGTGTGTGTGTGTGTGTGTGTGTTTACAAGTTAAAGCTTTTGGGTCCAGTCCAACCCATTATACATCTCCGTTCCCACTTTAGCAGTCCTGCAGATATCACTCACCTCAGAAGTCCCTGTTGTCAGGCCTCAGACCCATAAGTTCTGTGGCACCTGCGATAACTGCGAAACACTATGGTACAAATAACAGTCAGGTAGGGGTTTTACTTTCACATTTGGCAAGTGTGTGTGTATAAGTCTGTCTGTTTGTAAGACAAAGTATTTTGATAACTTTATTTATTTTATGTATTTTTATTTTACATTTGTTGACCAGGCTAGTCTATCTGGATATATGTCCATTTTCAGTAGAGGCCCGGGGAGATAAGCTCCAAATAAAAATGATTAACATGTAAAATTATTAACATGTAAAATGCATGTACAGAAGTTGTTTTACAGATAATTATATAACATTTCAACAGCTGAATACACAAAAATATTACAGAACATTAATTAAGTTTGTTAGAAACTTTATTCCCAAGGATATATATATATATATATATATATATATATATATATATATATATATATACATGCACATTTAGGATAGAATAAGGAACTGATATGGAACTTTAATACCCACTGCACTACTTTATCAGTCTTGCTGATGTGATTCCCCTTATAGGTTCATAAGTGTGTAGTAGGCTAATGGCCCAGGAGCTTTTACAAGCCTAGCCCATAGAAGGGCCCTGCCATTGTGGCACCAGATGTTACTTCCCAGGGCCTGTATCAAGTAGAGCCACTGCAGTGATCCTGGGGGTGAACTGTCTATTACCCATCCACTCATCAAGATTTCTCTGAAACAGAGTCAGCTACGTGCTCTGCATGACATGTATGGGAAGTGTATTCCAGGACATGTGCAGTCTCTTGGAGAAGGACCTGTCCCACTAGCATGCTGTGGTGATTATGGTAATGAGGTAGATGTCTCTGCAGTGTGTGGTATGGAGGGATTGAGATGTCTTTATATGTAGCATGTCTAAAACAGCTGGGTCATACATGGCTTTGTAAGTCAAGCACAGATAGCCTCTAACTCGATGATATGACATAGAATAGCTGAAGTCTTCTGCGTCTGTCTGTGTAGGACATGTGTTTAATGGCTAAGAACCTCTTTGTGAGCTGCTTTTGTGGCCTCTTCAGCTGTTGCAGGTCTCTACTGAGGTACATGGCAAATGGGCCAGAATACCTGATGAGTGGTCTAATGAGGGAACAGTAGACAGAGATCATTCCTGGATGCAAAACCCTTGGTAATGCTATGTGACACTTAGAAAGACTTCCTGACAACTGTGGCAATGTGGCCGTTGAAGGATAAGTTGCTGTTAACCTGTGTCCCCAGATCTCTTATAATGCCTACAGTGTTCATTGGGCTTCCATCGATGTGGTACCTACTGGGAACTGAGTGTTTTACCAAAAGGTATGATGATGCATTTCATGGTGTTAAGCTTCTGGACATGGTTTCCACAACATGCATTGGTCTCAGTGAGGCCTTCTGTAGGATGTCTGCATCACATGTGGAGTTAATGAGAGCTCCCAGTTTGCAGTCCTCTGTAAACTTGGTCATCCAGAATTCCTCTGCATTGGGTTGGACTCCTGAGAAGTAGATGCTGGGCAGGACACTACCCAGTACTGATCCCTGTGGGACTCCACTTGTAACTGCTTGCCAGTCTGATTTGTATTTTGCCACTGTTTCACTGTGTGTTCTGTGAACCAAGTTGCAAACCATCCACTGATATAGGGATTGATGCCTAGCTTGGTGGGTTTAACAATAATTCCTGACTGAGGAATGGTATCAAAAGCCTTGGCCAGATCAGGATAGGCTGTGTGCTATGCCTTATTGTCATATGTTAGGGCTGATATAGTGGGTGCTGTGTCGAGCTATGTGTTCCACATGGTGTGGTGCAGGTGTTGAACTTATCCTCTTGACCAGCTAGTGCAGTCTTCAATGGAGAGTGCTTATTTCCACATTTGCTGATATAGGGGTAACTCTCACAGATCTGACTGTTTGGAGTTTGAAGGACAGGGTTATCTTTGTATTGAGGCAGTTGCAACAGTGCCTCAGAATGGACAAGTGCACCAGGTTAATGGGTGAAAGAACAGAAAGCTGCACTTCAATCATGCTAGGAGGGGGGTCATAACTCCTAAGCACTGGGGCTAATTCTGTGAGAAATGAGTACTGCTGATGGCTCCCATGTGTGCTACATGTATTGATACAATAACCTGTGGAAGTGCAAAACTATTATGCCATTTGAAGTGCAAGACAGAAAGAACGAGCAAAATATAAGGAAAAACTGAAGGCAGACTATCAGCCACCTGTAATACTTTACCTCAGCTGTGCAGATATCAGCACCTTTGTCCAACTGTTAGTCCAGTAACCTCTGTAGCACATGTGGTAATTGTGTAACACTACAGTATAAATAACTAGACAGGCAGGGGTTCTAATCTCAATACTGGCATATGTGTGTGTGTGTGTGTGTGTGTGTGTGTGTGTGTGTGTGTGTGCGTGTGTGTGTGTGTGTGAATCATATACTGTGAGGGTCATACCATTTTGAGTTGTGTGCCACCCTTTACACTTCTCTTCAACCTAATTTAGTAGTCCTGTTGGTATCATTCACCTTACAAGTACCATTGGAGTAGGTGAAACTGAATAAGCTCCTTGCCGTGCGTGATAACTGTGTAACACTATAGTAGAAATAACTAGATAGGCAGGTGTTCTAAATCCCAGGACTGTCAACTGTGTGTGTGTGTGTGTGTGTGTGTGTGTGTGTGTGTGTGTGTGTGTGTGTGTGTGTGTGTGTGTGTGTGTGTGTGTGTGTGTGTGTGAATCATATACAGTGTGGCATGTACCATTTTGAGTTGTGTACCACCCTTTACACTTCCCCTTACCCTAATTTAGTAGTCCTGTTGATGTCATTCACCTTACAAGTACCTTTGGATGAGGTGAAATTGTATAATCTCCATGGTGTGTCCGATTACTATAGATAGGCAGGGGTTATAATCTCAGTACTGGTAACTGTGTGTGTGTGTGTGTGTGTGTGTGTGTGTGTGTGTGTGTGTGTGTGTGTGTGTGTGTGTGTGTGTGTGTGTGTGTGTCTGAATCATGTACTGTGTAGGTTATACCATTTTGAGTTGTGTACCACCCTTTACACTTCTGCTCACCCTAATTTAGTAGACCTGTTGATGTCATTCACCTTACAAGTACCTTTGGAGTAAGTGAAACTGTGTAAGCTCCATGGCATGTATGATAACTGCATAACACTATTTTAAAAGTAACTAGATAGGCAGGAGTTCTAATCTCAGTACTAGCAACTGTGTGTGCCTGTGTGATAATCATATACTGTGTGGGTTATACCATTTTGAGTTCTGTCCCACCTTTCACACCTCCTCTCACCCTAATTTAGTAGTCCTGTTGTTGTCATTCAATTTAGAAGTACCTTTGGACGAGGTAACATTGTATAAGTTCTGTGGTGCATCTAATAACTGTGTAACACTGTAGTAGACATAGATAGATATGTAGGAGTTCTAATCTCAATACTGGTGTACGTGTGTGTGTGTGTGTGTGTGTGTTTGTGTGTGTGTGTGTGTGTGTGTGTGTGTGTGTGTGTGTGTGTGTGTGTGTGTGTGTGTACTTCTGCACCCAGTACACATCCAAATGCCCACTGTACAGGGCCCACTATTATTCTGTGATTTTTGCAAAACTTCCACACCCAGTACACATCCAAATGTCCACTGTACAGGGCCCACTGTGGTTGTGTGTGTTTTGTAAAACTTCTACACCCAGTACACATCCAAATGTCCACTGTAGAGGGCCCACTGTGGTTGTGTGTGTTTTCCAAAACTAATGCACCCAGTACACATCCAAATGTCCACTGTACAGGGCCCACTGTTGTCAACCACTGTAGTGGTAGCTGTGGACACTCCACAGCCCTATAAGCTGTGTGTCATGTGAAATAACTATGTAACAGTACAGATACAAAAACAAGATAGGCGGGTTTTCTAATCCTGTGATACCATTCCCCACTCAGGAATCATAGACAAACACAGCCATCTAGGCATCAACCTCTATGTCACTTGGTGGGTTGCAAACTGGCTCATGCATGGGACCCACAGTATGAAGGTAGCAGACTCCATGTCAGAACGCCAACCAGTCATGAGTGGAGTACCACACGGTCTGGTCATGTGTCCCCTCATGTTTGTCTTGTATGCCTCTGACGTCCAGAACAACACAAAGGGACCCTGGCTGACAGTTTTCACAGACAATTGCAAGGTGGGTTCCATGTGTACATCCCCATATCATAGGTTCATAGGTAGGTACTAGGCTATTGGACCGAGGGCCTATATAAGCCTAGCCAAAAGGTACTCTGGTTTTCGCCATCCAAGAAAATTATTTTCCTGTGCCACTGTTGAGCAGAGCCACATAAGTGATCCCCAGGGTGAATTTCCTATCTCCCATCCAATCATCAAGACTTTTCTTGAAGAGTGCTAATGAGGAGCTTTGTTTGATATAGATAGGTAGTCTGTTCCAGAGTATGGGAAGTCTTGGGACAGGAATCTATCTCTCCAGCATGTTTTGTTTATTGTGGTGACAAGGTTTAGGTCCCTAGAGCATGTAGCTCATAGGGATTGGGATTTCTTTAAGTGGAGCATGTCTAAAAGCTCTGGGTTTGACATAGCTTTGTGTGTTAGGCAGAGATCGCCTCTGAGTAGGCGATATGTGATGGAGTAAAGCTGCAGTTTTTTTAGACGGTCTGGGTAGGGCATCTGTTTGAGGCTGGTAATCCTCTTTGTGAGGTATTTCTGCAGCCTTTCCAGTTGTTGTAGATGTCTTGTGTGGTACATACCAAAAGGGGCATTGTACTCTATACTGGGTCTAATGAGTGATGAGTAGAGGGGAACAATGACCTCTTTTTTCCTGGATGAGAAACCTTTTGTGATGAGGTGTGCCACTTAGAAGGATTTCCTGACTACTGTGGCAATGTGATTATCAAAGGAGAGATTACTGTCCACCTGTGTCCCAAGGTCTCTTATCACACTTTCGGTGTTAAGTGGACTACCGCCTATGGGTTAGTTCATGGGTACAGAGTTTTTACCAAAAGGGATGACAGTGCACTTTTTGGCATTGAGCTTGAGACCATGGCTTTGACACCAGGCATCTGTCTCAGCGAGGCCCTTTTGTAGGATGTCCACATCTTTTGGAGTTTTGATTATGGCTCCTAGTCTGCAGTCATCTGTGAACTTCATTAGCCAAAGAACTTCTGTGTTAGCCTGTACTTCAGAGAAGTAGATACCAAACATGAGAGAACCCAGGACTGAACCCTGTGGTACTCCACTTGTCACTGGTCTGAAGTTGGATTTGGAGTCTGCTACTTTCACAGTGTGGGTTCTGTCAGTGAGTCAGTTGGCAACCCATCTTTGACATAGGGATTTATACCTAGTTTAGTGAGTTTATCTATAATTCTAGAGAGGGGGATGGTGTTGAAAACCTTGGCGAGACCTAGATAGGCTGTGTGAACCAACTTAACCTCATCTACAGCTTTGGTGACTGCTTCAAAGAAGTCTATCAGGTTTAGGATACATGATCTACCTTTTACAAACCCGAAGTGGGTGGGGTCCTGAGTTTGGAGATTACCAATGTCATCGTTTATAAGTTCCATGATGATACGTTCCATATCCTTGCAGACCAGGCTCGTTAGGCTAATGAGGTGGTAGTTTCCGGGCTCTGTGATAGCTCCCCCTTTCTGGAGTGGGATAACCATTGCTGTGCACCATTCAGTGGGGACATAGCCTGAGGTGAGGCTATGATTGAACATGGTACTTAGGTGGGGTGCCAGTTCGTTCTGTAGTTCGTGTAGAACACATTCTGGGATGTTGTCAGGTCCCCATGGGTGCTGTGTTTTTGGCTTTGGATAGTGTTTTTTACCTGTAAATCCGTGATTACAGGATCTTTGCATTCTTTTGGTATAGAGATGGGCCCTTTAGGGGATGACAGGGAGGTAAAGTTAGAACTGAACCTATCTGCCAGGGTGTTGGCAATATCAGTTGGTTCTGTATATTTAGTGCCATTGTGCTGTAACTCAGAGCAGATCTAAGTGTTGCCATTGAGATTCTTGACATAGCTATAGAATGCTTTGTGGTTGCCTTTAGTGTCAGTGGAGATTTTGTTTTCGTAACTAGCTTTGGAAGACTTTATGAAAGATCTCAGCTTCTTACTGAGGCTGACCAGGGAGTTTCTCCAGTCATGGGATTTTGCTCTTTTTTGCAACAGTTTCTTTCTTCCATTGTAGAGTTTGTTTATGGCAGGGGATCACCAGATTGGCTTCCTTTTTTTGGAGGATAGCATCTTGGTTCTGTTAGGGATTGTATGATCCATGCACTTGTGTAAGTGCTTATAAAGTGCATTTGTGTAGGATTCAGCAGTCATAACTCTATTGTCCGTCAGCATGTGTGTCGTGAAGTTTGCCCCTTCTGTCTTAAGAAGCGTGAGGTTGGCTTTGTAGAAATCTTTTACTGTGGTTTCCCTAATGGGCTTGGGGGAGGGATGTGGATGTCTAGGGTGATTAGCTTGTAGTCGGATCTGACCAATGAGGAATTGACCTCTGGTGTGGGGCACCAGATACCCATGTTGGTAATAACCAGTTCTAGGATATTGCTGCCCCTGATGGGGGTGTGGATAAGGCATTGGAATTTATGAATTCCAGAGAACGTTGAGCACAATAGTTAGTACATGAGTATTTTTCCCAGTTAATGGTGGGGTAGTTGAAATTGCCCATTATTAGGGTGTTAAGTTGTACCCTAATATTTTCCAGTGTATCAAGAAATGAGGAGTGGGAATCCTGGGGCATGGTGGGGGATATGTAGCAAGCTGCAATTTGGATTGTGGTCTTGCCCAGAGTTAGTTGAACTTGGATAATCTCGGATGCATTATGCTGAGCAACTAGCCTGGAGGTATGGATATCCTTAATGAATATGGACACGTCAGCTTAGCCAGTTGTTGACATCATGGATAAAGGCCCCACTGAGACATCCAACTGATGTTAGAACACTGGCTTTGGCTGAATGGAAAGAAATGTGTTGCAATCCCCTGTGAAATCAATGTGTTTACCATGAATTAACACATTGCTGGTTGTCCAATGGACACAGAAGTCCTTATAGTAGATCTGGGAACACAGGCTGACAGTGACCTCTCTTATGGCCACCACATTGCAACTGTGGACAAAAATAACTTCTATGTGGCATATCTCATAAGTAAGGGTGGGTCGTCCAGTAGGGAAGAAGTCAATGTCTGCCTCTACTTTCCCCTCATGACGCCAACCAGCAGGTACAATGCCCATTTGTCATGCAGCTCACTAGACTCCTGCAACAACTGTAGGGGCTGCAAGTGTATCTCACAAATAGGGCCCTAGCCTGCAAACAACTGTCCTACATGGACAGAGTACAATACCTCCAAGTAATCTTGGCCACATCTTGGCTACTTACAATCGCTCCATGCTTAATTGACAATGCTATGTGTGGCTAGCTGTGTTAGGAATGCCATATCTAGTGAAACTCTTATCTATATGCAACACATGCCATGGATACCTCAACCTCATTACCATAATCAGCAGAACATGCTGGGGGACAGGTACATAACCAGTGAGTGGACATGTAATGCAATATATGTCGCATACATGTTGGAGCACCTCACTGACCCTCTTTAAGAGAAATCTGGATGAGTGGATGGGGAATGTAACTGTCACCATGGCCATCACTGAAGTGGCAATGGTCGATATATGCACTTGGAAAAAATGTCAGGTTGCATGATGCCAGGATACTCCCATGGGCTAGGCTTGTCATGGCTCCATGTCCATTAGCCTGGTACACACCTATGAACACATGATCCTATTAATCTCAGTCCTGGCAAATCTGTGTGTGTGTGTGTGTGTGTGTGTGTGTGTGTGTGTGTGTGTGTGTGTGTGTGTGTGTGTGTGTGTGTGCAAGACCAGTATCCTGAGTGTGTGTGTTGGAGTGAGGAATATATCCATTGGGTGACCAAGTATTACAACTGTAGGCCATCGTACTCCCAATACATATCCTACATTCCACTGTATGAGCGCTGCTTTTGACATCATCTGTAGAGGTGTCTGTGCACACTCTGCAGACCTATAAGCCCTGTGCTGTGTGCAATAGCTATGTAACAGTATGGAATGTGCAGCTAGAGAGGCAGGGCTCTTAATCACAGCACTGGCACACTTGTGTGTGTGCATTGGTGTGTATAGCAGTGTTTGGGAGTGTGTACACTTCTGCATGACATTAGTATGAGACCTGTCACACCCACTACACCACCCATTGCCATACATTACAAGGGCATGTGATGTTACTTACTATACATGTACTTTGGAAACTCAACACATTATGAGCTCTGTGCCACCTGTGATAACTGCATAATACTGTACTACCACCAACTAGATGAGTAAGGATTTCAAACCCAACACTGGCAATTGTGTGTGTGTGTGTGTGTGTGTGTGTGTGTGTGTGTGTGTGTGTGTGTGTGTGTGTGTGTGTGTGTGTGTGTGTGTGTGTGAGAGCAGTATTCTGTGTGTTGGATCAACACAAATCCTTCTGGGTGTGTGGGATTTATAAATCTGAGGTGTGTTCCACCCACTACACTTACCATTGCCCACTGTACAAGAGCTGCTGGTGTTAGCCACCATACACTTACCTGTATACACCACTCAGCTCTATAAGCTACATGGAACATGCAAAAACTGTTATACAGACCTGTTAATTGTGCACAGCTGTACCCTGTGGGTTACCACACTGCCATACTCCTTGTAGATGATGTCTGTAGGGCCACATCCTGCTGACACACAGACACCTAGAAGACAAACAGAATACATTATGGAGACCACAGTCTGTCAGTGTTAATAACAACAATAATGCATCATGGCTGGACAGCTACACACTCTGACACATAACCATTAAACATGCAGGCTGACAACACTTTATACAGCATTACATTGCTAAACTGCACCAAATTCACCCTGTGCATCAGACCCATATTAGCATGTCCCTGCATTGATGGTATGGATGACAGGGATGTGGCACAGGTATCATCATAAGCACAGAGTGTGGTGTGGGTCTGCCAGAGGCCTAGGCTGGGCCATTTGGGTGACATCGTGTGTGTGTGTGTGTGTGTGTGTGTGTGTGTATGTGTGTGTGGTGTGTGTGTGTGTGTGTGTGTGTGTGTGTGTGTGTGTGTGTGTGTGTGTGTGTGTGTGCGTGTGTGTGTGTGTGTGTGCATGTGTGTGTGTGTATTTGGGGGTTGTTCATTAAATGGGCCATGCAGAGTTGGTGTGTGTAAGTCCGGATGTGACCTGGCTGTGATGGTGATGTGTGTTTGTGTGTATGGATGCACACAGTCATGCGATGTGGCTGCCCTACACAGGAGTATATTGGACAGCTGTGGACCATACATGGCAGGGTGTGCAGTTCAATGTCTCCAGCCATGGACATGAGAACTGGGCCTGCCAGGGGACCCAGTGGCATGACCAGGCACAAGGCCAGATGCAGTACTACTCCCCGATGCTGACAGCTGTCTGCTGGATCCACTTGTCTGTTGGGAATGGCCAGGACCACATGCCCATGGCCTGCTGTGTTGTAGCATGGACAGTGACCCCCCCCCTGCAGTCGTGCTGCTGTTACTGCCACTATGGGAGCAAGAAGCTGCATGGCCATGTGGAACCTCAGCTGTTTGTGCTGCTGTCCTACGTCCACGTTCCCGACGGACAACTCCTACCACATACTCTATCACAGACATTCCACATTCTAGGATTGCCATTCCACAGTCGAGGACTCTTGCCATCTCGCTCAACCATCTATCCATGACCTCAGCATAATAATGTTTGGCATCATCATGATCATGGAGGCTGTCACACTTAGCAGAAAGAGTGGCATTCACGACCCTGAGAAGCTGTCTTGTTTTACGTTCACTGCACGCCTGTGCCTCCATGATGGTTCGAAACATGCATCTGGTGACACTTGCTGTGGCACTTGTGACAGGGACATGGCAGGCAGCAGTCCCCCTTTGAGCATGCCTGCCCGTTCACCAGTGTGAGACCTTGCCTATCTGGCTATGGCTGGTGTCTACAGACTCACTTGCCATAGTCACCACACTTGCCTCTCCCATGCCATCACCTACCAACTGTCCATCATCCATGGCCACTGGTGATGGGGTATTTGTGGGCATTGTGACTGTGTGCGGGAATGGGGTGGACAACAGTGGGATGCCAACCAATGGCACAGATTCAGCCCTTGACAACCCTGCATGTGCCTTACCATGGCTATCATCATTGTCAGAGTCTGCAGAGACAGTGACATCAGTTCCCAAGCGGGAGGGACCCAAACCCCATTGCCACCTGTGAGGGGAAGACAATAAATGTAAATTAATACCTGTACATCATGGTTGGTTGCCATGTACACAGGCACTTGCAGGTGATGTGGCACAAAGCTATTACACAAACCTCACATTACCCAAAAGGTGACATGCATGACTATTACACAAACCTCACATTACCCAAAAGGTGACATGCATGACACACAACCCTCATTATCATACATTGAAACTATTCTCAATCCTTGTTACTAACAGTATACATCTCTGGGATGCATGAGTACTGTCAGTGGATGATGTCCATTCCCCTAGCACACACTGCACACATGTGCACATTATTGTTGTTCATCTTTATTGCACAGTGGCAACTACTGTAGACCATACCTCACAACTGTATAAATCATTGAAGAATGTGTAGATGTCTGGCACATATGTTTGCTCTGTTCCTCACAACCCCTATGTGTTTGTCTGACACATAACTGGGATCATATGAGGATAGATGTCACTAATTAATGACAGACATTTGATTTGCAGACCTCATCACTAGCACTGAATGTATATTCAAACAAATCCTGTTACACCAACAATCTTCTAATCTTAATGTGGATATGATAAGTGTACAAACCCCTGTTAACATGGCAGGCTCTTGTATCATATAAAATGAGACCACGATACTGCATTCAAAAACATTACCCACCTCAAATGTGACATATGACCTGTGCAATCCAATCAAGAAACAAACAAATGTGTTAGTTGTGAAATATACTGAGTGAGATGTGTACGATACAGTGGCTGCATAGGTGTGGACACCCTTAAACCAATGCTTCCTTGAAATACCTGTTAAGTGAACTACAGCAGTCACTCTTCCTGGGAATGGGAGTATCAGCATGGCACATCTTGACTTGGCATTATTTGGACATTTTTCTCTGCAAAGCTCCCCCAACTCTGTCAGCTGGCAAGGGCTGCTCATGTGCACAGACATTGGAGGTCACACTGGGGGGTTTACTATTGGTGTTAAGTCTGATCTTTGTCTGGCCCAATGCATACCCTTGATTGTATTCAGGTGGATCCATTCTTAGGTAGCTTTGGATACATGCTTCAGGTCATTGTCGTGTCGGAAGCTGAAACCCCTCCCCATCTTCAGCCATCTTGCAGATGCTTGACAGCTTTGGCCCACATGTGAGTGTTATTTGAACTGTTTGTAATTCCCTCCATCATGCCGGCAGGGTTAGTTCCAGCTAAAGAACAGCAACCTCAAACCAAGGCACTGCCACCAGTGAGCTTCAACATGTGGATGGTGGTCTTTAGGTGAAGTGAGGTGTTGGTTGTGCAGCACATGTAGCTTTAGGGATAGTGGCTGTAAGTTTGAACCTTGGTCTCATTACACCATAGGTTCTTGTGTGCAGGCTGACATCATTTACCCTGTAGACTAGATCATTCCACAGAGTGGTCCGCTCCCACAGATGTTCCTGATCACGGCCAAACATGACGTCATGATGGTTGATGATAATGTCAATTATCGCAGATGTTTCTGCTGCATTGTAGGGTGTATTTCTGGAGTGCTGCATCCCACCTGGAAGACATAAACAGTGAAACACATCATAGCACCTCATACAGTTATCAACAGTATGGACAGAAATTGCAAATCGACAATGGCTATTTGTTGCCAGCACTCACACCTACACCAAACTCCTGTAATCTATCAGCACAATATTAGTTTGCATTGCACTCCTGGCCCTGGTGTGTCATATTCCCCCCAATGATGGACAGTTAATTGCATACACCTCTATCCCCCATTCATTTCTGTATAGAGGGTTGACAGTGGCCATCTTCCATGGGGATGTAGTGTAGATGTTGCCGAGGCTGTGTTTGACTATGGTGTGTGATAGAACTGTGAACACTTGCCTGAGTTCATGTAAGATGCAGACAGGGATGTTATCAGGCCCCATGGAGACTTGATGTTGTTGCCTTTCAGTATGCAATATGTACCTGGTTACCACTGATGAGGGGAGGGGTGCTGTTGATGTGCATATCTCCCTATAGGGATGGGGTGACAGGGGGGTGCAGGTTACCTATAGCCATGGCATGTATGTATGAGGTGTGATTTCACACCAGTACAGGGTGAATTGTGTTGTTGCCTTTGAGACTGACAACATATGTGGAGACACCCTTATGACTGGCCTTGGCAGTGTGGATATTTGTGATTTGTACTCATAGTCAGCCTTACATGGAGCCACCTTTGACCTTACATGCTTGCTCAGATAGAGATGGACATGCTTCCAAGTTGTCTGCATCTATGTGGCCCTGTACAGCAATATAGCAACCTATTATGTGGTTTGTGTATTGCTGCTGTCCACCAAAGGGGAGTATTCTACCTTGGTGGATGTGAATTTTACATGTCAGGTATTGCTAAGTCTATACAGTTACAGTGGATATATAAGTGTACACTCCTCTGTTACAATGCCGGGTCTTTGTGCTATTGTAACTTGACAACACAATAACTGATTTCAAAACAATTCCCACCTTTAATGTGATCTATAGCCTGTACAATTCCATTGAAAACATAACAATCTTTTGTGGGAAAACATGCAAATTGAAATCAGTACAATAAGCTGGTAGCATGAGTGCGCACACCCTTAAACAGATAATTTGTGGAAGCACCTGTTGAGATAATGACAACATTCAGTCGTCTTAGGTTGGAGTCTATCATCATGGCACATCTTTACTTGGTAAAGTAAACTTCTATCATTTTTAACCTTTTCTTATTATATTTACTTTGTATTCTTATGAGATAATCTGTAATGTAAATGTAAATGTGCAATGTGTACTATGTATTTGTATTTTTCTGGAGCTTTTCTCCCCAGAACTCCATTGAAAATGGGCTCTTTGTGGCCCAATTGGACTATCCTGGAAAACAAACTGCAAATAAAATAACAATAAAATAAAATAAAATAAATAATAGTTGCCCATTCTTCTTTGCAACAGTGCTACAAATATGTCAATTTGTGAGGGCATTTCTTGTGCACAGCCCTATTCAGGGCATCCCACAGATTTTCTATTAGATGTAGGTATGGCCACTGGCTGGCACATTCCCAAACTGTAATTTCCATCTGGTGAAGCCATTCCTTTGTCGATTTGGATGTATGCTTGAGGTCATTGTCATGTTGACAGATAAAATCCCTCTTCATCTTCAGCTTTATAGCAGATGACTGAAGGTTTGGGGACAAAAATGCTTGGTATTTGGAACTGTTCATACTTCCGCTCTACCTTGACTAGAGACCCAGTTCCAGCTTATGAAAAGCAACCCCACAGCATGATACTGCTACCACCATGCTTCACCAGGGGGATGGTATCCTTCTGGTAATGCAAAGTGTTATGTTGGGCCAAACATATTTCTTGAAATTGTGGACCACAGGTTCAACCTTGGTGTCATCAGACCATGACACATTGCCCAACATGCTTCTTGGAGACTTGATGTACTGTTTGGCAATGTTTGTCCAGCTATGGATGTTTTTCTGTATAGGAAAAGGCTTCCATCTAGCAACCCTACCTCCATTGGGCAGACATACAGAGAATACAGAAGATTGTTGTCACATGTGGTACACACCCAGTACTTGCCAGGCATTCCTGCAGCTCATTCAGTATTGCTGTAGGTCCGCTGGCAGCCTCCATGGCCAGTTATGTCATCCATTTTGGATGGAAGTCCAGGTGTTTGCAGTGTCACTGTTGTCCCATATCTTCTCCCCTGTCTGATGACTGTCTGCACTGTATTCCATGGTATATCCAATGTTGTGGACAGTTTTTCTACTCTTCTCCTAACTAATACCTTTCCACAATGAGATGTTGCATGGGTTAAAATACTACCATTAATAATCGGAGCTGTTCCGTCATTTGTTTATTGTTGCTGGGATACATCGATCATATTTGGCGCCAAATTTGACTATTTAAACGCCTTTAGCAATTTGTTCTTGTTAGTCTGAAGAAGTCCCACAACATAGTGGGACAAGAAGTGTTTAACTCCATGTTCAGAAAATAAAGTTGGCTGTTTGTTTTATTCGTGCATCTCGGTATGGATTATATATGTGGACATCATACGTGAATTTACAATTGAGTTTTTGTTGGCTGGTCAGAGTTTCTGCAGCTCGCAGTTTGTGATTTTATTGGTTTAAGTGTCATTTAAATAAATAAAATAGTTACAGAATAGGGGTGTGAAATCAGAAGAAAATGATTCAGTCCCTCTGAAGTGAAATGTTAAAAATTTTGATTTTATGTACATATGTGTTGGTTGTTTAACAATCTCATTTCTTTATTTTGCCTTTACCTCCTACTCTCCACATCTACATAAAAACACCAAGAATATCTCAGAGACACACATTTGTACATAGGTATATGACAAAATAAGCATCTTCACTTTAGAAATAAGCAAGTGCACTGAGAGTACCTCTGTGACCACACAGCCATACTTCTCAGACTCTAATTCAACAATCTGGAAACAATGATGAAAATAATTAGCAATACACAATAAAGTGAAAGTTAAATGGATAACAGGATTAGACATTTGTTGCAACATTTTGTTTGTGCAGAATGCAGTATACATAGCTTTTATAGTTCAGTTTATGACAATGACAGTCACAGCAATCTAAAAAGGATTTGACATTTGCAATAACATTTACTTTGTGCTGACTGCAGTGGAGTGTAATTATATCTGAGCATAATACATGAACTAGGAGTCTCACAGTTCTGCTACAAATTCAGAAATATTACAACTGGTCAAATAAAATTCTCAAACAAAATCAGGGACACTTGAGACATCTGCAAACAGTATGCTTTCACATTGTAAGCTAGTACAATTACAGTGGCTTTTTCATTGCAAGGAACTTTCTGGAAGTTTACTCTGAAGAAATAATTGTAGATATGTTTGAAAAAGATTTTCTTCAGATCTCAAATGCCCCCCCCCCCCCCCCCCACACACACACACACACCTATTCTCTTGTCTCGGCACTGTTTCTTGCAATGTGTATACATCTTCTTTTAGAATCTGGGGCCCAGTATATCATCTGATAAGCTTAGAATGATAATTTCTACCTCAATGGTTTGATGGCCACAACACTTCTTACAGATTTATATAGCCTAAAAAACTGTCATGGCTACACTCATGATGACACAGTTGATATCTTAAGAACATTTCCACAGATACCCCCACTTACCCAGTATCCTTTAGAAGTGCAAAAACTGATAGTAAACCCGTTTAGTGGGGCTGTCTTATCATGATTTTAGAATTGCACACAAAACATGATGACATGATGAATAGTGGTACAAAGAATGAATAAAGACTGAAGAATATAACACTGAAAAGGACACCCCTTGAAATTCTTAGGAGTATAACTTTGATTTTTGGAGCACTGGAACTGAACTGTAAATAATGGGAATATATACCAAGCCCAAGGCTGCTGTTTCTTGGAGTACTCCCCTTAGTCCAAAGGATATTGATCTTGGAGTTTGCAAATAAAAGTAACAAGGGTCTATGGGGCAGAGACCCCTTACAACTGGCATGCAGGATAGTGAACAAGTCTTGGAAAACTTGTCTTTAAGGTTTAACTATGATTTTCAGAATTCAATGAATCTCATTTGAATTGCACCTTATTTTTAATGTGTCAAGACTTGCAGGAATGAGAGTTGTACTTTGGCTATGCATCCGACTGAAAAGGTACACAAAATGAAACAAAATCCTAAATTAATAGTGAATAACTAGATGATAGTAAATCCAAAACATGAGTTTAACACACCAAAATGACACCAAGTAATCGATTTTCATTGAACTCAATAATTCTTGCCTACCAAATGTTCAACTTTGGACTTTGAATAAATAATTAGATTATATGCTGGCACAGCATCCATTTGGGAGGTGGAGGTTTCCAGGAACCTTCCAGATATTGCTTATTTACTTTCATCTGTTGTGTTAAACTTGTGTTTTTGAATTTGTCATGTATGCGTGTAGAATTTTGAGTTTCAATCTTTGCAGCTTCAAGGTTTTGGCTTCAGTTTTATGAACCAAAGATACAGACAAAAGCATTAAAATTATATAGTGTGCCCAAAACATAGCCCTTCATGTTGTCTGATCCACAATGCCAATGAAAAACCTGTAGTGTTAACAGTTCTACCTCTATCGCTTATAATGAACAGTGTGCACACAATACAGTTGAAGGTTAACAAAACAGACTTATACCCCAACTGAATTCTGAATAGTAATGTACATACAGGGCAAATGGTGCACTAATATTGTGGTCATTCAAAAAACATGATTGACAACACAATTTTTTTCCCCTGGTCATAAGTTCTTTTGGAAAGTAGGGTACAGCTTCCAAGCAGATGTGTATAGAGTAAATTACAAAAAAAGAACTGCAAAGACTCCTGACAATGTTTGGTCATTGGGACACACCATTTCAGTTGAAGCATTTACAAAACTGAAATTATGAAATCACACAAAAAAAAAAATAAAAATCTGGCTACACATACCCCTTGTTGCAAAATTAAAGCAAAAAGCTGAAGACTGGATGTTTTGTGTATTTTTCAGCAACTGTTAAAAATATTTTAGCAATTAAAACAATGTAACCAGATTGCTGCGGGAAAAAGATGCATATTTAATGCAGCCTTTGCTGTAAACACAAAAACAGCCTTCAGTTGTCTACATTGTTGCAATGCACAGCAATGGTTCCCCATCCCCAGTCATTTTTTCAGTCTTGTTAAGAATGTCAACAGACACCAGCATATGAAGTCAAGCAGCAACTTTAATAATTCACAAACTGGTGACATAGAAAGGAGCTTTACATAGCTCATGTAATACCACCAGTTGTATACAAACTCTGTCTCCAAACTCAACGCATCACGGAACTGACTAGGTGTTACAGATAAAGCAATTTATTATAGATTTACAGCACACAAATGTAAAAAGCTGTACATTCTTGTTTTATTGACAGGCGCATCTTTTCCCTCCATCTGCTATAGGGTGGGTTCTCAGACTCTGTCACACTGACCCTCCCTCAAAGTACTGCTAGTTAAAAAAAAGTGAGAGAGAGAGAAAGAAAGGTAAAGGCCTTATCATATTAAAATGTATACGCCGTACTGCAGGAAAGAAGACAAGTATCCCCCACCCCCCCAACACCAACACATGCACAAAAGCTACACACACATGAAATAACCAAGGTCTTCATTTGTACTATTTTGCAGTTACATAAATGTATAAAGTGACTTATTTCCTTGCTGTCTATTGGGTAGGTTCTAAAAAGACAGAATTTATGCAGATGTTATAATGTTTATCCCTCTAAGTGAAATAAGAATCTTGGCCATGACTTCTTGTTAGAGGTTCTGTCAGGTATATTAATTAACCAAGATCAGTGGCCGGTTACTTTGCAAATTATTTTGCACAACTTATAATGTCCATTAGAGAAGCTTCATAACCTGTTGCAAAAGGACTACTCAGAATCAGTTTTTTTTTTAATTAGTAGGGTGTACTGTTATTAATTATAGTTTGCTTAGTTAAGATGTGAATCAACAATCAAGACTGAATCATTATGTGAAGTATAAGCTGTAGCAAGCAGCCTGACACAAATGTAGCAAATGGTTTACTATAGCTTTTAAAAGTAGAACAGACATTTTTATTTCTTTGACATTTGATTACTGGAAAAGTCTGACTGTGTATCCATTTTCAGTGGAAGCCAAGGAAGAAAAGCTCCAAAGTATTACAAATGCATTTTATGAACAATAATTTTACAAGCTTCAAAAATAATACAGAACATCCACAATTTAAATGTTGTTGTGTCTTTCGGCTTTTCCCGGTTAGGGGTCGCCACAGTGGAACTCCGGTCCGCTAATGATTGGCAGTAGATTTTTACGTGCCAAGTTGCCAGCTCTGTTGCACAACCTTCAATGAAGGTACGCCCATTCACGCATGTCTCCACACAGAAGATGCTCTAGCTGAGAATCGAATAGGACAATGTCTTACTGTGAGGCGACAATGCTACCGCAGCACCACCACCACAGTACAACATCCACAATTTAAATAGTTATACCAGATTAGACATACTGTGACAACATTGATTGAAATTAGATGCAACGTATGTGACAATAATTTGATATATAGATAAATTGTAGGTAGTTTAGAGAAACTAAAAGAAAGTTAGTATAATACAAACAGGACTTGCAATGTGAAGTGAGATAAAAAAACAAGGTTATAACATATTTAGATAGAGAGTTGGGGGAAAATAATTAACTGAAGTTAGGAACTGAGTAAAGAAGGAGACGTTGGGCGGTATAAGGTATGAACAGGTACTTGTTCATATTTAGGGATGCAGTTTATCCTGGAGATGATCAAGAACAGAGACAGATTTTGGCTAGGAAGTCTTTCAGTAGTTTAAAAAGGTTTTATTTATCAACTTTTGGTTGAGGGGATCTGGGGCACAAATCGGGGAAAAAATAGACCTGGCTAAGAAACACTAGGTGCTAGAGGGCAAGATTGTTCCTCAGCTTAGTTGGAGGGACACCAGAATGTAGAATGCATTGGGCACTAAATGGATGAGCTGCAGCTGTGAATCAAGCAGTTGTAAAAGCTAGGTGTTTGTAATTTTTGTCTTTGTTCTGATGCACCAGATATGGAAGTGGATAGTAGAACTGTGAGGGAAGGCTGTTTGTCATCTTCAGTCAAAAGAATGGAAAGGTTCACCTACTGATGCACGTTCCCCATATTGTATTTACTAAACTGTGATGCACACTGCTTCTTTTGGACTCATGCAAAATGTTATTGATTTTGTGATATTTGATATTTATTGACTATTTTCTGTGGTGGCCAGTTTTAATACTCATATATATAATACAGCTTGCAGTCTGTGACTGAGTTTTGCCCACCAAAATTTACTGGTTTGATAATTTGGAGATGTTTGACTTATTCATGCCACCTCTGGTCCAACATGACAGGGCATAGTTTAGTGCTATCTATGATTCTAACATTTGCAGTAGTATTTATATGTGACTGTGCCAGTTATTTCTATCTTTGACTGTGTAGCAACAGTTAACTGTTTTAACATTATTTATTATTTTGTGCAATGGTTTTATGTTGTCTGCCAATCTTTTTTAATCATGTTGCTGTTTTCTTTTGTAAGTGTATTTGCTAGCTTAAACAGAATTTGCATTTATTAATTATTGTTTGGTTGTTATTCGTCATTTTACATTGTTTATGTTGCAGTTTAATGAAAAGTGCTCAGTAAATAAACAATATTATAAATCTGAATTTGAATTCATGATGCACATGATGTGTACATGTGACATCTATGCTGAGGCATACCCTGTTGGCGCTGACATGCTGACCCTGTCCAAAAATGCAAAATTTAGAAAGTGGTCATTTGAGCGATTTGAAATCATTTCATTTTATATAGTGGCCTGACAGCTGCTCATCACTGCCACAGCAATAATGACCATGAGGTGAATAGGATGAGTCTGAGGACCTAAATGGACCTGGCAAGAGTCTCTGCATATGGTTAATGTTGACATTGGGTATAATGTACAGATGTGCACTACTGCGTGAATCTTCCCAGTGATTGATCCATGTGAGACTATCACCACAGATCTACATGGTTGCATGGGTATCTACTTCACCACTGTCCAGGTGAGGCACTGGTATGATAACCTGCACCAAAAGATTCAGTGACAGGTTGAAGAGTGGCTAGAGGAAGTACAACAGTGCCCTCTACAGGAATGCAGTAAGAATAAGAGTCTGCATCCTAATACTATGTTCAGTACTTACATCGTGACATGGCATGATTGATGTCACCATAACCATAAAATGACATTGAGGAAACATATATATTCTGAAATATTTTACCAGATTTGTATGTATGTGCCTGCACTATTTATGGTACTGTTGGGTAAATCAACAAAGAGCCTTACAGTATATGTATTGTTGGAGACCATCAATTAGAGCATTTTCTGGTACCACTTCCTCATATGTCTGAGAATATCATTTACATGTTGAATCCATGTTAATTTCTTGTATTGCCACTGGCATGTCTGTGATGTTTGTCACACTGGCTGGTTGAGCTGGGGATGCCACAGTTCTTATGATAGTCATGTATGTAGCTCTTCCTGGGCAATAGTGAAAGCACCAACCTATGTAAGTACTGCCAACACATATCCTGTGGTGTTGACCATTGCAGTGCTCTGGAGCAGTAAGGGCGATGGGTACACAGATAGGTCATTGGGTACAATGGCATAGGGATATGTACCATGCTGTGCTATGGGTAATATGGTTAACTGTCATCTTTCAATGGCTATTGTTTATGGTGGTGTGCTGTGCTATATTTGTTTATGTACTATGAACTTGATTGTGATCTAGATGCATTTTGATTTCACTCGTATGTATGTGCAAACAAATTAAAAACAATATTGTGCTGCATATTGCTGCATTTTATGCTCTGGTGTTTCTCCTCTGCAAAACACATTGGTAATTACAGGCTTAACCATATTCATATTGTTATACAGTTGCATTTTTGGTGACACCATAAGTATATTTCTGTTGCTTGACTTTGTGGACAACAAATGAGAGATAGCCCTGGGCTGCTGCAAGAATGTCGGCAGCCATACAGCAGTGGATTATATTTACTTGAACAAAGCCAATGTAAAGGGTGTATTTTTCTGTTTGCCATTGTGCTTTGTCATGATAAATGATCTACATGTGTGTGTGTGTGTGTGTGTGTGTGTGTGTGTGTGTGTGTGTGTGTGTGTGTGTGTGTGTGTGTGTGGACATGTATGCAGTGCACTACCACAGTCACTCACCAGTTGCATACTGCGTGGCAATTATTGTGTCTTTGACCAAGTATGCCTAAAAAAACATGACAGTGGCATCGGTGCAAACTCATACATAGATACCTTGTGGATTAAACATCCAACACAATGTCATGCATTTGTCTGTCATGTGAAACATCACCTGACATTGCATTGTACAAATATATTACTGTTTCTGTATTTGGATAGCATCATTCACAGACATGTCATATTATAAGGCCCTACAAAACCATATTATGAGCAATACACATATTTATATGTATGCTGTTGCTATTCTGCTTGCACTCATGCATGTATATTTCCTTGTTCATGTTGTCACACACGTGCAGGCATGATCCTCAGGCCTGTATATGGATATGTGGCTAACAATGTGCAGTGTTATGCTGTTTGGCAATCCTAATGCAGTCATAGAGTATTGCTTGACAAAGTAATATATGTGTATGACAGTGTACATAGCTTTTGGACTTACACTACCCTGTCCCAATTGCTGTTGTGTGGCTAGGGGCATGCCGTGCAGTGTCTTCTTCTTTTTCTTTTGGCTGCTTCCATTTGGGGTCAGCACAGCAGATCATCTCTTACCATTTCTTCCTGTCCTCTGCATCTTGCGCTGTTATACCAAGCACCTGCATGTTCTCTCTCACCACATCTATTAACCTTATCTTAGGCCTTCCTCTTTTCCTCTTACCTGGTTGCTCCATCCTTAGCATCCTTCTCCCAATATACCCAGCATCCTTCCTCAGCATATATCCAAACAAATGCAATCTCGCCTCTCTGGCTTTATCTCCAAACTGTCCAACCTGAGCTGACCCTCAAATATACTCATTTCTAATCCTGTCCATCCTCATCACACCCAGTACAAATCTTAACATCTTTAACTCTGCCACTTCCAGCTCCTGTCTTTTTGTTACTGCATTTTTTTTCCAACCCACGTAACATACCTGGTCTCACTACCATCTTGTAGACCTTCCCATTCACTCTTGCTAGTACCAGTCTGTCACAAATCACTTCTGAGACTCTTCTCCACCCACTCCACCCTACCTGCACTCTCTTCTTCACCTCTCTTCCACACTGACCTTTATTCTGAGCTGTTGATCCCAAGTATTTAAACTCATCTACCTTTGCCAACTCTACTCCCTCCATCCTCACCATTCCTCTGTCCTCCCTCTCATTCACACACATATATTCTGTCTTAGGCCTGCTAACCTTCATTTATCTCCTCTTTAGAGCATATCTCCATCTCTCCAGGGTCTCCTCAACCTGCTCCCTACTCTCGCTACAAATCACAATGTCATCCGCAAACTTCATAATCCACAGGGAGTCCTATCTGAACTCATCTGTCAACCTATCCATTCATCACCATTGCAAATAAAAAAGGACTCAGAGATGATCCTTGATATAATCTCACCTCCACCTTGAATGCATCCACCACCCCTGCCACAGACCTCACCACTGTCACACTGCTCTCATACATATCCTGTACCACTCTTGTATACTTCTCTGCCACTTCTGACTTTCTCATACAATACCACTTCTCTCTAGGGATACAGTCATATGCTTTCTCTAAGTCCACAAAGACACAATGCAACTTTTTCTGACCTTCTGTATACATTACATCAAAACCCTCAGAGCTAGCATCACATTTGTAGTGCTGTTTCCTAGCATGAAACCATACTCCTGCTCACTAATCATCACTTCCCTTCTTAACCTAGCTTCCACTACTCTTTCCCATAACTTCATGTTGTGGCTGATCAGTTTTATCCCATCTGTAGCTATTACAGTTCTGCATATCACCCTTATTGTTAAAAATTGGTGCCAATGCACTTTGCAATGTATAGCATCATATATGCAAGCATCAGTGTAAATGTGACGTCATTATGTGTTTGTCCTGTCAGGTGTTGTCATTGCACATGGGCTACAGTTCAACATTGCAGTACTCAATATCCATTCTCCTCAGTAGCAAAAAAAACATTAAGACATACATCTTACATCTCACACTCTACACATAACCCCAAGATCTGAATGCACCAAACAACGTTCCCACATCACATTCCTCTTTTGGGTATACCTTACCCATGCATGAAGGCCTGCTTTGTGTTGGCCTGCATTATGCCCTGAATGTATATGTGACAGATGGGGAGCTTGTTCCAGAGAAGGGATAGCTTGAAGTGTAACTGTTGTTGTGTGTGCATAATTATTATACTGAATCACTGCATCCTACATATTATGCACAGGTGAAGTCATAGTGCTAAGTCAAAATACTGGGACAAGTAGAAGAACATTGCACAGCCCTGTGTTATTAGGAATTTCCTCTGATATGACTCTGTGGTATGTTAGTGTTCCTTTCCATGTTATCTTACAGAGGAACCACACAAGGAGGGACCACATGTGGAGTGCTGCCAGCCACAAATACTTCAACAAGTATCTATAAGTGTGCTAGAGAAAAGGTTGAGCTAGCTGCCCTTGCACCACCGCAACCTCCAGCCCAGGCTGTGGTACCAGCATACCCTATGAGTTTTCTCTAGCAATTAATGACCACTTCCAGTTGGAGATGAGGTAGGCTGTTCACGATGCCTTTGAGGACCAGATGTTGACACTGTTCCAGGAGTTATTTGGAGAGATGGGACACATTATTCACTGGGTATTCCTGGGATACTCTTGCTGACCTTAATAGGTATGGTCAGCCCCTCAAAGAAGGTGCTTTTCACACATAGGTACTATCTGTTTGCTCCTTACTGTCTCCATCTGTGTTGCATATGCTTGTCTGCCTGTAAAATATATTGTGTTTTTGCAAAACAGATATGCGGTATATTGGTAAATCAGCTGTAGCTGCATATGTACATAATGCTAACACTGCAATAGTCACACATAATATTCTCCTGACTATATGTGCTGCCCTTATTTGGCATATAACTTAGATTTAACTGCCAGCATGTAGTAGTTAAGCTCTTGTGCTATACCTCTGTGCTATTTCCACAGTAACATGGACAAACAGTGGTTATATGTCAGTTTGATGCTATGTGTATCTGTTGTATGATGCTGGTCACTTACATTGTATATACAACATATGCTGTTACAGAGACATGTGTACATAGTAATGCAGTTGTGTTTGTATTTTCCTTTGGCATTTGTGGATAACCTTAGGTTACATAAGACACTATGCATGGTTGTATTACAGGCATTGCATGTGATACATCATATCTCCCATGATCAAAATGCTTCATAATAAGCCACCTGATAAACACCATGAATCTAGGAATCCCTCTTGGATGCACAGCTAAGTGATGTCATTGTCATGTCAATCAAATCTGTCAGGACATACTGCTGTTTGCCACAAATTAAGTCATTAAATATACTTTATGCCCAATAGTTGTAGTCACAGGGAGGTCTGTCACCTATGAAATGGTCAATGTCAAGGATGGCACTGTAGCTGTATTTACCTGTGTGTCATCTGAGCACTCTGGATCACATGTATATCTTGCTGCCATTAACAGTTGTCATGCTTGTGTGCAACAATGCCAGGTTCTTCACTGGCATTCTATTACTATGCCTCTCTATGCCTTCCAACCCTGTGTTTGCAGCCACTGCATCCTCCTGATCTTGTGCACATATTGTTACTGTGTTCATAGGTATATCTCACATGCAGCTTTGTAGTCCCCCCTGCTTGTGTGTCAAGATACAGACCTTCTCAGTGGCATTTATACATGGCTATATAGTTCTTATTAATGGCTGACATCCATCCCATGTTGTTGTTTGCACACCTAATAATTATGACTTTGTTATGCAAACTTTATTCCTCCCTTTACATTGCTGTGTTGTGGTAGGCATGTTTTTTCAGAGCTTTGTCTGTATGTGTGTATCCCCGGAAAATGTATTCTTTTGTACTGGCAAGTTATACAGCTATGGACAGCATATCTTGGGGTAAGTGTGTTCTTGACACCACATCCACATATTTTGTGTGTGGGTCATTTAGCAGAGAATGGTACATATTCTTCATTGTCACACTTGCATGTGACATTGACATGGTACACACATATGTCATTGGCACCTTTCTTGATTGTCATCAAAAACAGCAGAGCCAGGGCTCATTATTCAAATAGTTTGTGTACATTTATCACACTAGTTGTGGTGGTCTGTTGTGCTATTTATGTACCTTCAGCTGCATATACGCATGTGCATATTTGTGGTACCTCCATTGTATCAGTGCACATTCACCCCAAATACCAGGTTTGCTTATGCTGCTAGCAGGTATAGAAGTTATATGGGTCCGTAGATGTTTACTAGGCTAATGACCACATGGGCCTTTTTAGGCCTAGCCATACATCCCAGAACTCTTGACAAGTTTTCATACCCTTGCTAAGAGTAAGCAGTGGCCTGGAAGATGCACCATTTACAGGCTGTCTGTGTCCATTAGAGACATTAAGTGCCAAACCAGGGATGAATTTTATGTTCCCCATCCAATTGCCCAAGTATTGTTTCACATGGATGGATAACCTGTTGCAGAGAAGGGGTAGTCTCTGGGATACATACTTGTCACTCCAGCAGGTCCTATTGATATCACAGGCAAGGTTTAAGTCTTTAGAATGGGTAGTTCTGGTGTTGTTAGTTTTGTTGGTGTGCAGTAGGTCCATCAGGGACACAGCTGTTCTGCTGTGCATGGACAGTCTTCATGCTTAACATGGCCTTTCTATGTCATGGCAGCATTCATCTACAGCCCACCTTTGCTGTTGCAGTGTCTGCTCTTCATTACATTGCTGCTCATATCCTGCTGCCATGTGTGCATTCAGTTACATTTGTTGGCATAATGACACATGCATACAATCATTGTTGCTTCATATTCTCCACCCCTTAGTCATATACTGTCAACGTGTGTTGTGTTGGTGTCTTTCTGACCTTACTCATGTGTGGTGTTCCTCCCAGCCTTGTCTTCTCATATGTCTTATGTGTCTCATACTCTTGATCTCTAGTCTAAGCCTGTTCTGTCACGCCACACCTCACCTATCACTCATTTCTCAAAAATCAGGGGATCCCCAGCAAAACACCCATGTCCCTCTGACAATCCTTTCTGCTCTTCCATGTGTCTTATCCTGCTTTGATATTGCCTTTTTCTTCTTTCCTTGTTGTTTGTCTTTCTGCTTTTCCTGGTAAGGGGTCGCCACAGCAGAACTCCGGTCCGCTATTGATTGGCAGTAGATTTTTAGAAACGCCAAAGTGCCAGCTCGACACACAGCCTTCAATGAAGGCACACCCATTTACGCACGCATGCCTTTCGAACACTACCCAACCACGGGGAGGACATGCAGACTCCACACAGAAGGCACTCCCAAACCCAGCCGAGAATCGAACGGGAGAACCTCTTGCTGTGAGGTAACAATGCTACCACCATACTGGAATGTGTGTATAGGGTGTGTGTCCTCCATAAAAGTCTCCTTCTCCAAATATTTTTAGATCATTCTTGTAAACTATGTTGGAGCAGTGGCTTGGCATGAATATATTTATTTATACATTTAACTCATATGTCCATACCCTGCTGTACTTGAAGGTTTGTATAGTGCTCCTCTGCATGCGTGTGCCCAGTGTTACTTGGTACTAGTAGCATGCTCTGATACATTATATACAAATATATAACTTTTTTGCCTAGTTCATTTTGCTTCACTGTATTTATTTGTAGATCAGGTCCTTCAATCACTTAAATTAGCATATAATCACTTTTCACACAATTACACAAGGATCATTGATAGTTTCTGCATAAACAAACACACACATATATCCTGATTTCTATGAAATGCTGATTACCCCTTTTTTTGTTCACTTAAGCAGACACAAATGATTTACTTTATACAAATTCTTTAGTGCTAGTATATCAAAACTGTTTCATTTTACTTTACCAGTTCATTATTTCACAAAAAGTTCCTCCCCAGGATTCAATAAACTCCATGTAGGTTCTGTGCAATGCCTACAAGGAATTTACATGTCTGTGCGATGGGGCGAGGTGAGCAGCAGCACACAATGTATATTAATGCCACGCTGTGCGCATAAGTTAGGTTTCATGGCTGGAAACTGTGTAAGTGAATGCAGATACAATTCTGTAGAAATCAGAGCATCTACTTTCTACAGATTTGTGCAGAATGCGATAATGGCTAACAGGGCTTCACAGATAGCTGTACATCTGTTAGTGACACATATCTCCACAAAGGCCAACATATTGCAGGGACATTTAACTAAAATAGGGACATATTTCCCATAGATATTGCATAGAAATATGGTAGAATGAAGCTCAAACATACCTGTCATCCTCTTTGACCAAAATATGTGGACAAAGTCATACATAATGGGGGGACAAATGACCAAAATTAGGGACAGATTTTTAATACTGTACTTCCAAACTTAGAAACTTGATAGAATAATAGATTGTACATTAGCATGAATTTTCTGAAGAGCATGATGTTTGAAACTCAAATGTCAGTCATCACGTTCTGACTTCACTCTTCAATGACATGCCAATGATTTGCCAAAAAACAAAAATGTTATGAGGAAAAGATCACAAATGTGAGACAAAAGCTAGACATTATTCACAAACCAGAATAGCTGAGAGCTATGCACTCAAACATATGTAATACTGAGTCATGTCAGTCCAGAGATGGCGCAGACAAGGACATGTTACTCTTGTTACTCTCCTTGATTTACATCCGGCCTGTTGTTCATATTTCATATCTCAAGACTGTTTTATGTTTCTCCAGTGTGTAATACTGAGTGGCTACCTTTTCTGTTTGTTCTAGAAGCAGTTATTTTGTAGTTATGTGATATTTATGTTTGTTATCCTTCTGTTTTTTTTAAGACACCAAGGTGTATGCCATTCAGGTGTGTCAGACCTCGGAGACCACCCTTCACCAATGCTGATAATCAGGTGATTTTGGATGCATTTAGGCAACTGGTGCTCTTCTGCTGGAAAGGTGACAGGGAGATATGACACATAGGCTCAAATGTGGCACCAGATAGTAGCTGACGTGAATGCTGTGGGTGGCCATGGCAGGCTATACAAGCAGGTGCACCACAGGGCCACTGACATGATCACATCTGCATGGAGGAGTGCAGCTGTTGTGGTTTGTGACCAAATGGTTACCAGAGGAGAGCCTGCAAGGGAACTACCACTAACACCATTGAAGAGTTCCTAGCTAATATCAGGGATCTAGACAGCTCTCTGGAGAGTGCAATACAGCATTGCTGGATGTCAAAGAAATAGTTTCAGAGACAGCAAGCATGTCCAAGGAGGAGCTTACACATAGGCTTTGGTATCTGAGCAGTTGAATACTGTTATTTTATTTTATTTATTTTATTTTACATTTGTTAACCGGGCTAATCTGGCTGGATACATGTCCATTTTCAGCAGAGGCCCGAGGAGAAAAGCTCCACTATCATACTATAACTTTACAGATTAAGATACCACTAATAAAAATAAAAATCAATCAAACAGTAAAACAAACAAAAAATGACAAAAGAAAAGCAAATTCTGCAGAGGGCTGAGGAGGAAAGCTCCACTATTATACTAGAAACTTTACATTTTAAAAAAAATCACTAGACAGAAAAGATTCAAACATTGCAAAAAAAGCAAGATACAATTTAATATACAGAGCTAACTATGAGAGCAGGTAGTGTAACAGTTATCAGTCAGGATTCGAGCAAGGGCATAGCCAGTGATTTTGCAAATGAATTCTAATCTGTTTTTTGAAAAGGTGACATGAGGTTAGGGAGGTCAGTTCAGTGGGACGTTTAATCCAATGTGATCCGATAGTGTTAGCAAATAAGGAGTCACCTGCTTTATTATGAGATTTGAGAGTAGTTACTAGGAGCTTGTTGGCTGAGCGAAGTGTAGTAAGATTTTTATAAGGTGTGATAAGGTTGTTCAGTATGGGTGTGTTGGAGGGGTAATGTAGAATTTTAAAAGTGATGACTAATTGCTGCAGGAGTATTAGGTTTGGAAGTTCTAGCCAGTTGAGTTTCTTTAAGTTAAGACAGTGATGGGTACGGAATGGAGAGCCAGTTGCAAATCTGGCAATACTATGGTAGGCTAAATTAAGTTTCTGAAGGTTAGCTTTAGAAATGTTAATTAAGGAGGGAGAGGCATACAGTAGTGTGGAGATGAGGTGAGTTTGGGCAAGAGATATTTGGGATGTGGCAGTAAGAAAGGGCTTAAGTCTGTAAAGGGCTCCTATCTTTTTATTTACTGTCTTGATAGTTAGATTAATGTGATAGTCAAAGTTTAGCTGATTGTCTATGGTGACACCTAGCAGTTTTGTGGAATAGTCAGGTTTGATGATAGTGCCATTGCAGGACACAATGGAAAAAGTGATTGGAGTGGATTTAAGGGTTGGGGTGAAGAGTAGAAGTTTGGTTTTTTTGGGATTTAGGAGGAGACAGATATGCTGAAACCATTTTTCTGCTGCTGTGAAAACTAATTGGGTAGAGGAGTGGAGTTCTACTGGGGATGGAGCAGAGCAGATGAGAGTAGAATAATCAGTTATATAGTAAAACAATTAAAATCAAAAATTTACTTCACTGTAACATCTTTTTTTTTTTTTTTGGGGGGGGTGAAAATTGCTAGTTATTAGATTAATTTGGAGTTGTCAGCCACATTCTTGTTGAAAGTATAGTTAATGGACATATAAAGGGGTAAAAGTATTGCCCCCTGTGTTACTCTAATTTTAATGCTGTTGCTCTTACCTCCTGCTGAATTTCTTCCAGGACTGTCTGGATTACAGAGGAAAATCTCTTCTGCAGATGGTAAGCCAACCATTTTTATGTCTGCACTGCTGAGCAATTTAAAGAAATATATTCATGTGTGCTGTTGATGTCAAGCCTGTTGTGTGTATTGCTGTACTATCTGCAATAGTGGCAGCACTGTTACTTTGTTAGCATCGATTGCAGTATAGTAGTGTAGGTATTAAATTATTCCTGTGTTTGTTGCTTTTTATCACATGCGATTATGACAGTAGGAGTGTGGGCTCTCTGCCACCTGATGTCAGTGTATCAGCAGACTCTAATGATGGCAGACAAACTGAGGTGCAGTTAGGGGGTGTAGAGGTTGAATCTGACACTGAGATTGACATACAGCCAACCCATGCAATTCCATCTGACACAGCCAGTAAGTCTATACCTACCCATTCCAGTGAGGCCACAGATATTGGACAGGTGAAGGGGGAGGCCATTGATCAGAGAAGTGTGGCTACTGTGGCTTCAGTGCCTGTTGTGTTTGGCCGTAGCCAAATTGTGGACAAGGTGCCATGCAGGAAGGTTAATAGAGGTGCTCAGAGGGGCCTGCAGTCCCTCCTTCACCTGGTGGAGGTGTCTCTTCCCGTGCCACTCAGTGTATGTTAGGACCATCATGAAGGCACAGGCATGCTCACATAAGTACTCCAGAAAAATGCTCAGGGTTGTAGATGTGGCACAGTCTGACATGAGTGACTGGCTCCAGTATGCTGCCAATTCAATGGATCGGATGAACAACAAGTTGGAATGAGCAGTGTCTGTGACGGAACATCTGCTGGGAAGGGAACAGCATCCGTGTGGGCATAAGTCAGCCACATCATCTGCTATCAGCCAATGTGACCATGTCTGATCACGCTCTGATAGTGGCAGTATTTCCACTGCTCCATCAGTGAGTGTACTGTCCACACCCAGATGTGGCAGGCCATGAGGCCATTGTCATGGGTGTCCCTGCGAAGGGAGCTTGTTTAGCAGACATCAGTCACATTAAGGTAGCAGCACTACAAATGACCATGGGCATGGATGTGTCAGTGCGACTCCGACTCCTGGCAGACCCAGTTCTCATGGTCGAGGATAACAATGATGAACTGCCACTTTAGCATGCATGGCTCACACCTGTCTGACTTACCAAGACATAGAACCAGCACAGTGCTTGGCTGCATTTATGCAGACACTCACACACCAATTTAACCTGGAGGATCCCTACAGATACATGCACAACAGTTAATCATTTTCTGTCACTGACCATTTGTTAGTGTATCCAACTATCTGTCTACTTCTCTTTCTTACTCACACACACCAACTGACCTTTTGTGTTAGCCTAGCCTTCCTGCCCTCCCACACAACACCCTGTGCAAGTGATGATAACGATGCCATTACCCTGTTTTCTATCTTTTGGATTCAGGGATACATAAGCTTTGTGTTTGATGCTCAGGATGTATAGCTAACTTAGTGCTTAGTACATCTGCATTTCTGGTGTTGAACTGTTAATTGTGCCTTTAACATATAATGGCCTTGGAAAGTTAGTCAGCTGATAGCATCAACATTTCCCAGCTTTATAGTGAATTATCTTGTGAGGGTTGTGAAGTCAGAAACTGCACTGTGTATCATTACTTTCTAACTTCTCTCTTTAATGATTTTCCAGTACAAAGTTATGTTGCTAAACTGAGGGCATGCAGAGATCATCAGTACTTTTGAGAGGTATGACTGGGAGAATCTTTGATGCCTGAGGCCTGCTATTTTTATTTATTTTAATTTTTATTTTTACATTTGGAGGCTCAGGAAGAAAAGCTCCACTAACCGAATTAGTCTAAGTGAAATACATATGCATGCATATAATAAAGTTAAAAAAGTAAAAGTACAGCACAAATACATTCAGCTGAGGTAACATAGAGCATATATACAAGTTAACCCTTTTAAGCTAACATTGATTACATACAGACAGTAACTCAGAAGATTAAATGTCATTTTGATTACATAAAGAGGGCATTCAGATGTCATCTAGGTAGTATTGAAGGAAGAGATTTACCCAGTGTTCAGAGCTATAAATGGAGCTATTTGTAAGCAAGTAGAGAAGGTATTAGAGCTGAGATGGGGATAAGACATGTGTCTAGGAACTATACAGGACTGGCACAAGAACATTACCATGTGTTAAATAAGTTTTTAGGTTTCTTTTGAATTGTACTAAGGAGGAATTGAATGTAATATGGGTGGGCAGTGTACTCCAGATTTTTGGTATAAAGTTCGAGAAAAGGAAGTCGTCTTCTGTGTTTTTGGATTTGTTTACCTCAAGAAGGAATTTATTACTGGTGCGGAGAGTTCTATTGCTGGTGTATATATGTGTGTAGGTTTTGTAGTGCAGGAGTTTTTTCAGGTTGATACAGGATTTTATTCAGCTAATGTAAGTTGATTGTATATAAGAAGGTGAGGGAGTTCTAGCCAATTGAGTTGTTTTAGTGCTGTACTGTTGTGTGACCTTAGGAAGGGACACATATAAGTAAAATAAGTCTCTGCCATCACATGTTACTTTTGTTACAAATCTCCCACCTGTTACTTGTTTACTGTAGCAACTAATGAAATACAAGAATGTGTCATGCATTCATATGAATAAGCAATGCACTCCAGATTGAAACTGAACATCGGGGAATAGATTTGAGGCACCTCCAGTATCCTTACCTGGGAAGTGGCTTCACCCCACACCCATTTCTACTCATGTATTGCAAATCTATAACTTCTCAACACTGGGAAAGAGGGACTATGTAATATCCTTGTTTCCCAATGTTGTTCTATCTGTCTGATGTACTACATAAGTAAGGGGCACAGGATGTACTGCATTCCACACTGGGGGAAACAGGTTTGCTTGATTTAACTCCAAAAATAGTATTCCTACCTGTTACTATTTTCCAGGTAACCAATCTTTAAAGTAATGTTTGGTAAGGCTCTTTTAATGAATGCCATATCAGTTCAATGATATTCATTTTCTGGGCATGTCCCAGCTTAATGTTTTGCTTAAACTGATACTCATTCAAGGCAATTATGTTCTCATTTAATGTAAATGCAACTAGTGAAAAAAAGATTTCTTGTTATTACAGCTCTGAAGAACTATCAGCTGGTGCTGACAAATATTATCATTTAATTCCTTAACATTTTAAGTGAATAAGTGGACTGATATGTAGATCCTTTTCAGACACTGATTGGGCCATAAGAAACGTGATATTTATAGACTATTTAGTACATCCAATTAGTCAGTATGTGTTTATAAATGGAAAAAGTCTGTAAAGATACAAGGAGAACATATAAAATATGCACAGCAGGAAACGGAAATTCAGCATGAAGGCCAGCACCTGCACTTCTGAGGCACAAGTCTCAGCACTGAGCCTCCGCGGTACTCCAGCACACTGCTCTGCTATCTGTTTTGTCTGATTCTTGGCATGCCCTCCTGATGTGGGTGGTTAAAAAGCAGATTTCACCGCTATCACCAGAATTTCTATACACCTATGGGACTTTATCATGTCATAATGTATTAGACACTCAGACCTTCTGGAAGCTCAGTGCCTTGAGTTAGCCCGGCTCTTGTCACATAACAGATGAAAAGAAGCAAGTGATAACATGTTTAGTATTGCAGCTTCTCAACACTGGAATATTCTACCTTCCAATATTCTAGATGATGTTTCCTGTAACATATTAAATCAAAACTAAAACAATATGTATTAATAAAGGTTAAAATATTTTTAAGGTTATAGGCCCATATCTGTTTGTATTCATCTATTCCTGCTTGTCATAACTAAAATATTAAAAAATACGAGATGTCTTAGGTGTTAGCCTCATTCTCTGAATCTGCATTTGTAAGGGGTATATGTAAAAATGTAGAGGCATACTTTTTTATAATACTGATCATATAATGCCATGTTCTGGGCTAGGTATATTACTGATAAAGAAGCAACAGGGTTTATTCCATATGTAAACAGCTTTATAACTTGAGCATCACTGTGATGTTTCAGTGCCTGGGTCACCTCTTTAGAAAAAGCTTTTAGGTCAAGAGAATTTAACCATTTAGTGAAACTGAAGTATATAAATACATCTTGCTGCTGTCGGATCTTCCTGTTGGGTAGCTTTGATGTCACTGTCATAGAAACAGCACAATCACTGAGGTTAGAAACAGATACTGTAATGGCTCCTCCAGGCATGCATCCAGACTTACTGAGTCAAATGCCATTACAAAATAAGCTGCTTTGCCAAAAGGAAAACTATGGCTGATAGCATCAAATAATTGCTTCTTTTAAAAAAAGAACAGCTAATTATAGGCAGCCTATTAGTGGTGAAAGACAAATGGCTGACCTGAACACAAGCACTCAAGCTCTGTTTAGAATATTTGTTTAGCTAATAAATATTTTCAACGTATAGCTCTTCTAAGAGATTTATCTATATTTTCCCTACGGGTTACTTCCCCTGAAATGACAGACTGCAGTGAAAATATAATCACCTTTATCAATAAGCTCATGTATTTCATGGGGTTTCATTTTTTAGATCAAAAAAGCATTATTTTTTGATCTTTGGAAGAAATAATGTCTACATATTTTTGTATTTTCATAGGTATTTCTTACTTGCTACAGATGTTGTATGCTTATCCAGGTCTGTTTAAAATTATTTCATGCTGCTAATTATGTGACATCCACAGGCAATTTAAATCTGTAGAGTAAAATCTGTACTGCAGAGATCTGTAAATTGGAAATATGCAATTGAAAAGTTTCCTTCACGGAGAGACATGAAGGGGATACAGAATAATCAGATGGCTCTATAACAAAACTAGCACCTTGCTAGATGGAATCCTACTAACTTCAAGGTATGATTTATGAAGGTGCACAGAGGCTTTGGGGTAACTGTTTATAAGCTGTACATTTGACAGATCATGTATATGAAAATGTGGTAACTGTAAGATAAACATATCATGTATATGGAAAGGTGGTAATTGTAAGATAAAGTATAGCATATAAAAGATACAGGGTGGCAAGGTGCATAAGACAGAAGTCACAATAGTGAGGGTGACACATAAAATATAATGCATTTATGTATGGACTTTTTAGATCAAATTCTAATTCTCTTCAAAAAAATGAGAATATAATCATTTTATCCCTGTTCCCATGCAGGTGGTTTATGTTCTTACTCCCCCTTTCTGTTTAGTTAGAAACACTATTCAACCTACAAGTGTCTTCACTCTCAGGATAAGCAGTAATATTGACAGAGAGAGAGAAGAGTTGCTGGCAATGAAATAACATATCTATGCCCATCCTGTGATAGCAGAATTGTGGAAGATGACAGCACAAATGTTTCAGAGTCAGACAGCTCAGAAGTAATTGCCTACCTATCTGTTCTTGACATAGCTTTCTGGTATGGAAATGTGGGATGTGCTCTCATCAGATCAAGAGTGAGGACAGCCTGTAAGATCAACTGTGATGTAGTGCTGACAGAGTCAAAAAGAACAGATGTGCATCATGGTGACATGATGGTCATCATAATTAAACGGGTTTGCCACTCGGGCATTCCAAATACCCGCTGGTATGTGATAACAGTCCATATGTCAATACCCATGGTTTTAAATAGATCACAATCTGTGAAATTGCAAAATTCTTTCTCTTCCTTTTTCTCAATCTATGTGTCCCTCAGAGTTCAGTTATTGGGCCACTGATGCTTAAGATTTTTATAAATCGGCTCCATACTGCCAGTATGCATGCCTCCATCAAACAGTCCTACCAGTAAACATGCCTTCTTAAATACAGTACTACCAGTAATCATGCCTCTGTCATACAGTACTGCCAGTAAATGTCTCCGTCAAGATAGTCTTGTCAGTAAACATGCCTCCAACAACAGAGCACTGCCAGTAAACATGCCTCCATCTTACAGTACTGCCAGTAAACCTGCCTCCAACATACTGTGCTGCCAGTAAACATGCCTCCTTCAATACAATACTGCCAGTAAACATCCCTCCATTATACAGTATTGCCAGTAAACATGCCTCCATTATACAGTACTGCCAGGAAACATGCCTCCATTAAGAGCACTACCAGTAAGCATGCCTCCATCAACAATGCTGCTAGTAAACATGCCTCCATCAATATAGTAAAACTAGCAAACATGCCTCTATCAATACAGTATTGCCAGTAAACATGCTTCCATCAATATAGTCCTGCCAGTAAACATGCCTCCATCAATACAGTACTGCCAGTAAACATGCCTCCAGCATACAGTGCAGCTGGTAAACATGCCTCCATCATACAGTACTACAGTAAACATCTCCATCTTACAGTACTGCCAATAAATATTCATCTGTCAATACAGGACAGCCAGTAAATATGCCTCCATCATACAGTACAGGCAGTAGACATGCCTCCATCAATATAGTACAGCAAATAAACCTGCCTCCATCATACATCACTGCCAGCAAACACGCCTCCATCATACAGTAGTGCCAGTAAACATACCTCTATAATACAGTACTGCCAGTAAACATGCTTCCATTAACAGCACTACCTGTAAACATGCCTCCATCAACAGTGTGGCCAGAAAGCATGCCTCCATCAATAAAGTGCAGGTAACAAATATGCCTCTATCAATACAGTACTGGCAGTAAACATGTCTTCATCATAAAGTGCTGCCAGTAAACATGCCTCCATCATGCAGTACTGCCAGTAAACAAGCCTCAGTCATACAGTACAGCCAGTAAACATGCCTCCATCAATACAATCATGCCAGTAAATACACCTCCTTCTTGCAATACTGCATGTAAGCATGCCTCCATCATATAGTACTACAAGTAAACATGTCTCCATCTTACTGTACTTCCAATAAACATGTCTCTGTCAATACAGTACAGCAAGTAAACATGCATTTGTTGTACAGGACTGCCAGCAAATATGCCTCCATTGTAGAATACAGACAGTGAACATGCCTCCATCATACAGTAGTGCCAGTAAACATGCCTCTATGATACAGTACTGCCAGTAAACATGCCTCCATTAGCAGCACTATCGGTAAACATGCCTCCATCAACAGTGTTGCCAGAAAACATGCCTCCATCAATACAATACAGGTAACACACATGTCTCTATCAATACAGTACTATCAGTAAACATGCCTTCATCATATAGTGCTGCCAGTAAACATGCCTCCATTAACAGCAATACCGGTAAACATGCCTCCATTAGCAGTGTTGCCAGAACACATACCTCCATCAATATAGTAGAGCTAACAAACATGCCTCTATCAATACAGTACTGCCAGTAAACATGCCTTCATCATACAGTGCTGCCAGTAAACATGCCTCCATCATGCAGTACTGCCATTAAACATGCCTCAATCATACAGTACAGCCAGTAAACATGCCTCCATCAATACAATCATGCCAGTAAATATGCCTCCTTCTTGCAATACTGCCTGTAAACATGCCTGCATCATACAGTACTACAAGTAAACATGTCTCTATCTTACAGTACTGCCAATAAACATGCCTCTGTCAATACAGTACAGCAAGTAAACATGCCTCTGTTGTACAGTACTGCCAGCAAATATGCCTCCATTGTAGACTACAGCCAGTAAACATGCCTCAATCATACAGTACTGCCAGTAAACATGCCTCCATCATACAGTGCAGCTGGCAAACATGCCTCCATCATACAGTACTGCCAGTAAACATGCTTCCATCTTACAGTACTGCCAGTAAACATGCTTCCATCAACACAGTACTGTCCGTAAACCTGCCTCCAGCATACAGTGCTGCAAGTAAACATGTCTCTTTTAATACAATACCATCAGTAAACATGCCTCCATTATACACTACTGTCAGTAAACATGCCTCCATCATATAGTACTGCCAGTAAACATGCCTCTATTATATAATACTGCCAGTAAACATGGGTCCATTAACAGCACTAGTGATAAACCTGCCTCCATCAACAGTGCTGCCCTGTAAATATGCCTGCATCAATACAGTACAGCTAGCAAACATGCTTCTATCAATGCAGTACTTCCAGTAAACATGCATCAGTCATACAGTGCTGCCAGTAAAAACACCTCCATCATACAATACTGCCAGTAAATGTGCCTTCTTCTTACAATACTACCTGTGAACATGCATTCACCATACAGTGCTGCCAGTAAACATGCCTCCATCATACAGTAGTGCCAGTAAACATGCCTCTATTATACAGTACTGCCAGTAACCATGCCTCCATTAACAGCACTACTGGTAAACATGCCTCCATCAACAGTGTTGCCAGAAAACATGCCTCTGTCAATACAATGCAGCTAAAAAACATGCCTCTATCAATACAGTACTGCCAGTAAACTTCCTTTATCATATAGTGTTGCCAGTAAACATGTCTCCATCATACAGTACTGCCAGTAAACATGCCTCAATCATACAGTACAGCTAGTAAACATGCCTCCATCAATACAATCATGCCAGTAAATATGCCTCCTTCTTGCAATACTGCCTGTAAACACACCTCCATCATACAGTACTACCAGTAAATGTCTCTGTCTTATAGTACTGCCAATAAAGATGCCTCTGTCAGTATAGTACAACAAGTAAACATGCCTCTGTTGTACAGTACTGCCAGCAAATATGCCTACATTGTAGAATACAGCCAGTAAGCATGCCTCCATCATACAGTACTGCCAGTAACCATGCCTCCATCATACAGTGCAGCTGGCAAACATGCCTCCATCATACAGTACCACCAGTAAACCTGCTTCCATCTTACAGTGCTGCCAGTAGATATGCTGCCATCAATACAGTACTGCCAGTAAACATTCCTCCATCATACAGGACTGTCAGTAAACATGCTTCCATCAACACAGTACTGTCAGTAAACCTGCCTCCAGCATACAGTGCTGCCAGTAAACATGTGTCCTTTAATAAAATACTGTCAGTAAACATGCCTCCATTAAACAGTACTGTCAGTAAACATGCCTCCATCATACAGTACTGCCAGTAAACATGCCTCTATTATATAGTATTGGCAGTAAACATACTTCTATTAACAGCACTACTGATAAACCTGCCTCCATCAACAGTGCTGCCCAGTAAATATGCCAACATCAATACAGTACAGCTAGCAAACATGCTTCTATCAATACAGTACTTCCAGTAAACATGCCTCAGTCATACAGTGCTGCCAGTAAACACACCTCCATCGTACAGTACTGCCAGTAAATGTGCCTTCTTCTTACAATTCTACCTGCAAACATACCTCCATAATATAGTACTGCCAGTAAACATCTCCAGCTTACAGTACTGCCAATAAATATGCCTCTGTCAATACAGTACAACCAGGAAATATGCCTCCATCATAGAGTACAGCCAGTAGACATTCCTCCATCAATACAGTGCAGCAAGTAAACATTCCTCCATTCATTGTACAGTACTGCCAGCAAACATGCCTCCATCATACAGTACAGCTAGAAGATATGCCTAAATCATACAGTACTACCAGTAGACATGCCTTTATCCATACAGTACACCCAGTAAAAAGGCTGCCATCATACAGTGCTGCCAGTAATATGCCTCCATCATACAGTACAGCCAGTAAAAATACCTCCATCATACAGTTTGCTGATGACTCTCTGTACTTCTCTTATGTTTTTAGATTATGGACATCCTTAGCTCTTCCTTTCAAACAAACTGCCAACAGTACATCTGTTAAGCCCAAATTCAAACATGCAATGGATGCAACCAATGCAATGTTAGGTCCTGCTAGAGTGAGTCCTGAAACATGGAGACTGAATGGCAGAGAAATCAGACTTGTATATACCAAGTCCGAGATGATATTTCTCGGAATATTCACTTTTCTCCAAGGTATGGGGATCTTGGAGTTGATATATGTAAGTTTGAGGGTGCATGGGAAGCAGGGGTACATTGGGGCTTGTCAACCCCCTGCAAAAAGAAGTTTTAAGGAGAAGACAGGTTTTTGAAATTCACTTTTCTCCTGTGTTTTTGGTCTTTTTTTTTTTTTGTTTGCTTTGTTTTTTTTGTTTGTTTTTTTCAGCACACATCACTTTGAGTACTGACATTTCATTAGGGAGCCCTAATGGACTCTTAATTATGCTCCTGCTTTACACCTGACCAGTCCCTCTGTAAACCGTTGATGAGATAACAGTAATCAGTACGCTGCCTACTTTGGGTCTGATTCCAAAAGACTTGCTCTCAATGTAAGTGACCATTTGCACTGATAGCAGGTCTTTTGAAATTTGGCCCCCAGTGTAAGACTGTTTATATATAGGCTTTACACCAAAATACATCAGTTACACTGAGAGCAAGTCTTTCAAAACTGGGACAAGCTTACATTGAGATCAACTCTTTTGGAATCTGGCCCTTTGTCTCTTACTCTTACATTCTGCTTTAGACCTTCTATACACCCTTGACTGCTGTCACACTTCTCACCTACTCGACTCTTTTTTTCCTTCCACACGGCTGAAATCTTCTCAAACCTACCTGCTTCTGCACTCAACTTCACCATGAAACTAAATTGTATTTTATCAAATTTCTTGCTTTTAGTTTTTCTCATTCTGTAAATTAGGGTGGGTCTGTTTTGATTGTAAACATTTTTACACCATATGTACTACTTAGTAAAAATTAGCTTTAACAGTCATTGAAGTATATGGAGCTTTTCTACCCAGGCCTCTGATGAAAATAAGCGCTTGTATTTTTGCCCATTCAGATCATCACAAAAATCAAGCGCTAATAGTAAATAAATAAACTTGTGAAAATTAGCTGGCATAGCCGACATATGTCCATAAACCATGAAGGGACTTATCACTGTTTCTGAGTTGATCAGTAAGTGCAGTGTAATTTGACTGTAAATGCATTGTTGTCAACCCTGTATGGACTAAGGAAATTGCACAGCAAAAAAAAAAAAAAACACACTCCAGCTGAGAATAACAACAGTGTCCTGACTGCAGATAGTTTTTCTAATACTGATAACCACCGTTTTTTTTTTTTTAATAAAATGTTGTACCTCAAGAGCCAAGAAGGACAGAGAGAACTGTGCAAAGCAAACATTTCAATACAAATATACAAGATAAGAACATGAATATTCTGTAGCAGAAAATGCAGAGGCAGAACAAAGGAAAAGGCTGAAGTCGAATTTGGAGATGGGGATGCTTTTAAGCATTTCAAATCTTCAAAGTGAATTTTATGAGTAGAATTAAAACAATTGATTATTTTATGGCTGTGTTTTTCTTTTGTTTCTAGTTGAACACCTACCCCAAGATTTAATGAAATCTGTGTAGGCATAGTGTAGAGTCTACATGGAAATTACCATGTCCGTGTATGCGGTTCTCCCTTAGTGGAGAGATGACATGCATATTCATGATGGCGTGTTGCTGAGGCAGACCCGTGGAACACAGTTATTGAATCAGTGTAGGGATTGTGTAATTAACTGTGTCTGCAGATGAGTAACACACCCTCTGTACTGTCCAAGTGCATTATATCTATGTATTTAATTTTTTTTCAAGTTTGCACAGCACAGCATGGAGTGCAGCAAGTGACGCATGCCAGACATCTAAAATAGAAACTGGGTACATTTAATCTGTGATGCAAAGGTCAAATTTAAGCATAGCTTAGCAGGTTTGCATGGACTGGTGCTGTGCTTAGCAGTGCTTAAAGTTAGCTCTGAGGTATATGTAAAAGTACAGCCAAGTGATTAGAGTTATGGCTTTATGTACAGTAGGGGCAGGGTTTGAATACATGGAAGGACAATTAAGCATTTATTTTCCAAAGACAAATTATTGTGGTTATTTTTCAATGCTGATGTGCTGTGCTCAGTTAAAGCAGTGATTTGCATTACTTGGCTGTGCTTAGCTTGTTTGGGCACTGCTAAGCACTGCTCAGCTCAGCTGCACTGGTTGGTGCGGTGCCAAGTGATGCGCCACATTTTTAAAAATTACTCAGTGGTGTGTAATGGTGGGAAAGCAGGCTATATTAAGCTCAGCAGGTGGGAATACAGCATAACCAGTTGGAGTTTGAACTGTGCAGTAACTAAAGCAGACATCGGAAAGGGTGTGCACTTCTGGGCACAACAGTGGGGCATTCTGTAGTCCAGGGTCATTGTAAACTCCTGATGAAAGACCATGAAGACCAGCTGCTGCAGGGGCTGTTCCAGGGCTCAGAGTGCAAGGCAGAGTCCTGGGACCAGCTGGCATGTCATCTCATCAGTGCTACAGGTATCCCTCACACAGGTGAGCAGGTATGTCATGACTATGATGACCTGAAGTGTCTGAAGGGTATCTTCTGAACACCTGGGTCTGGGTCAGGCTGGGAATGTCTCACAAGTTTTTATGTAGTGTTACCATTGTTTTACCAATACCTAATCTGAATGTTTGATAGCTATGCATAATGGTGTGCTTTTCTTCCCACAGCTGCAGAGGAGGGAGCTCACAATCTAGATGCACATGCTGAGCATCTGTCCAGGTTGCACTGTGAATGTGGTGAGTGCAAATTAATTTGCATTCTATAGTCAAATAAGCAAGAAAGAGTAAAGCATTAACTGCCAATAGGTATATACAGTAAAGATTTGTGTATTGCTATGAATGTGGATGTAGATCTGTAGTGCAATGACTACTACCAGCTATAGTGCAGTAAACAAGGAAGACTAAAGCATTAACCCTGATAACGTAAATGAAATAAAGTTTTTATTGTAATAATTGTGGAATTACAGCTCTACTGCAACACCTGCATTACATCAACTGTTGTGCAATAAAGACAAAGCTATACCAGTAACTGCATGAATGTACCCCTAATAAAGCTGTGTTGTGCAATATGCATGTAATTAGGGCTGTCTTGCATGAACTTGATTATGACAACTGCTGTTAAACACACACTAATACAACTATCAGCCTCAAGGTATAGCTAATAGTGTTTTTCAATAACTGTTCGGAGCTGTATTACAAAAAATGCATTATGATACCTGTTCTGCAATAACATCTGAATCAATATCATTAACACCCAAGGTATATTGTGTATATTAGGATTGTCTTGTGTTAACCATTGCATTTCAAATATATGCATTCAGGCTGTGAGGTATGGTGCTGCAAGCAAGTATGACAGTGTAATATCTGTAGACTGCAAATATACTATTTGCAACTGTATATGGGTGAGGTAGCCAACCCAATAATCTGATATGGTTAATAGACTTCACAGATATTTCCACCCACTAACAGTATATTGTGTACACCTGCATTCTGTGTATTAATGCCTAGTGTACCTAGTATCTCTGTCATGCATTAATCTAATGCATGTGTGTTCAACTGGCACTGCAGTCTCGTATAAAACTGTAGTACTTTTACCAGGTCATATTTTGTTTCCAGGTGAGCTCTAGACAAATATCAGTCAGCCAGTAATCAGCAGTGGCTCAGGAACTCAGTTTGTTAAATGCTCTGTCTGAAGTACATTTTGTCACACACAGAGCAGGGTTCGAATCCAGTGCCATGTAGTACTAAATATTAGTGAATCAGTTATGTAGTGATGACAGATGTTCTTTCCATAGGAAATGCAGGTAAATGGGTGATGTAGCCCTTATTTTGAGTAAATAATTTATGTGCTCAGATGTAACAGACTGTTAACAGCATTGACCAAGAATGTGATAAGACATCATAAAATAAACGCAAAAAGAACAATAATAATAAAATAAAATAAAATAAATAAAATGTGCAATCTTGGTATGGCTGTATGCCTGGAGTGTCTGTGAAAGTTTGCTGAAGTTCTATCCCCATGCCTGCCAAGGAAGGCATGATAGTCGTTTAGTCTCTGTACTGTACACATACATGTCTCTCAAGTGTCACAATGTCATGGAATGTAAGTACTGTTGTGTAATCTCTCTGTCACAGATGTATCATTGACAGGATTACAGCAACTGCACAGTAACACTACATCAGTCCACAGTACACTTTGGTAGTTATATAGGTCCACCTGATGTGTAAGTGTTATCTGTATTTGTGTACCTGAAGGTGTTACTTCTTAGCCCATACTGTCTCATGTGGATAGCTTGAGAGGTATGTATGTGCTACAGAAGCTATAGGGAACTGTTATACACAAAGGAGGGACAGAACTGTAGAGTATATAGCAGTACTGTTGTAAACTATATAACCTGTACTGGTATTAATGGACTTATTTCTCTCTCTCCCCACCCCTTATCTTCATTTAAATGTATCATTGTTATTCATTGGTTATGGTTTACTATTAACATATGTTGTTCTCTAAACTTTATTTTGGAACATACATCTCAACTGTACAGATTTTTGCACAATGTCCAGATTTTTGGCTCATATTTTTGGCCTGTTCCTGATAAAATTTGTGGTTTTGCTGGCTAATCACTGGGATGATCTGAGGATTGAAGTCATTAAATAATGACATACTTTTGAGTTTCAGACTTCAACTGCTTCAGAAAATGTATGTTAAAACAAACACTGTCACTCTAGCAACATTCTAAGTTTATAAGAGCAATATTTAAAATATATCCCTATTTTTGGGCCTTTGTCCACTCCATTTTGTTGGACTTTGTCCAGATTTCTTGTGCTAAGAGATTGAGATGTATGTTTTGGGGCATGTGTTTTATTATTCTTATGTATTACAATGACTGCACATTAACGTATCTTGCAGAATTACCTATGTTGTTGGCCTTATGCCATAACTGTTACTGGCATGCTGTTAATATACTGACTGTTATGTTATTTATTGTTGTGTTTCATGTAATATGCACTGATATGTTAATGGATTATTTCTGATGTTCTGGCATGCTGTTATAACTAACAAAATGTTTTGTTCATAACTAATCTATACACATTGCTATATCTCTATCATCACAGCATGACAGGGTAGGCCAGTTCCTGCTGATCTGCCTACCCTACCTCAGCTGGCCTTGGCACCAGGTACCAGCGCATCTGAGACCCAGGCCAGTGGTGCCCCACTGCTGGCCCTGCACTGCCCTCGGGTTGAACCGCTTCAGGTGTAGGGCCTGTCCCCCCTGGGAGCAGTGGCAGAGGGTCAGTAGACACCCAAGCTCAACTACTGGCCATGGTGCACAGGATTGTGCATAGGAGCTTTCAACAATGCCTGTGCCATATTGAGGGCAAACTCGACAACTTGCCAAGGCCTGGTGGTCCTAGCACCCACCTCCCAGCACAGTCACCTTCGGGGCAGTGAAGGAGCAGTGTTGACTGCCCTTGAGTGAGGATGTCAGTCACACTGCTGCCATCTAGGGGCACATGCATCCCTGATTCCACAACATCCTCCCCATCCAAGGTGTTTGTCCCCCTCATGTATCACATACCGCCCCTGTATGCTGTCTTGTCTGTCTGCAAATGCAACCTCTCCTCCCCAACTTACTTCCCTTCACTAACATTCCACTGTCTCCTTAAAAAAATGGGCACCTATCCCACAAAACAAATATTGTCCCATACATATCTCTCCATTTCGCACGTGTCCACTGGACAAAACTAAGTAGGTCCAATTGGCTTGACAACACATTTATGTTGTCCTCACCCCTTCCTTGTGGGGTTTGTGGGTCCATATTCATGTATAAAATCTGTACAAATGCACAGCCATTGCTGTACAAGAAATGGAAAACTATGGTCCTCTCCTACACTCTTCTTGCACATCCATACCTGCCTTTCAGTATGTTTTCCCCCTGCTTGCACTAATTTCACCACTCTCCTATCACCCCCATTTTCTTTTCTTTTTAACATTTTAGGATGGGTTTGCACAGAGAGAAGCACAATCCAGCACAAACTCATTTAAATGTGCTTTAATGTGTCTTAATGATCTTATGTGTTTCTCACAGTGTTAGGCACATCTGCAAAATAATCACCGCTGCCATGTCTCAAACCCAGGCCTTTATCAACTACAGCATAGTGCATTACCCCACTAAGCCACTCAGCTTTAAATTCATACACGTGTTTCCAGCACAATATACTGGTTGCCACTGACAGACTGCAAGCACATCTACAGGAAAAGATGGGACTGTACCTGGGACTCTGGTGCAAAAAGTACACCAGTACATAGCCAAACAAATAATAATAATAATAATGTGAGGCCTGAGACAGCAGGTAAATGTACCCTTTTATCAGCAACATCTTTTAACACACCTGTTAAGGCAGCAATGGCAAAGTACATGTGTACAACTGGGATCCTGCTGTAGAACAACTGCCTTTGACAGCGATGCACATAATGATGGATTTAGACGTGTCACAGATTGTATGTATGCACATATATCTTTCAAACACAGCTGCTGCAACAGTGACTCAATACCTTAGTCTATTAGATGCCTTGCATGCAGTGCATTTTGCCATCAAGTCCTGGGTTTGAATCCAGTGTGTTGCACTTCAATTACATTGTTGTGAACACAAGTAATGACTGAGTCATGCAATTTTAACCCACACAGGTTGCTGCTACTGAATTAACTGCTACCATGTTTGTAAGTCAAAGGCCTGTAGGTAAGGACACACTTCACATATTCATATAGCCTAACTATATGTCGCCTACTACTCTGTGATTGGCACTGTTACATAACAGATGTACCCTAAGCACACATCTGGACTGGACTGTAAAGGGTACCCTTACCCTGGCTCTACTGTAATGACAGAGCTGAAACTGCTGCCTCAGTTACATATACAGCTTGCTGTCCTCCAAAGTGTTCACACTCTCCCCATGTGTCCTAGGCTGCAGCAGCAGCTGCAGTTTGGAACATATGCAGCTGTATGTTAAGCTAGCTACTACAGACATCCAATACCTCACAACCCCCTAGAAAAAGGGATCCAGACAAAACCACACATAAAGTGTGGGGGGTCAAAGGTCCAGTGACAGGGATATGTTTCACAGATTGCCCCTACAAACATAGTGAGCTGATAGAATAACAGCTACTGCAGCAGATGCATATTCTGATGGGTATGATGTCTGACACTCACATGTCACTCTCTCCTTACTGACCACAACCCACAATGTTTACCACTGAACTGCCAGATAATCACAATGTCATGGGACAATGGCCAAACATATCATGCCATACTGGACATACTTCATAAATCTCAACTGTGGACAGTATTTGTAGCTACCAGCTGTGAAGCTGCAGTCTCCACACCTCAATAATATCCATCCCAAAGACTAAGAAAGGGGCCAAGGCCTACATGAAGCCCTTAAATATTGCAATGTGGTGCCTTGTCATTGGCTAATGAAAGTGCAACCTAGCTATTTTGGATGCAGTTAGCAAGTCTGTGCCACAGATTGGTGCACAGGCAATCATCTGTTAATGAGCATTACCTACAAAAGGCTATCAACTGCTTATGAGGAACAGGTCTGTATATTGCTTTATTCAGACAAACAGAGGTTCTGCAAGCTGTTTGTAGAGGTTCTGGTCAAAATAGGATTACTTCACTCTACCAAGTATGTAATGCATGTCCCCATAAAATGGGATGCAGATGGAAGGAAGGAGGTATGGGGAATAGGGATTACAAGAGTAGGCCTATATTACATCTATGGTATTGACATGTTGGTGATACTCTGCTGTCCAACAGCTACAGGCATGTCTCTCAACTGTCCCTGCTTTGAGTCATATCACAGCTCTGCCCCTGTTACTCCCTCGTATAACTGTCAGCTTTTGTAGGAAAGCTAGTGGATTATGAGTTAGACATATTGACAGTAAATAAGGGTGTACACAACTATCAAATGATGAACTGCAATTCACCTCCTCTCAATCTGTCAATGTCACACAGAAATAGTTCTGACATTGTAAAGGTATCCCCGACTGTCCCTGATGTACTCGGGCTACATCAATGTTTTGTTGATATTCGTACCTCATTGCATGAGAGCTATGGCTAACATACCTGTCAACCCCTTACAGCAGGAATTCAGGTCATAGCCATAATTAAAGGGGGACACAGACCCAAACTCGGCGACAGAGTATACATATTGATATTGGCATGCAAACTAAGAGCATGAATAGACTAACAGATATTACTGTAGAATAAGTGTTTTCTGAGGGTCTGGCGTGTGACAGCCAGATTGTCTATAGTCTGACAACAGCCATCAATGATTGGCCAACTATTTGTCAGACATCCATGTGTGTGCCAAAAGAACCACATCTATGAGGCACATGTTCACATTCTGGAATCATCTGTGTAGTGGAGAGGTATGATGCCTACAGGAAAGATATACTGCAGCAGGTTTGCATTGCTGTCTGTCATTGTAGCACACTGGTGTTGCTGGATTGTCCCCATATAGTTGTTGTAGTAGCACACAGCTATTTGTCTGACAGTGGCTGTATGACATAGTAGTGGGACTTTGCCCACAGGGGACATACCACAGTAGACTGCAGGGATGGATGTAGAGACATACAGCAAATTCTGTCACCTCACACAAGGACATAACTGGTATTGCTACTATCTTAGTGATAGCCACACTTGTAGTTTGTTGATAGATTGTGGGGTATGCCATGAGGGACCAGTGGGTAATGCAGCCCATTTTGCTTGTACAGGGTCTGTACATCATGTACATCCATGTATCTGGTCCTCTAATGTATTCACCTGTTGTTGCCTTGCAGGTATGATGTATAGACAGAGACATCCTCCATTTTCATCTGCAGAAAATGATGCTATAGTGGATGCCCTCAGACTCAACCATCACATCCTGCTGTCATGGGGTTGCCACAATCAAGAACAGCAGGCATCATTGTGGGCCGACTTTGTGTGGGCTATTAATGATATTGGCCAACTGGACAGGACTAAAGAGCAGGACTGACACTGGGCCACAGACATGATCAATGCCGCACATCAAAGGGCAGCTGCTGTTGCCAGGGATCATGCTGCCACTGGTGGAGGGCCTGAAACACAACAACCACTCTCAGCCACAGAGTAATTCCTAGTGAACCTAGGATCAACCCACAGCTCCCAGCCAACCATCATGCCATATATCCTGGAGGTGAGTGCCATAGTGTCCACATTAGAGGAGTGTCCAGATATGCTGACTCTTCTGCTCACCAGTATATTACAGTTGCAATCTTTGTGGCAGACTCTACAGACCAGTACATGGGTGTCAGGTCTATCTGCATTGGAGGGGGGTTGGCTTATAACTGCAGTTGTGCACACATACATAGACTGCCAGCAATATAGCCACTATCACATTAGCTACTGTACATGTGGATATATATACATATTACCTTGTAGCATTGCAACATTCGATGTTACTGACAATGCCCGTTCCTCACCTTTTCACAGGTACATCAGGTGTGGCTGGAATTCATGGTCCTGCACTTGGTAAGTGTCATACTGTTGTTTTGCCTGAGCAGATATACCCTATGAATGTTAAGGGCTACCATTTTGCCTTCTGCACAAGTGTTCTGCTTAGCTAGAGTAAAATAATTGTATATTCCATTTTAGAGCAGTTAACTACAGTGCATAGCCTAGGGAATGACTGATGTGTATTTGTATAGACATTAACGTGTTTGCACTTACAGTTATGAGCAACTATGCAGCCTGCTACATATGAGGCAATTACTCGAAGATGCCCATTCAGACACAATAGGGAGAAGGTACACACCTGAGGTAGTGGTATTACAACTGACATAGCATTGTTGAGATAGGTGTACTGGGTTTAATGTGTATTTTTGTCACATAAGCTGTCATATTGCATATCTCACTGGTGTACTGAACTGGAAACATTACCCAAATGTAGCTGACGTGCATGTTATACAGGGCTTGGGTTGTCTGTGTAAGTTGTTGTGAGTGTGTGTGTTATGCGTGGGATCAGAGATGAGAAGATGTGGGACATGTGATGCAGTTGTGGATCCTCATCTGTATGAGTCTGTATTACCATACATAATATTGCAGGTGATAATGTATGACTTTTGTCTTGCTTCTCACAGGTGAACAGGGGGGTTGGAGTCTGTCCCCCTCACAACCTGATGTCAGTGTCTCATGAGACTCTGATGATGATGGCTGCCATAGTGAGGCACAGTTGAGGTTGTCGGTAACTGAATCTGTCCCAGAGGTTGACATCCGTCTTCTGCCCCCATTGTCCCCACACACAGTCTGCCTCCACATACCCAGTCACTAAAACACCACAGCTATTGACAGTCAGAGGGTGGTGACATAGTACAGGACATTGTGAGAACTATGGCATCAGTGAGTGTAGACACGAGCCATAGCCAGACAGCTGTTGAGGTCCCAAAAAGACAGATTGACAGGGGTGCTTGAAGGAGTGCTGTTGCCATCCACTTGCTGTTAGAGGTGCCACATTGCAGATAACTTGCAGCATGTTCTGGACTGCCATGGAAGCACAGGCATGAGCTGAATGCAACACCAGACAGATGCTTAGAGTTATGGATGCAGCACAGTTTGATATCCTTGACTGCCTCCACTGCACTGGTGACACAATGGAATGTTTCATTGATGTAGTGGACAGATGGTGGGCTCAGACAGTATCTCTCTTTG
>NC_056743.1:1828005613-1828158113 GCF_019279795.1 Protopterus annectens | reverse complement strand
CACTTGGGCTTCATACAGGCTGTTTTACATTAAGAAGGTTTGTGGTTTGCACTGTTGTGGCAGGACAGGTAGCTTACATCCTTCTAAGCTGTGAATTGCTTATTGAAGGCCCAGTGTCTGCTATTCTAAAAGTGTATTAGTTCTGGCTTAAGCACTTGGGGTTCAGGCCAGTTATTCTACATTAAGGAGGTTTGTGGTCTGCACTCTTGTGGGAGGAGAGGCTGGATTCTACCCTTCTGAGCTGCTAATATCTGGTCACAGACTTATTGTGCCTGCTTATTTGAACTATTTCTTTCTGAAATTGGTGCGTCTTGTTGCTGTAGCATAGACCAGATTCAGTCCTGCTGAATTTAGCTTTGTTTGTATAAATTGAGCACTGATCCAGGCCATCTTTTTTGGAGAAGGTTCCCCTGCACCCTAGTAAGCAGGGGTGTGCAGTTAGAAATTATCTGATCGAAGACTGTTGGAACAGGGCTCAGTTTGGAGCTTTTTTAGGGTTAATTGGGTAACTTGTTTAAATCGGTTTGTTTTCTATTGTTTTTATATATATATATACATATATATATATATATATATATATATATATATATATATATATATATATATATATATATATATATATATATATATATAAAGTGTACTTTATTCATCTGCTTTTACTGTATTTGTGTTTCTTCCTACTTTATTACTAGTGGCATTGACTACAACTCTGATCTGCACTATATAACAATAAGTATCCTTTTCTGTGCATTTAAAGTGTTTTTGAGTGTATCTGCTTTATTTTCTAAAAAAAAAAAAAATATATATATATATATATATATATATATATATATATATATATATATATATATATATATACTTGTTTCCCGCCTTTCTAAGCTAGTATAGTCCAGTTTTCAGGTTAGTGCTGAATTCAGGGCTGTGTTACAAATCTCTGTTTGCCCATACCTTACTTGGATAGAAGGAAGTTCTCTGTTCACCTGTGAGAGAGGGGAGCTTTGAACAGCCTGTCTGTCCCTGGAGGAGTGATTTCAGCCAAGAAATTAGTAGTTTATTGGCCATTTTGAGCTAATTTCTATTTCTTTCATTTCCCTGCTATAAATATCATATTTGCCTGGTTTTGCGCACCGCACAGTGCCGGTTAGCTAGGGTGAAACTATTCCCGGCTCCACAAAGTCTCCTCTTCAATTTTTCCCTTGGAACTCGACAAACATTCAACTTAAGCACTCAAGCCACTCATTTCTCAGCCTGGCACTTACTCAAAACTTATAGCAAGCACTTATAAACCGTAGCACTAGACCCTCCTGTACTGTACAGAAGGACAAAGCTCTCTATTCGACCTTACCAGCCATCGAGTAAAACAGGTCACTGTACCTATCCAGGCATATCCAAAGGGCAGTTTCAGGTGTACTCTCCAGTCCAACTGGTGAATCTGGGCATTTTGAGGCAATGTTACAACTGCCTCATGTACACAGACAACCCCCTCCTCCTACCACCAAACACTAATACATGCGAGAGATGCAATTATACAGCCAAACTGGAGGCTAAGCTCTCTCAACCCAAGACTGGATCAAGCAGTCAAGAGGAGAAGGGAAATACTTGCATCACACCACCAGTCTCACATAAACCCATTAAAGCAGCACTGGAAAAAAACACACATAAATACATGAAAACATACTCGGAGGCTCTAAACAAAAATCTGCAAAACCAACAGAGACCTCCAAAGCAAACATCCAAGCAACCTCCACCCCCCAACATAAACCATGAAACACATACTTCACAAAACCAGTGTGCCATGCAATCTCAGCCCTTAAGGCAAAATAACATACCCAACATACTAGTAATAGGTGACTCTATAGTCAGGCACACTGACGTCCCACTCACTAGGCTGAATAAGGAGAAGGTTACTGTTAGTTGCCTGTCGGGCGCCAGGATCCGCCACATAACACAAGCACTCAGGTCACTACAGAACAAGTACAAATATGACTCTGTCATTGTCCATGTTGGTGTGAATGACCTGAGCCATACCGCTCTGGACTACATGAAAAGAGACATGGAAGAGCTCTCTGATCACGTAGCCCAGGCCGGTATGACCCTGACCCTGGCTAGCATCCTGCCCTCACCAAGACTGATACCACGGTATAAAGAAAAAATTCTCAATTTCAACAATTGGCTAAGTTTCTGGTATCATTCAAAGGGGATCCAGTGTCTGTCCGCTAGGGATGACATGCTCGACAAGCCAAGCTGCTTCACTAGAGATGGCATGCACCTGTCACCCTTAGGCTTTCGAATACTGGCCAAGGCTCTTGCCACCCCCATAGAGCCTTTTTTAGGCAAGGCTCAAAAGACAAACCTACCGCCGTAAATAGCACAAGTAACAAAAAACTGAGGGTAGTGCTACTCAATGCCAGAAGTCTGAACCTCAAAATGCATGCACTCGAGGCACTCCTCAGTATGGAGAAAATTGATATATGTGTAGTAACAGAAACTTGTTTTAAGGTCCAGAGAGCACCCCAGCACTACCAGGCTACAACTCATACCATACATTTCGGCCACAGAACACAAACCGAAATACAAAAGTCAGGGGCGTATCCATATTCATCAAGGATACCCACACCTCCAGGTTAGTGGCACAGCACAATGCTTCAGAAATCATCCATGTGCAACTAACAATGGGCAAAACTGCAATTCAAATTGTAACTTGCTACAGATCACCCATCATGTCCCAGGACCCCCATTCCATATTCCTGGAAACACTGGGAAACATAAAGATCCTACCAAACACCCTAATATTGGGTGATTTCAATTATCCAAACATTAACTGGGAGAACTACTCAAGTACTAACTCCCTTGCCTAACATTTCCTGGAATTTATAAACTCAAACGCCCTGGTTCAACTGGTCAACACTCCCTCCAGAGGTGACAACATATTGGACCTGGTCATCACCAACATGGGCGACCAGTGTTCCACACCAGAGGTCAACCCCTCACTGGTTAGATCCGACCATAAACAAATCACTTTGGATATCCACATTCCACCCCCACCCCCGGACAAGAAAACCAACGTGAAAAACTTTTCAAAAGCAAACTTCACGTTACTTAAGACCGAGGTGGAAAGTTTCAAAGCCCCCATGCTGAAGGATAATGCTGTTCAAGCTGCAAAAATCTTTACTAATGCATTCTATGGGCACCTACAAGAATGCATGGATCATGCCAGCCCAAGCAAAACCAAGACTCACTCCTCCAAGAAAAGGAAACCAGTCTGTCGGACTCTTGCCATAAACAATCTATACAATAGAAGGAGGAAACTAGTACAGAAAAGAATAAAATCCCAAGAAGAGAAGACAGCCCTGATCAGTATCAGCATGAAACTACAATCCCTCATAAAATCATCCAAGGTGAGCTTTGAAAGAAAAATTGCCAAGGACTCCAAAGATAACCACAAGGCATTCTTTAGCTATGTCAAGAATCTAAGTGGCAATGCTCAGATCTACTCGGAGTTAGTGCTCAATGGCACAAAATACAATGAACTGACCAATATCGTCAACATCCTGGCAGACAGGTTCAGCGCAAACTTCACCCCTCTCTCACCCCAAGAGGGCCCATAACCATACCAGAAGAATGTAGAGTCCCTGAAATCACAGACACTCAGGTTAAAACAGCCCTCTCCAAAGCCAAAAACACAGCATCAATGGGACCGGACGGAGTCCCAGGCTGCATCCTACACAAGCTCAAAGATGAAGTAACCCCTCACATAAACACACTGTTCAAACTCAGCCTCTCCACAGGCTACGTACCCATAAAGTGGTGCACAGCAGCGGTTATTCCACTCCACAAAGGTGGAGCCACAACAGACCCCAGGAACTATCGCCCTATAAGCCTGACTAGCTTGGTCTGCAAGGCTATGAAGCACATCATCATGGAACTCTTTAACAGAGACATTGGGAACCTCTAAACACTGGACCCTACCCAGTTTGTCTTTGTTAAGGGCAGATCATGCCTCCTAAACCTGATGGACTTCTTTGAGACAGTTACCAAGGCTATAGCTGAGGGAAAGGTGGTAAACACAGCCTACCCAGATCTCGCAAAGGCCTTCAACACCATTCCCCATTCTGGTATTATAGACAAGCTCACCAGCCTGAACATAAATCCATATGTCACAAGATGGGTTGCCAACTGGCTCACAGACAGAACCCACATGGTGAGAGTTGCGGGAGCAAGGTCTGACTCTAAATCAGTTACAAGTGGAGTTCCCCAGGGCTCAGTCCTAGGACCCCTCCTGTTCGGCATATACTTCTCAGAGATACAGGCAAGCACAGGAGGACTATGGCTGACCAAGTTCACAGACGACTGCAAACTAGGGGCTATAACTGACTCTCCAGCTGACACAGACATCCTCAAAAAGGGTCTCACTCAGACGGATACCTGGTGTCAAAATCATGGCCTCAAGCTAAATGCCAAAAAGTGCATAGTCATCCCCTTTGGAAAAGACAAAGTACCCATAAACTACCACATAGGTGGTAGTCCCCTAAATACGGAAGACATAATAAGGGATCTGGGGACCCAAGTAGATACTAATCTCAACTTTGATAATCACATTGCCAAATTGGTTAGAAAATCCTTCTACATGGCCCACCTAATCACAAAAGTGTTTGCATCCAGATCAAAAGAGGTCATTGTAGCCCTCTACTCATAACTGATCAGACCCATCATAGAATACAACGCCCCATTTGGGATGTACCTTAGAAGACACCTGCAACAGCTGGAACGACCACAGAAGTATCTCACCAAGAGGATCACTGGCCTCAAACAGATGCCCTATGCAGCTCGACTGAAGAAACTACAGCTGTACTCAGTTGCATACCACCTACTCAGAGGTGATGTCTGCCTGACATACAAGGCCATGTCCAACCCAGAAATGATGGACATGCTCCACCTAAAGAAAACCTTATCCCCGCGAGCCACATGCTCTAGGGATCTAAACCTCACCATAACAATAAATAGGACATGCTGGAGGGATAGATTCCTGTCCCAGAGACTTCCCATGCTTTGGAACAAGATCCCAATCTACATCAGGCAGAGCTCCTCACTAGCACTCTTCAAAAGAAATCTTGATGAGTGGATGGGAAACAGAAAGTTTACCTCACGGATCACTTCAGTGGCTCTGCTGGACAGAGGCACAGGGAACTAATCTAAGGGGGCGGCGAAAGGCAACACATTCTGGCTAGGCTTATAAATGCCTTCGGGCAGATAGCCTAGTATCTACCTATGAACCTATGAACCTATATAAGTAATAGGTTTATATCATCAGGCATTACATGATTCTGTGGACATTTTAAATGACATTGAATTTAGCTAATAGATTAAATACAATATATACACTAAAAATGCACATTTCTCAATCATTCTGGTATGGCATGGGACAAAGAATGAAGTAAGGTACAATAATTTCACCCTGAGCACCATTAGCAGTATTTTGTTACATAGATGCAGCATACACACTGGTCTTGCCATTTCAGAGAAATTCTAGTTTGTACTTCAATGAAAGTAAAAGAAGACAATTCATATCTGGCTATGTAATTTATGTAACCTAGTAAACAAGTTGAGAAGCTCACATTAATACAACATGGTACATATAATGTAAGTTAAACAGAGTTATATTTATGGACTGCTCTGCTCTGCTGTAAAAACGTGGCCAATTTGGCAATGTTTTCTTACTCTACTTCTAAGAAAACTAACCAGATGAACCAGTAAGCTTATTCAACATTAGAAAGAAACAACAGGAAAAGAGCAGAATGTTGGAGGAGAAAGAAAGCATATGGGAATAATTAGTAAGGTGGTCCATGGTGGGAAGCCTTCTGACAATTGAATGTTGGGGCAAAGGCACCTTCAAATATATATCAAAAAGTTATCTTTGATTCTTTGCAGACAGGTGGGTCCAGAACTGCAATAATCATAATGTTCTTCTGTGATCAGCATATCAGATCCCTGCATGAATCCAGTATGCTGAAGGTATCACTGCATCCCCAGATGTTAAAGTGAAGAATTCATGCCATCTGCTAAAAGTTTCAGATCATTTGTAGCATTTAATAAGCAGAAATATGGATGTTGCCTAATCTGATGTAATAATTATGAGACAACAACAATACATTCAAAATGTGTGTTGTTTGTTTAAATCAATCTTATCTGCACTCTGTAAATCATATTACTTTGACCCACGGTAGTTCCCCAAACTTGCATATTATACATTTTAACTCATTCCTTTTCAACCCTGTTTTAGGTTTTCTGCTTCCCTTTCACATTATGACAGGATTATGTCTTAGGCCTATCTATCCAGTGCTGGTAGTGCTCTCTATTTATCTAAACACACACGCATATATATATATATATATATATATATATATATATATATATATATATATATATATATATATATATATATATATATATCTATGTGATATATGGCAACGTTCTTAAATCCTGTCACTTGCTGAGGAATTTATTTGCTTTGGAAAGTTGGCTTTTTATCTATGTATATGTAACATCTGAGATTGTCAGATAAACATATGAAAGCATTTTGCTTATGTCCTGTAATGGCAACACATATAATTGTTTTATATTTGCTTGCTTTTGCTTTTACTTATGTGCCAGTAGAATGCTGTTTTTGATGTCCTGCCATCCTATTTCTGTTTTCTGTGCTTGTATGTTGTGCTGCACCATTTCCCTGAGACCCTCTGTGTTTTTTTTTTTTGATGTATTACCTTTTCCAACATGCTCTAGGTGTCTATGTATTCTTTGAAGACTGTCTATTACAGGAAATTAAATGCATCAGACTTGAAGAGATGGGATGCCCCTTTAAAAAGGGGGTAGCGTCAAGAGTCTGTAGTCATCAGCTTGAGGAAGGGAATTTTAGGGGGACATGAGGAGTCTTTTCTTTACTCAAAGGGTAGTATTCAAGTTCAATATTCTATCATGTGGAGGTAGTCGACTACAAAAGGGTAGATAAGATGGGATGAACCAGAATAAGAGAAAAATTAAGTGCATGGGAGACAGTTATGTGAAAAGCAACTGTAAGATAAAGTGCTAACTGTAAATTTTGCATGTTTTTTAGACAAAGAAGAAAGAAATTTATCAGACAGAAAAGCAGAGACAGGCAGACACTCAAACACGCACATACACAGACACTTGAGCATGTATATACAAACTCTCTCTTAGACTGAGCAATTGTCTTGGAGGGTTGAACTATTTCATTCTCTCGTGGTTACTGCATTAAAAGTACAACATCTGGCAACAACATGCCCCTGCACCGAAACAAATACTAAGGGCAAGTGTGTGCAAGTAATGACAGGTAATGCCTTTGTTGTGTCTTACATCATCATACATTTAAAGTCCTGGAAGCTACATCTCCATGTGTTTTGCTATGGGTACAGGCACACCAAATTAAATATCTGCTTTCAGCACTGAATGTCACAGTGCAGTACTTTGTAGAATTAAATGCCTCGGGTAGGAATCAGTAGGGTGCACCAAAAGGAATAGATACGTTTGTAATGGTGATTGTGAACTGATTTCACCCATCCCACAGTAGAGTTCAAACTTTGCATTCTGAGCTCCACCCAGCAGACAAGCATGGGAATGAGGGAGGCATAGCCCCGTGTGCATGTGACTGAGGCACTGCTCAATAGATGGGACCAAGGACTTCTGCTGCAGAGAAGACTGAAGAACTCTGTGTTTGTGTGTGTGTGTGTGTGTGTGTGTGTGTGTGTGTGTGTGTGTGTGTGTGTGTGTGTGTGTGTAATTCCTCAGTTGCTATATACTGTTGGCTAGAGAGCTCGGGGCACATGGTGGTGGATAGAAAATACCATAGGCTTGAACCCTGTACATTGGGTCCAGGTGGCACGAGCCTGAATTCCCTACCTACCACTATTTGTAAAACTTTGCAGATATTTGCCTCATATTTGTTCTGTTCCTAATAAAATCTGTGATTTCTGTATTTTTGTTTCTTTATGCAGTCAGTAGTGCAGTGGTAGCATTGTTGCCTTACAGCTACAGGTTCTCTGGTTTGATTCTTGGCTGGGGTTCCTTCTGTGTAGAGTCTGCATGTTCTCTGTTTGTGTGGGTTTCCTTTGGGTGCTCTGGTGTCCTCCCATCCTACAAAGACATGTGTCTGGAGTGTTTCCCCATGGGTCTCTGCTGAAAATTGGCTTTCGTTCCAAGTCAGACTTTCATGGTTAACAAATGTTGAATAAATAAAAATGACAGGCATTTGAATTTCAGACTTCATATTCTTCAGACAGTCCATGGTAACACTAAACCTTGTATTCTAGCAATTTTCTAAGTTTATAAGATGGATATTTGAAATTTGTCGCTATTTTTAGGACTGTATTCCCCCATTATTGGTTTTGTCCAGGTGTTTGTTTTGCTAAGAGGTTGAGAGCTATGGTGAGAACTGAATTCATTGAATATGTTTAGGGGCTGCATTCCCCCATTATTGGCTTTGTTCAGGTGTTTTGTGCTAAGAGGTTGACTGCTATGGTGAGATCTGAATTCACTAAATACTAGCCATTTAAGTTTCAGTCTTCCTCTCTTTCACAAAACAGCTAATTTGGCATAGTGGTATGTTGCTCTGACAGTTTTGCACAGGGTCCTGGATTCAAGATTTAGCAGTGAAATGTATGGTGGTAACACAGCATTTTATTTTAGCAACTTTCCAACATTTTCCAAGCAATGTTTAAAATGTGTCTCTGGTTTTTGGGCTTTTGCCCCCCCCCCACACACACACACACACACACAACACATTTTGGCTTTTTCCAGATTTCTTGTGCTGCAAAGGTCAGAGATACAGCTGAGTGTTGAGTAGAGTTTACAAGGAGCTGAGAGCTGCAGGGGAACAAAAGTTTAGTGCTGCTTATAGTGAGTCTGCTTACATTGTTAATAGCACAACAGGTAGTGTACTTTCTTTTGATGCAGAAGGCTGTGGGTTCTACTCCTACAGTAGGTAGATGCATTACAGATACTGTACTGTGTTGTAAAGGGGGTGGATTCTGCAGTCCTTTTTAGCAAAGATACCTAGTAACTATGAACCTGTTATCAGTTTACCATCCATTCCCTATTGCAATATTACTAGCTTATCATTTTTAGTGTAACATAGGCAATTTATTCCTCATGGAAAACAGGCACTTTATTTGTAGATGAAACAATGAAATATAAAGTTGTTTGCTAGTAGCGACCTCTTCATTAGTTACAGATCTCTTTAATGTGGATTCATTTAAATGACTTTTACTTCTTCAGAGACTGTGCATATTTACTGATAATGATAGAATGTAGAAGTTTGAGTAGACTTTTATGATGAAAATGTTCTGAATTGGGCAGTTTTGTCATTATTGATGCATGCATTTTGTTTCATTGTTTACTGAGAAAATGTTCAAAACAATAAATTTAAAATGCCCTCTAAAACTGTACTGTATTGTACAAGGAATATAATTTAATACAATCAGGAAGGTGTTTCAAAGAGCATGTGTATGTTTCATGTGCAAGGGGCCTGTGATTTGAAAACAGTCCAAAGTTAATATTTTTCTGCCACTGGCAAAATATATTTTCTTTGAATGTGGGTTTCAATGCTGTTTCAATTAATGTGAGTTTCAAGGGCAGAAAAGTTTTAATGCTAAGTCTATTTTCATTGGGAGACTGCATTGCTTTGTTTAGCAGGCATCTATTAGTGTTTGTGCTGTAAAATGCAAAATAAAACTTTCAAATGAAATCCAACTCATTGCAGAAGTAAAGCAGTATGCACATTACAGTGTTTATGGTAAATGGGGTGAAATAACCAAGTAATGGGACATTGGAATGGCTGCAGGGGGAGGCTCCATTCGACCATGATTTTGTGAGGGGGGAATGGCAGCAAACTCAAAGACAGCCCCGGCTGAACTATACCTCTGAACTGTCCAGATTTTTACAGAATGAATAGATTTTTGCCTCTTAATTTTGGTTTGTTCCTCATAAAATTTGTGGTTTTCTGGCAAATCATTTAGGAATGAAGTCACTAAATAATGAGAGACATTGAGTTTCAGATGTCATAACCTTCAGAAAAATGCATGCTAAATCAAGACCTGTTATTCTATCAACTGTCTTATACAAGAGCAATTTTTAGTACTGTTTGTATGTTCCCCCAATATATTTGGCCTTGTCCAGATTTCCTGCATTAAGAGGTTGAGAGGTACATGCAAATAAATCACTTTATAGACTTAGGGATATCCAAACCTTTCAACTGTCCCAAATTTTGGCTCAAAATGTTGCTCTCCCCCTAATAATCCCTCCGGAAAATGGCAATTTTGGAAGAAAACATGGAGGGTTTACAATTATAAATAACCGTAATGATCAGAGTTATAAATTACTTTTATTTCAGAAATGCATATAGATTCTCTTATTTTGTCAGCTGCTCAAGTTAACAGTACTAATATTAAAATGCGTCCCTTCTTTGACAGGTTCCCAGCTGTATTGTGTGGCAATTTTATAATTTTGCATCACATTTTTGGTACGTTTTTCATAAAATTGTGGTTTTCTGGCAAATTAGTGGCAAATCATTAAAGATTGAAGTTAGAAAATAATGTCAGACATTTGAGTTTCAGATTTCATACCCTTCAAAAAAATTCATACTAATGCAAGACCTACTACTATTCTATTATCTATCTTTCTATGTTTATAAGAGCAATGTTTAAAATTTGTCCTTATTTTTGGGCCTTTGTTCCACTTCTGTGTATGTCTTTGTCCAGATTTCTTGCTCTGAGGTTGAGAGGTATGAGTGACAGAGCCATCGCCGTCAGCCAGAGACATATCAAATTGTGACATACTTGTTGCACCCCACTCCCCCTTGTAGTGACTTTGGATGAGTCCAAGCAAGGCAAGGAGCAGTTATGCAGTGTACGTGTGCAGAGTATTCCCCCATCCAAGGTAGACACGAGTATGACAGTGGCTTTTTACCTGCCCTTGATTTTGCAGAATGTTCTGGTTTTCTGTCATATTTTTATACTGTTGATTTATGCTTCTTATTATTCAGAAAATGCATGCTGTCGCAGTGCCCTTTTGCTCTGTTTAAGTAGCAATGCTTTAATGACAATCAGGTAAGCTTGTCAGAGATTGTAAGATGCAAGTAAGCTTTAATAAGTATACTGTTAAAGAATTACCAACATTGAAAGCCTTTTTGTTGTTTCCATGCAGAGAATATTTATATAAATAGATAATGTATAGGCCTTAGATATTGAAATGCATATGACAGTATTTGTAATAAAGGACATGATTACAGTATTTTCAGAAGTTCATTACATTTGTTGGAGACTTGCAGTCATCTTTTCAGGCTTTACCTGTAAACTAAACAGAATGCCAGTTTATCATGTGTGGTCAATAACCTGTGCCGTAATCCTTTAAACAATTTATCTTGAGCTTGTTTCTTGTTTGCAATTCATTTTTTACTATGATCATGTCTTCCCCATGAAACAAGTAGATAGTTGTTGCCAGGCAGCAGGTCTTTTTTGGATAAGAAACATTTTTACAAGTGGGGGTATCACAGAGATTGCTACTTTCAGCATGTTACTTGCTACTTTTATAAAGGTGAATATAAATTATAATTAGAACTGCAGTGCAAGGAGAAATGGTTTGAGTTGAGTGCTGTTTGTTTTTTTATACTTGATTTTGACTGGCATTCCAGTAATGGATTTAAAAAGTAATTTTTTTCATGCCTTCCAACCTTTTTGTTTCCATCTAGATATTAAGTAAGCTGTCATGTAGCCAATGCATTGAAATATTTTTTTCTTCTACACATCATTTTGTCTTGATTGGACTCTCGTAATGATGGTTTGGCACCCAGGGCAGCATATGTAATTAAAGTTCCAGTTGTTGTGGTTTTGAGCATAGCTCCACCCTTTTCTAGTTGACCACACTCCTTCCCATTGGCCCCACCCATTCAGCTGTCTTCTGCAACCCCCCTTTAATTTGAAGTCACCAGCCACCACTGAGTAATATACTATGAAATGCAGTCCACTGAATTGTTGTGAGTACTGACACACTTATGTGATGGCCTATACATACTGCAGATAATGTGATCTGTTGCAAGCTGCTGTTGTACTAGCTGTGTACCCCTTCCCTCTGATGATCCTGTTGCAGCTGTTTCCACAAGATCATATTATGTAGCACGGCACATACTGTGAACATCTGTGCACATGTGGCTGGAGAGTACTGCAGGGCTCCAGATATATCTAGACACTGGAACCATGACTTCAGTAGCCCAAAAACACTCTCTGTGATGTTCCTAGTTTGTGCATATGCCTCATTATGGCATTCTTCAGTGTGTGCGTGTGTGTGTGTGTGTGTGTGTGTGTGTGTGTGTGTGTGTGTGTGTGTGTGTGTGTGTGTGTGTGTGTGCATTTCTGATGGGTGTCATAATCCACAGTTCCGGTGTGTAGCCAGCATTCCACAGTAGATGGCCATATGGGATGTCCCCCCTGGTAAACAGTTGGTACAGCTGTGATGCATGCCAAATATGGGAGTCATGATAACTGCCAGGGCTGCCAGCACACACATTCAAGATAATGTCCTAGGCATTGCACATTACCTAGCAGTTGATGAAGTGATATGTCTTGCAGTTGACGTAGACACTACCCTCCTCACTGGCCTGTGGTTTGATGTGTACATGAGTGCAGTCTATGGCACCCAGTACCTCAGGGTAGTGTGCTGCATGGTAGAAGACTTGCATAGTGCTAACCCTCTCCTCAGGAGTGTAGGGTAAATAAATGTGTTCACTGGCATGTGTTAGCATGGCATCCAGGAACTGGTGGAGTACCCTGGATGCTGATGCCTGTGAGACCCCCATCATGTCCCCAGTTGGTCTTTGGAAAGTACCTGTAGCTAGTATCCTAAGGGCTACACATACCATTGTTTCCACTGGGATGGTTTCCCCTCTGTTTGCTCTCAGTCTCAGTTGAGGAAGGCAGAGCTCGGTGAGTTCTTGTAGTATGTCCATGACCACCCTGTAGTGCTCTACAATCTCCAGCTCATGTAGCTCCTAGAAAGTTACCCTGGGCCTGAACACTCTTCTCCTTCTCAATCTAGGCCTATTGTCAGCAGCAGCACTGACCTCAGCATCTAGCACATACAGGTGAAGCAGAGCTACAGCAGCCCCTAGCATTGCTTTTGTTAAAAATCCCACATGTGTACACCACTGGTGCAGAGTATCAGCGTGAAATCAGATTGTAGGGTGTATGTAACTTTTCTAGTGCTCTGCTGTAGGTACAGAATGTGTGATTGGCTACCTATGATTTATTCCACCTGCCATGTACATCATTATCAGTGTTTTACTGGCCCAGTTTAAGTGGTACATGGGTCATCGGTAATTTATATATGACTGGCACTTCCTAGGCGATTTCTTTTTCTTTTTTTTTTTTCAACAGACTCCCCTGCTAAGCACTGCAGCATGGTGTGCAAACCTGCGCTGCAGGAATAAATAATGCTCAGCACTCAATGGACACACCCCCTTAGACGAGCATGCTCAGCACAGTGGGACGCCATACAATCATGCTCAAACTAGCTAAACTAACAATGCTTAGCAGTCACTGGACATACACACTGCTCAGCTCAGTGGTGTGGCACACAAACAGGCACTGCTGAGCTACACCACCTTTTCATGTCAGCTACTTCTTCTGTGGACACTGCCATGGTTCTGGAGATACACAGATGTGACCTGTGGGCACAAATACCCATTTTTTGAATTCAGTATCCCTATCTCATTTGCATACCAATCTGTGCACACAACCAGGAAACCACACTATCCCAGACCACAGACTTCTACCACTGTACACACTCCATGCAAGGCCCTATAATGCATTATTGTCATGTTTTATTTTTTTTTCCTTTTTACACTTTTAAATATTTTCTTTTTGCATAACAGAATATTTGCACACTGTTGCATACCACACAAACATAATATGCGTTTTAAAATATATATATATATATATATATATATATATATATATATATATATATATATATATATATATACATTTTCCATTATTTTCCATTACTTTTTGGACAGACACAGGGCATAGCTTTGCAGATATCTGTGTCTGTCATGCTATTTCTGTCCTTCTAACTGGGCTTTTATAGCCTCTGTTCACTTTTTATCTCATGTATACAGAATTTTTCATGTACACTTTGCACACCAACATGTGGTCTGTACTAATGCCTATCTGCTTGCTGGATCACTCCAACACCCTCCTTTGCATGCAATTCACCTGCTTATGAGCCCTCAGCTTTGTTTACTGGATTGCACAGCTGCTTACTATGCCTACATGGAAAAATAATCCATGTAGGCTTTATTGAATCCCCCCAGTCTTTTTAACACCTTGATTCATTTAAAATTATATGTTAGAAAACTTCATTTCATAGCTTCATAGGAGATTTCTAGGCTAACAACTCAAGAGCCCTTCCAAGCCTATCCAGTTTTATCTAGATTTCACACAATTTTCTCTCCCCAGGTGAAGGATAACAGGGTCAGCAAGCAACTTATCTTGTTAAACTATCTGCTTACAACCCACTCATGATTTCAGCTTTATAAACATTTTATGATGCTTGCGAGAAAGCATCAGGTTCAGAAGGAAAAGGTTAACAACAAGTTTTTCAGTTTTGGAACATTTAATCAAAAGGTGGTTGAGGATCTTCCTAGTAAAAATTTAAGGTTTATGAAAGCAGAAAAGGGGAGTAGGTCTGTAATTATGGAATTGGATGATTATATGAATATATGGAGAACGTGTTGGCTAATATTCACAAATTTAAAATGGTGCAGTTGAACAAAATTTATTAAAGATATAAGTATATTGATTTGCCCTGGGATTCAGTAATGCTTACACAGACGGCAAGAATAGTGTAATCATTACTGCACGGACTATGGCCAGCGAGCGATCCTGTAAACAAGCCTGGGGACATGCATGAGCTTGGCAGTACTATTCCTGCACTGAATAATGTTAATTACTTCATTTGCTGGTGAAAACCATGAAAATGAGGTAAATTATCAATTCAGGAAGCAGGCAGGCATCCATGCAGGAATAGTGTTAATTGCAGAAATGTATTTGGCTACTAGCCAAATACATTTCTTCAAAAATCAAAACAGAGGCATGATAGCTGAAATAAAATCATTTATTATAATCTTTATGCATGTCAATGGCCAAATATATGGCCATTGGCATGGAAAAGTGTTTAGATTTTATAAAAATAAAGCTTATTTTTGGGGGGGCCAATCTTGGCTGTTTACGCATGGGGCAGTGGCGCACAAACTGGATCATGCAGAAAATAAAAAAAAAAAAAGATGAGAAAACACAATTTTAAGGGAACTCTGCATTTTGCCATTATAGTCTATGGAATGCAGAATCAAAACAATACCAGGGAACAGTGGTTGCTAAGGGGAAAGATTCTGGTGTAGTGCAGTAACTAGGGATTAAGGCAGTGGGGTATGCTAATGAAGGAAATTTACTGAATCACAAAAAGAATCTAAGTGCCAAACTGCACCTAACCATGTAGGAGCTATAAGGCAGTGGTGTAAGCAGGAGGAACAGCAGACATGAGAAGGGGGTGTGTCATGCTTGGTGTAAGCACATTGGAGCTCCATGGCTCCCAGACAAGATTAGCTAAGCACAGCTAAGCAAGGGGGTTTGTCTGAGGCTGTATTGACTTATTCCATAAAATGAAGAGTGTGTTCACATCTGGGGAGGGTCATTTCTCTGTGTTTACATTACCTAAATGGGTTTGCATGGTGCACACTGGGTCTAAAACCAAAAAAAAAAAAAAAAGAAAACACAGAAATAGCAGGACTGTTTACATTTGTGCTCTGGGTTTGCTCAGGGCTTAAAAGGGGCTGAAATGGGAAGAGGAAAAAAAAGAAAATAGAATAAAAGCAATCAAGTACAAATAACATAGCTAGCAGGTAGACTGCATCATAGTCAGCTAATCATACAGGCAGTATCTGCAGCACAACAGTATAAACTATGCAAACACCTTACAGTCTTGTTTTTCCCACAAACTTTGCGCCATTGGTGTACACATGCGGGGGAATTTTAACTGAAAAGATGTTAGGGGCTGCTATTGCTTTGATCCATCAGTATGTGATAGAGGCTGAGGGCGGTCAGGAGGATAATGCTGGCAACCACCACAGACCAAGGAGGAGGAGAAGAGTGTTCAGACCCAGGGTAACTTACCAGAGACTACATGATCTGGAGATAGTAGACAGCTACAGGGTGGGCAGAGACATACTGCAGCAAATCATCAAGCTGTACCAGCCTCAACTCAGACCCAGAGCCAACAGTGGGGAACCCATCCCAGTGGATACCAAGGTATATGTAGCCTTAAGAATTCTAGCTACAGCTACTTTCCAAAGACCTACTGGGGACATCATGGGGGTCTCACAGGCATCTGCATCCAGGGTACTCCACCAGTTCCTGGTTGCCATCCTACCACATGCTGGTGAGCACATTTACTTCCCCAACACCCGTGAGGCAAGATCCAGCAATATGCATCTCTTCCAATGTGTAGCAGAATACCCGGAGGTACTGGGTGCGATAGACTGCACACTCATCCACATCAAAACACCACCCGATAAGCAAGGTAGGTTCTACATAAACCGCAAGGGCTTCCCCTCCATCAACTGCCAGGTCATGTGCAATGCCCAGGGAATTATTATGAATGTGTGTGCTGGCAGCCTGGGAAGCTATTATGACTCCCACATCTGGCATTCATCACAGCTGTACCAGGCATTTGCCAGTGGGGACATCCTGTATGGCCATCTGGTTGGGGATGCTGGCTATGCAATGGAGCTGTGGATGATGGACACCCATCAGAAATGCACACACACCCACATAAGAATGCCATAATGAGGCACATGCGCAAACCAGGATCATAGTAGTGTGTATGTTTGGGATGTTCAAGTCACAGTTCTGCTGCCTTGACATATCTGGTGGATCCTTGCAGTACTCACCAGCCACATGTGCAAAGATGATCATAGTATGTACCATGTTACACAATATGATCCTGCAGAAACAGCTGCTGCAGGAACAGCACGGGGAAGGGCTACACAGCCCCCCACCATTTCCAGGGTCCCCACAGGCACAGAGGGACTCAGGAAAGAAGTCCCTGAGCCTGCTCCCATAGGCAGATGGAGACATGCCCAGTATGCTCAACCCTTGGCAAAGAGGCAACGCATAGCACACACACTGACACTGTAAGGGCCCAGGGACTGGGACCTCCCTCTGACTCGCACACAAAGTAAAATGGATGACACACACATCACATTGCCTGTAACTTAGTATGTATAGGCAGCGTACAGTGTGCATCCAACATAGGCAGCCTGCAAGCACCATCCTCATAACTGCTGCAGGCACAAGGTAAGTCAGTCTTCTTAAGAATAAATGAATGGATTACTGTGTTTTGGTAGCATATCTATGGAAATGCTGCATGCATCGAAGGGAATGGGGTGGCCTACTGGGAGGACAGGAGATAACTGACAGCTATGTGGGACACCAGGAAATCTCTACACAATACTGGCTTCCCCACATTATGCGTATCATTTAAGGTGACAAATCCCACTGCAATATATGTTGGGGGCCAACTAAGGGGGGTCATAGGTCACATGCATGGATGTCACTGTGGGGATCCCATTCTCACTCCCAGAGTCACACAGCAAGTCAGCCATAGAAAACGATAAAGGAATGTCTGGCAAAGGAACACACATGGTGACAATAATGGAATACCCCCATATAGACTTACACAGTGATATGATAGAAGGCCTTGCAGTTGCAGTAAAACTCTCTGAAGGGTAAGAAGTCTGAAACTCGATTCTGTGGCATTACAGTCTAACCTGTGCCCTCTAGTGACATGCCTCTCTTTTCTAAGACAGGACACAATACTATGCTAAATAGAACCAAAATGTAAAGCCAATTTCAGCACAGTCCATGCAAATGTGTATTGTTGACAGGTGTATCCCCCCAAACCCATATTCACATGGAAATGCAGTAACATGTAAGTTTGTAAGGTAATAGCAGCAGAGCACACATTGCCAGGGATGTCCCAATCAGCATGATTACTTGTTGCATGTCCACAATATGCAGGGGTCAATGAGTTATGCATATGTGTGGGAAATACTTGTCAGGATGCGGCCAGCAACTTCACATGGCTGTTGTGTCCTATTTGCCTAGGTACAGTACTGTGGTAGACAGGGCCATGTTCCATGAAATGCAGTGTCAACTATTTTGCATGTCAGCTACACATACAGTGGGAGTTGTACACACTGTCCAGATGTCAATATCCATTACTGCCAAGAAGCTTGGCAGGTCATGTACAGGGGACCACACACAGGTTGGAGTAACCTACATAGTGCCTACCATACCTCACAACTATACAGACCTTTTTCAGAATGTACACAGGCTGGCATCATATCTGTGGTGTCTTTATTCTGAAATAGTGGTTGTCTGGCAAATCACTGGCTAACCATGAAAATCTAAAGTTAGAAAATATTGATGGATTGTAGTGTCTCAGACTTCATACCCTATAGAAAAATGCTTGCTAATGCAAAATCTGTTATTGTATCACACTACCAGGTTTGTAAGGCCAGTGGTTACAATGGTCTGTATATTTAGGCCTTTGTCACCCAGTTACTCATGGCTTTGTCCAGATGTCTGGCTCACATATGTAGAGAGATATGGTGCCTAGTAGCACAGCAGTGTGTTCTATCACTTACCATTGTCACCCCAGGGAAGTCCACTGCCTGGCAGCCTGGGAACATATGAGTGACAGAATGCACTGGCTCACTACAGATGGCCTGCAGCAGTCTTACATGGCCTACAGGCCTCTGGAAAAGGCCCATGCCTCACCTATAGTGCCTTTGTATGGAATGTCATGGTGTCCATGCTACCAACATAACACAGTCAACAAAATGCAAATGTAAGGCCATGCTGCTAAATGCTAGTAGCATACCTCTCAAGCTTGTAGAGGAAGAAATCTGGACCAACCCATACATAATGGTGGGATAAAGGCCCAACTATAGGGACACATTTGAAATATTGCTCTCATAATATTAGACAGTTGATATAATAACAGAGAAGATGTGTAGTAGCATGGAAGACATGAAGGGTGTGAAGTCTGACATTCTAATGTTCTGTCAGTATTCCCTGACTGCAACCCTGAGTGATTTGCAACAAATGTGCTAGAAAACCACAATGTTAAGAGAAATCAAACAGATATATGAGGCATGCATCTGGATAATCTGTGAGAATCTGTACAGTTGAGAGGTATGGCCACACCAGGATATGATCTGTCAGGTAAGAAGAATACTGCACACCCAGGAGATCCCCAGCCAGCATATCACCAAGGTGCTGTACCTTTTACACAGCTTCATCAGTCAATCGGCTGTAGCCACACCTCCAACTGGCTGGATTATGCAAGAATGTCTAGCCTTTACCTCATACTACAGGTCTGTGCATCATCCATCTTGTATTTCTCTAGTAAATAACTGGAATGATCCAACTATATCTGTCAGTAGGTAATGACAAAATACAGTATAGTGTCAAACATTACATAAGTCAGAAAATGATTGCTAAAACAAACCCTGTCACTCAAGCAACTCATACATTGATAAGAGCAATAGTTACAGTAACCACCTATGTTTGGCCCATTGTTTCCCCATATTGGCAGCCTGTCTCCAGATATCTTGCACAAACAGGTTGCAAATATGGCCGTAGCATACAACACCACAGATTGGAGTACAACAATCCTTGGAATGGATTCACACACTTACTATAGAAGGTCATACTGAGCATGCTCCTACACTTAGAAAAGTGAAGCCCATGTCTGAAACCATATCGGACTATATATCTCTGTATTGTGCAAATGTCTTTGCATACACACAGCTATGTAAACCTGTCTCCACACATACACATCAGACAGGATCACCAACAGCCAACTAAAGGTGGCACATATGTGGTATAGCTGCATCTGTTGTGTGTGATACACACACACACACACACACACATATATGGGTAACATATTACAATATGTTAAGCATATACACACATAGACATGGGGAGGAAAGGGACAGACAGTGATAGAGTGAGACACACAGCGAGACACACACAGACAGTGAGTCATACACAAGGATACCCTGAATGGCATAGAGTGATGTCCTGTTGTGGACAGTTTCATACCAGTTGTAAACACTGGCATGTGCCAGCATGAAGTGAGATTCAATGTCTGATGGTACTGAGGTGGGGGTTGGAATATCACATAACCTACCTTTGTGTTTGTGTGTGTGTGTGTGTGTATGTGTGTGTGTGTGTGTGTGTGTGTGTGTGTGTGTGTGTGTGTGTGTGTGTGTGTGTGTGTGTGTGTGTGCGTGCGTGTGTGTGTGTGTATCTGCAGGTCTAAGTATTATGATAATAATAAAAAATTGTGAGCCAGAAGACTGTAGTATAAACTATTGTATTTGTTAGCTCAAAGGTATGAAAAGGAGACAAAACAGACTGGTTTCGGCTGCAAAAATACAAAGCCTTCTTCAGTGCAGTGGAGTTTATGCTACAGACTGCTGGCTCACTATTTTATATTGCTATAAGGTCTTTTGGAGCCATGCAGTTGCCGTACTTGCAGGGGCAGATTTATCTGCAGACTAAGTATTATGATGGCTTACTCACCCAGTATACTTTCCATTGCCCTTCTTTACAACATCTGCCAGTGTCATTCATCTTAGAAGTACCTTTGAATGGGCATTAGTCCTGTAAGCTCTATAGTGTATGTGATAACTCCATAACACTACCATACAAATAACTAGATAGGTAAGTGTTTTAATCACAGTCCCAGCACAAGTAACAGTGGTTGTGTGTGGGTTAGTGTGTGTGTGGGGTGTGTGTGTGTGTGTGTGTGTGTGTGTGTGTGTGTGTGTGTGTGTGTGTGTGTGTGTGTGTGTGTGTGTAGGAGTAAGTGTTTTAATCTATCCCACCCAGTACACCTCCCATTGCCCTACTTCACATGATCTGCTGATGTCATTCACTGTAGAAGTACTGGTAGACTATCTTATGCCCTATAAGCTCTGTGGTGTGTGTGATAATTGCATAACACTGTAGTGCAAATAATTATTTTGATAGGGGTTCTAATCTCCATCATGACAAATGTAAAAGTGTGTGTGTGTCTGCAGGTTAAAGATTTTGAGCCCATTCACGCTCAGTACACTTCCCATTGTCTGACTTTAGCAGTCCTGCTGATGTCAGTTATGTTAGAAGCATCTTTGGGCAACCCCTGTAGCACTAGGTGGCTTGCAAATTGGATCACAGATAGATCCCACAGTGTGAAAGCAGTGGACTCTATGTCAGACTGCTGAGCAGTCATGAGTGGAGTCCCACAGGGTTTGGTGTTGTGTCCCCACTTGTTCGAGATCTACACCTCTGAAGTCCACCCAACAAAAAGGGACTCTGACAGTGTTCACAGATGACTGTGAGGTGAGTGTTATTATTACCTCCCCACTTGATGTCAGCATCCTGCACAAAGGCCTCACTGAGACCTATGGCTGGTGTCAGAATACTGGACTTTAGCTCGATGTCAGAAAATGTGCCTCCATCCCCTTTGAGAACAACATGGCTCCCATGAATTACTGCATTGATGGTAGTCCACTGAGCACTGATATTGGTATAAGAGAAATGGGAACATGGATTGACAGTGAGCTCTCTGTTGACCACCACAGTGCCAATGTGTTCAGGAAGTCCTTTTATGTGTCACATCTCCTGACTAAGGGTGTTACATCCAGGACACTTGCAACAACTAGAGAAGCTGCAAAAGTACCTCACAAAGAGGATTCTAGGCCTTAAACACTTGCCCTATGTGGACAGACTCCAATAACTCCAACTATTCCCTGTCTCATATTGGCTACTTAGAGGTGATCTCTGCCTGACTTACACAGCCATGTCTGACCCAGCTCTGTCAGGAATGTTACATCTAAAGAAACCAATCCATCCACACCACAAGCCCCAGAGACCTCAACCCCATGTCCACAATCAACAGAACATGCCAGAGGGACAGGTTCACAACCCAGAGACTCCCCACGCTATGGAATAGACTTCACATATATGTCAAGCAGAGCATATTACTGGCCCTCTTCAAGAGAAATCTGGATGAGTGGATGGAGAATAGAAATCCCACCCCTGTGATCAATCCAGTGGCTATACTCGTTAGACACACTGGGGATTATCATTAGGTGGCACGATGCCAGAGTATCCCCATGGTCTATGCTTGTAAAGGCTCCATGGCCAGAGTGTGTGAGTGTGTGTGTGTGTGTGTGTGTGTGTGTGTGTGTGTTTGTGTGTGTCCTTTAGTGTGTATAAAAGTGTTTGTGAGTGTGTAGACATGTTGGTGAAAGTAGTTTGAGGCCCTTCTTACCCAGTACACCTACCATTGCCATACCTTACAAGGGCTGGTGATGTTATTAACTATATAGGTATGAAAACTAAAATTAACTTGAAAAGTTAAAACCAACAAAACGATACAAGAAAATGAGTTCAACAAAACACAGAAGCCGAAGTAGAATCCACAGGTAACTTTACTGCAAACTTGTTAGCGCTTTCGTGTAGTAATATACAAACACTTCTTCAGACAAGTTGTAACATTTACACCCACAGTATAAATATACATCACTATTAACACATTTATTTAATTAATTAAAATAAATCAGTTGAATCAATTATTCAATTACTTATTTCCTGCCCTAGTTTAAAACCAATACCATATTCCAAATGCAATTTTAAAAACAAATATTGTAAATAAAATAATTTATTAAATTAAAAACCTAAGTCGATTTAAATTCATTAATACTTGAATATATGCTTTAATCACTGAAAATTATATTTACATTTTCTAACCACTGCAAGTTCGAAACATTTTAATTACCTTGTTATTTAATATTTATATTGATAAATATTGTCCCAACCAACATATACCACTTATATAAAATTGTTGTTTATTAAAAATTAGTTATTTACTAAAAATGTATTATCTTATAAGGGCTTTTTGCTTTAATAAACATTTAATTGAACATGTTTCATTAATCCCGGGGTGGATGTATGCATTTGTTTTTAGTTGCCACAGCAACTCACATTCTTCTAATTTTAAATGCCATGGTCCACCCCTGGGATTTATTCTTATTTTCTGCACCACATTAAACAAGAAACTATGATTACTATTTTCTGAAGGCGAAGTGAGCATATACAAAACCAAAATCAACAAAGACAACATCAAAGTAATAATGGCGATGTGGATTATAACAACCAGGGTTTTCAGTCAGCGACTTCCAACAACAGGCGGAGGAACGCGAATGGGTCGAGGAAGACCTTGTTTAAAGTTACCTGTGGATTCTACTTCGGCTTCTGTGTTTTGTTGAACTCATTTTCTTGTTTTGTTGTGTTGGTTTTAACTATATAGGTACCTTGGGACACTCTTCATCCTATAAGCTCTAGTTAAGGGTTCTAATCTGAGTCCTGGCAAATGTGTGTGTGTGTGTGTGTGTGTGTGTGTGTGTGTGTGTGTGTGTGTGTGTGTGTGTGTGTGTGTAAGTGTGTATATTTGTAGGATACAGCAGTTTGATACCTCACTCTCCCTGTACACTGCCCATTGCCATACTGTACAAGGGCTGGTGATGTTCTTCTTAGAAGAACTTTGGGACACTCTTTGCACTCTAAGCTCTGTGGCATGTGCAATAAATGCATAACAGTGTATTAGCAATAACTAGATAGGAAGCAGTCCTAATCTCTGTCCTGACAAATGGGTGTGTGTGCAAGAACCATATCCTGTGAATGTGTCTGAGTGAGAATTATATCCATTGTGGGGCGGGTTCTACATTTTTAGGCCATGGTACTCCCAGTACACATCCCAAGGTCCACTTTACAAGGCCCACTGTCTTCATCAACCATAGAGGTGTCTGTTTTGACAGTCTTCAGCCCAATACGCCCTGTGCCATGTGCAGGAACTATGTAACAGTATGGAATGACTAACAAGATAGGCAGGGCTGTAAATCTCCGCCCTGGCAAATGTGTGTATGACTGTATTTGTGTGTGTAAGTGTATATAACTCTAGGTTTGAGTATATTGGGTCCATTCTCACCCAGTAAATCACCCATTGCCATATATTACAAGGCCTGGTGATGTTGTTCACTTTGGAATTACCTTGGGACTTTCTTTATTCTGTAAGCTTTGTAGGCCATGCGATAAATGCATACCACTGTATTAGCAGTAACTAGATAGGTAAGGTTCTAATCTCAGTGCTGGCAAATGTGTGTGTGTAAGACCAGTATCCTGTGTGTGTGAATGAGAACTATATCCATTGGTTGGCCATGGTTTACAATTTTAGGCCATGGTACTCACAGTACACATCTCAAGGTCCACTCTACAAAAGTCGCTGTTCACATCCACCGAAGAGGTATTTGTGGACACTCTTCAGCCCTATAATCCCTGTGCCATGTGCAAGAGTAATGTAACAGTATTGAATGTATAACCTGATAGGCAGGGCTACTAATGTCAGTACTGGCAATTGTGTGTGCATTGGTGTGTATAGCAGTGTTTGTGAGTGTGTAGACTTGTAGATGACATGACAGTCTAATGAGTCTTTCCACACCCAGTACACACCCCATCACCATACCTCACAAGGGCATGTGATGTTATTCACTTCACAGGTACCTTTGAACAGTCATTACACTATTCTGTACCACCTGCAATAACCACATAACACTGCAGTACCACTAACTAGAAGGGCAGGGGGTTCCGAAACCAACAGTGACAACTGTGATCCTGTGTGTGTGTGTGTGTGTGTGTGTGTGTGTGTGTGTGTGTGTGTGTGTGTGTGTGTGTGTGTGTGTGTGTGTGTGTGTGTGTGTGTGTGTGTGTGTGTGTGTGACTGTATGTGTGGGAATGTTATTCTTTGTGTGTTTGATCAAAACAATATCCTCTGGGGGTGTGGGTTTTACCAATCTGAGGTGTGCTCCACCCACTATACTTATCATTGCCCACTTCACAAGGGCTGCTGATATAAACCACCATAGACTTACCTGTATATACCCCTCAGTCCTATAAGGTATGTGGCATATGCAATAACTGTTATACAGACCTGGTAAATGTATACATATACAGCTGTACCTCGGCTCTGACACAATCAATGTGTTACCACTCTGCCATATCCCTCACTGCAAATTTCTGTAGGGCCACCTCCTGCTGACATACAAACACTTAGAAAACAAATAGAATACAGCATGTGATACTGCAGTCAGTCAGTGTTACTAACAGCAATAATGCATCATGGCTGAAAATGTACACACACTATGAAGTGTACCCATTACAAATGCCAGCTGACAGCACTTTACACAGCTAGACTGTACTTAATTCACCCTGTGCATCAGAACCATATTAGCATGCCCCTGTATTGGTGGTATGGATTACAGGGATGTGGCACAGGTATCATCATATGCACAGGAGGCTGTGTGGGTTTGCCAGAGGCCTAGGCTGGGTCATATGGTTGACATCATGTGCGTGTGTTTGGAGGGGTGTTCTATGAATGGGTCTTGCAGAGTTGGAGTGTGTGTATCTGGAGGTGACCTGGCTGTGATGGTGATGTGTGTGTGTGTGTGTGTGTGTGTGTGTGTGTGTGTGTGTGTGTGTGTGTGTGTGTGTGTGTGTATGTGTGTGTGTGTGTGTGTGTGCACAGTCATGCCATGTGGCTGCCCTACATAGAGGTATGTTAGACAGCTGTGGACCATACATGCCAGGGTGTACAGTTCACTGTCTTTGGCCACAGGCATGGGACTTGGATGTGCCAGGGGTCTCACTGGCACCACCAGGCCTAAGGCCTAATGCAGTACTGCTTCCCGATGGTGACTACTGTCTGCTGGATCCATGTCCCTGATGAGACTGGCCAGGACCATGTGCCCATGGCCTGATCCGTTGTGGTGTGGACAGCACCCCCCCTTCAGCAGCACTGGTGGTACTACCACTACTGGAGTGTGAAGTTGAATGGCCCTGCAGACTCTCAGCTGATGTTGGTGCTGACCTACGTCCACGTGGCTGATGCCCATCTCCCACCACATGCTCTAGCACAGACATGCCATGTTCTAGGATTGCCAAGGACTCACCCCCACTCTCTATTCATGACCTCAGTATTTTGATGTGTGGCCTCAACAAGGTCATGTATGTCACCATGTAAGCCAAGAAGAGTTGTATCCAAGACCCTGAGTATTATTCTGGTGTTGCATTCACTACGTGTCTGTGCATCCATGACAGCCCGAAACATGTGTCTGGTGACACCTGTTGTGGCACTTGCGACAGCAACTTGACATGCAGCAGTCATCCTTCAAGCACCCCTTTCCATCTGCCTATGTGGGACCTCACCTGCACTCTGGCTATGGCTAGTTGATACACTCACACATTCTACAGTCACCACAATAGCCTGTTTCATGCCACCACCTGCCACCTGTCATTTATCTGTGGCTGCTGGGGATGGGGTATGTGTGGGCATTATGACTGTGTGCGGGGACATTGTGGATAACTGTGGGATGCCAACTGGTGGCACAGACTCAGCCCCTGACAACCCCACCTGTGCCCCACTAAAACCACCATCACTGTCAGAATCTGCAGAGACACTGACATCCAATTCTGAGTGGGGGGGCCACAGCCACCATGTCCACCTGTGAGAGGAAGACAATATATGTAAATTAATACATGCACTATAAGGTTTGCTGGTGCACACACACGCACACACACACACACACACACACACACACACACACACACACACACACACACACATACACAAACACACATTGACACACACAGACACATACAGGTGAGGTGGCACAAAGGCATTACACAGACCTTACAATAGCCAACTGGTGATATTCAGGACACAGTCAGACCACAACATACATACTCTGGATAGGCCCTCAACATCATGCAGTGCAGCCCTTTCCACTTAAAGTTACTTCTAATATACACCTTTGGGATATGGGAGTAGTGTTAGTAGGTGATGGGCCTTCACCTAGCACACATTGCAGCCATGTACACATTATTGCTGCTCATCTGTATAGCACAGTTCCAACTCCTACAGAACATACCTCTCAACTGTACAGAGTTTCACTGAATGTCTAGATGTGTGGCTCATATTTTTTGTCAGTTCCTCATAAATCCTGTGTTTGTCTGACCCATTACTGGGATTATCTGAGGATTGGCATCACTAATTAATGACATAGTTTGAGTTTCACTCTTCAACACCTACAGTACATGGATGTTAAAACAATACTGGTTACACTAACAACTTTCTAAGCTTACAGTGGATATAATAAGTGTACACACCCCTGTTAACATGCCAGGTTTTTCTGATATGTAACATGAGACCACAGAAATCATGTCATGACATTTCCCAACTTTAATGTGACTTACAACCTGTGCAATCCAATTGATGAACAAACACATTGGTTAGGGGTAACATATAGAAGGTGAAATACATACAATAGGCTAGTTGAATGAGTGTGCACACCCTTAAACTAATACTTTGTTAAAGCACATTTTGATTTAATAACAGTATTCAGTCATTTTGGGAAGGTGTCTATCAGCATGGCACATCTCAACTTAGCAATATCTGCACACTCCCCCTTGCAGAAGCCCTCCAACTCTGTCAGATTGTGAGGAATTTCTTATGCACAGCCCTCTTCAGGGCACCCCACAGATTTTCTATTGGATGTAGGTGTGGACTGTGGCTGGGCCATTCCAAAACATTAATTGTCTTCCGGTGAAGCCATTTGTTTTTTATTTGGATGTTTGGTTTGGGTCTTTGTCATGTGGAAATGTGTAATTCCTCTTCATCTACAGCTTTCTAGCAGACACATGAAGATTTTGGGCCAAAAGAGAATGGTATTTGAAACTGTTCGTAATCCCCTCCACCTTGGCTAAAGGCCCACTTCCAGCTTATGATCAGCAACCCCAAAGCAGGACACTGCCAGCACCATGCTTCGTCATGGGGATGGTGTTCCTTTGGTGATACACAGTGTTGTAATTGTGCCAAGCAAACCTTTTGGAATTGTGGCCAAAAAGAGCAGTCTTGGTCTCATTACACCATAACACATTTCCCACATGCTTTTTGGAGACCTGATGTATTGTTCTTGAGAATTTCACCAGACCTGGATGTTGTTCTGTGTGAGAAAAGGCTTCCATCTTCCAACCCTACCCCATAGGCCTGACATGTGGAGAATATGTGAAATTGTTGTCACATGTAGTACACAGCCAGTACTTTGCAGAGATTCCTGCAACTCCTTTAGTGTTACTGTAGGTCTCGTTGCAGTCTCCCTGACCAGTTTGGGTCTTGTCTCTTCAACAAATTTGGAGGGTCGTCCACTTCTTTGCAATGTCATTGTTGCCCCATATTTTACCACCTTTTGATGACTGTCTGCACTGTGTTCCATGTTTTATGCAATGCTGTGAAAATGTTTTTGTATCCTTGCCGAGCTGATACCTTACAAGAATGAGAGCCCTTTGCTGCTTCTTAAGCTCTATGTGAACCATGGCTGTTGCTGTAGCAGGCAGCTGAGTAAATGTCAGGAAAATCCTAGTAGGACAGCTGACCATTATTTGCTATTAATCAAAGAGTATCTATAATTGATGGCAAGTGTGTACCCAAGAAGACACAATGCTGTAATTATATCAAATGCTGCTTCAACACAGTATTAGTTTCAGCCTGTGCACACTTATGGATCTAGTTCTTGCACATTTTTCATTTGTCATAGTTGTTCCCCTAGTACATTTGTTGTTTTACAATTGAATTGTACAGGTTATAGGTCAGATGAAAGGTTGGAAGAGTTCTGAAAGGTTTTATTGTGCTCTCATTTTTGTATATCACAAATATCTAGCATTTTAACAGATGTGTGTACACCATTTATATGCACTGTATAACACTAATTTATAAAATATGTCCCTTGTTTTGGGCCTTTGTCCCCCCATTGTGTTAGTCTTTGTCCAGATTTCTTGCAATAACAGGTTGTGAGGTATGCTACAGATATGTTACATCTTCTGCAAATAGGCCCCAGTGATGACCACCGTGATGCAATGCAGTTAACCCCACCACAAGTGAACATGCAGATATTGCAATATGGCTGAGAGTAACAGTTGTGAGCATGGTAAAATGCATGACCTTAATATGCCTGGGTACTGGTGAGTCACAACAGGACAATCCCATACTCAGCAGCTTCAGGCTGCTGTCCCACATCCAGAGCAGAGGTACTTATGTAGGTGTGGGGGAGAGGTATTGTCAGCAGACTCACATTTTGCATTTGTACAAGATGAATGCTACTTTTCTGCACATGTACAGTACAAGCTCTGATAGTACACAATTTGTTGTCCTTCACCATAGATGTGCACCTGTGTACATTACTAAACCCCACCCACAAATGCAGTTTGACCTGACATATGCATCTAGATACTCTACAGAAGCCAGTATGACTGCTACATGATTCAATTGATGAGCACTGTGGCCTTACCCGGATGCTCCTCACCTGTTGTCTGGGTGCCGCCCACCTCCATGACTTGTGTTTCTTGTGTTGGCTGGTGTGTGGGGGCTACCCCAAGGTTGTCAAGGAGCTCCTCTGTTGCCATAAGAGGGACCTGTGTGGCAGGACCCCCACCTGTAGCATTATGGTCCCTGGCCACTGCAGCAGCCCTTTGACGGGCACAACATATCAGGTCAGTCGCACGATGACTGACCTGATCGTATGTATGGCCTTGGTGGTCAATGTTGTTCACACTGTGGACAAACTTATACTACAGGGCAGTCCACTCCCATAGATCCTGTTGGCTACAGTCAAACATCACCTCATGGTGCTGGATGATAAGGTTAGTAATAGCCTCATTTTCAGCTGCAGAGTACTGGGGATGACGGGCATGTGGCATGTAACCTGGAAGACATAAACAGGGAAACACATTACAGGACCTCGTACATTGGTCAACGTTCTTTACAGAACCTAAACATCAGCATTGTTTATCATTGGCCAGCACGTATGACCACATCATACCCCTGTCATCTATCAGCACAGTATGAGCTTGCATTGCACTCCTGGTCCTGATGTGTCATGTTCCCCCCAATGACAGCTAGTAAATTGCATAATCCACCATTCATCTTTCACCTTTGTGTAGAGGGATAACAGTGGCCATCTTCCTTGCAGATGGGATGTTAATGGTGCTCAGGCTTTGTTTGAGTATAGTGTATAATGGAACTGGGAGCATATGCCTGAGTTCATGTAGGATGCAGACAGAGATGTTATCAGGTCACACGGAGACTTATTTTGCTGCCTTTGAGTAGGCATTATGTACCTGCTTCCTGATGATGAGGGGAGGGGTGCTGATGCTGGGAATATCCACCTATACTGATGGTGGGATAGGTGGGTGATGTTTTCCCTTAACCTGTTTGCAGCAGGATGGCTCTAGCTATGCTGTGTGTCTATGTGGTCTGATTGACCACCAGTAAAGGGTGGGTTGGGTTGTTGCCTCTGAGATGGAAGACATATGTGAAGACAGCCTTGTGAGGGGCCTTGGTGGAAGTGTCCAATTTGTACTCATAGTTAGCCTTACAGTGACACACCTGTGACCTTATATGCTTGTTCAGACAAAGGTTGACCTGCTTCCAAGTTGTTGCCTGCTCTTAAATGTCCTTGTACAGCCAATATACCGACCGATTATGTGGTTTGTGTATTGATGATGTACACCAAAAGGAGATTACTCTACCTTGGTGTAGGCAGGTTTTACAAGTCAGGAATTGCTGAGTACATACAGCTATGTAGGTGCTTATATAGCTGTTTGTAGTAGGCATGGACACAATGTCATGACACAGTTGGACACCTCTCCAATTTCAACCAGATAATCATGCTTATACTTGTACCCATGTCTGTGTCAGGGAAATGTGACAACCAGTAATTGGGGAAACCTACGTCTGTTGAATACACTGAAACTAAGATTACACACATGTACAACATGTATAGCTTATTTACCTGATGTTTTGCATATCATATCTGTTGTTTTGAGGCTTTCAGCCACACCTACTCATACATACGTGTGCACAAGTAATACCTGCTATACATTTCTGTTCTATGTCAGTATGGCACACTGTATTTACACTCTTTCTGCTCAGTCATACCTCTCAACCTGTTAGAGCAAGACATCTGGAGGATGGCACACATAAATGAATGGCAATGGGCCACAGTTATTGACACTGTATTAATATTGCTGTAACACACTTAAGTCAGTTGATAGCACAGTAGGCTTTGCATTCACAGAAATACTCTGGAGGATGTCTGACTCTCATATGTATGCTATTATATTTTAATGTCAGTCTTCACAGATTTGCCAATGATTTGTGTGATATAACACAACTCTTATAAGTAAATGACTACAAATATGAGGCTCACATATGGCCAGTATGCATAAAATAATGGTATGACCTCGGTATATCACATGCAGTTCAACAAACAAATCTGCAACAGTAGTTTACTATGCAGATACCCTGTATAGGTCTCTCAGATTTGTGAGACAAACATGTTTATCATAGCTGTATTCAGAAATAACATATGGATATCTGTGACATCCCAGTAGCTGACCTAGCAGTGTCACAGTCGATATTGTTCAACAGACACTCCAGTAGTAGTCATATGTGAGCCATCCTTTCTTAGGTGAATCAGGGACATGAGCTGTGATCTATGTCACTGTAGACAGACCCAGATGATATGGCCATAGGTGCGGATCAGCAATATATCAGTACAGCAAGTCTTGTTGAGACATATTTGTTAAACCTTCTATTTCCCATTATTACATACCCCCTACTGCATTCCATTACATGTTTACTTGCTTGACATACCTTTTTTTCCAAGTATAGTTTCTGAGTCTTTTTATTTTATTCATGGTCTATGTGTCTCTCTCTCTCTATCTCTCTCTCTCTCTCTCTCTCTCTCAGATGTAAGGTATACATCAGTTTTGCATAGGCGACAGCTTGCCTTTTGTAGGTTATGCTGATGAGCAGCTAATGGTGGTGTCCTCAACTTACTAATTGCATGCAGAACAGCTGTGCTGTCATTCCTATAGCCAAAGCATGGCAAAACACTCCTATAATTGAGTACTTCATGTGGGTGTTGCCCCTTTTCCTTGCCTGTGAGTAGAACTTCATGGAGGTGTATGAACAACAGCATCACAGAGGGTATTTGGAAATACCTCTAACAACTAAAACTGTGGTGGCAGCCGACCAAAATTGGGGAGAAAGTTACAGACTAAGGGACAGAATGTAACTATTGCTGCTATTCAGTTGGATTAATGCTAGTTTAACAGGGTTTGTGTGGACATGGATTTTCTGCAAGATTTTATGTCTGACAGTGTTATCTGGCTGACATAACACTTAACTGTAGGGCTATCCACAGAATGGCCAGAGGTTGAACTCTTACATTGGCTGTGTTCCTCAGACAGTCTTTGTCTTTGGCAAATCAGTAGCATACTCTGGGGATTGCAGTCAGTAAATGCTAACACCCATTTGTGTTTCTGACTTCATATCCCTCAGAAAAGATATGTTACAACAAACCCTGTTACACCAGCAACTTTCTCAGTTTATAGCAGCAATATTTCAAATATGTCCCTGTTTTTGGGTCTCTGTTCCCCAATTATGTCAGGCTTTGTCTCAGATGTTATGCAGTAAGAGGTTGATAGGTATGGTATATCATTATGTAAGGCTTTCATTCCTGATATCATCCCAGTGATGTATCAGAATGCAAGACATGTTATGAGGAAGAGGCCATATATATGAGGACAAAGCCTGGACATGCTGTGGGAGTCTGTACAGTTGAGAGATCTATGTATTTCTGGAAATTGTTGACAGACTGTCAGGATTGTGTAGCAGTGTAGTGTGTAATTGTTAGTTGGCCTGTGTAGGGAGCGGGGGTAGATGTAAGTGTCATGGCTCCTTTTCTATCTGACTGTGCATGCTGCTCCAGTTTCTGGTCGTCTATTGGCTGTATATGTTTGTAGGGGCAGATTGAAACATGTCCCATACCATGGTCAGGATTCATACTACACTGTGAACTGGGGCAGTGTATGTAAGGGTAGTGTGTAAGTGGCAAACATGATGTTTTTGTTCACACAGTTGTCATACGCTACTGTTCATTTGGCTTACTGGTATGTCACTGTGATTGTGGTGAAATTGGTTGTGGGTATACACTTTCACACTGTTGTCTGTTTTTCAGTACTGTTAAATCCCTGTAGGGGCTGATATATTTGCAAATACGTGTGTAATTCCCCATAGTAGATTTTTGGTACTGTTGTGTCAGTCTTACTGTAGTTTGGACAGTGCTTGCTGACATACTTAGCAGCTCAGTGTGGTTTCCCTAATGTCATGTTATGTCCGGATATTTGTAGGATGTACAGTTGTCTGACCCCCATAAGTGTTTTGTATTTCTGACAAATCAGTGGGATGATGTGAGGATTTAAGTCACTAACTAATGAGAAGCAATTCAGTGTTGAACTTGTGCTATTTCAGTCGATATATGTTAGAACAGACAGGAGGGTGTTACTGCAGCAACTGTGATAGCTTATCTACTCCAGTATTTGAGATATGTCCCTATTTTCATGGCTTTCTCCCCCCACTTTGTCAGGCTTGGTCCAGATTCGTTGCACTAAGGGGTTCTGAGCATACTTCTCAACTGGCCAGATTGTTGCAGAATGTTAAGGTTTATTACTCATATTTTGGTCTGTTACACATATTATTTTTATTTCTCTGGTAAATCACTGTGATGATTTGAGGGTTTCTGTCAGTAAATGATGACATACATTTCAGTTTCAGACCTCACATCCTTCAGAACATGTATGCTGAAACAAACCCTGTTATTCTAGCAACTTTCTACATTTATAAGAGCAATATTTAAAATAAGTCCCTAGCTTTGGCAATTGTTCCCCGCATTTTGACATGTAAGGTATGGTTCTGAGGTATGACTGCATATATATATATATATATATATATATATATATATATATATATATATATATATCTTATGAATATATTTTCCATATATATGCGTCTCTCTCTCTCTCTCTCTCTCTCTCTATATATATATATATATATATATATATATATATGTATATAGATATATAATGTCTATATGTATATATACAAAGCCTGACTGATTCTACAGTATTTTGCCCCCACTGCTGAATGACTATACTGCATAATATGTTTGAAAAAGCATCTGAAACCCCTACAGCTCAAATGGTGTAGTGGTACATTGCTCTGACTGTGGTGAACAAAGTCTTGGGTTCAAGACTTGGCAGGGCTGATTACTTTGTTTCTAGGCAGAACAGTGGGTGATGGAGACAGAGTGATTAAAGCAGTTTTAAGCGGCTTTAAATGGGTTTGTCTGATGCTAAGTATGATGCCAACATATGGTTAACTGTACAGCTGCTTAATCCGTTTTGGCTTCACTTCGCATCGCTCAAACTTGCTTACTCCCACTTACACCAGCGCTAATGCCTTCAGAAGAAAAGAAAAAGAGGTTATAGGAAAGTGGTGAGAAAGGGGCATGCAGAGGGAAAAACAATATGAAAGGTAGCTAGTGATGTGCAGGATGGGTGTAGGGAAGGTCCACAGCTGTTCATATGTCATACAACAACAGCTGTGCATTTGTACGGGAATTGGAGACAAATTTGAACGCTCAAACCCCAGAGAGAGGGGTAAGGACAACAGAAATATGTCAAGCCAATTGGACTGGATTACATGTGTCCAGTGGACACCTGTGTTTGCTTTGGAGACAGATGCCCTTTTTCCTTTGTTAAGGTGAGAGTGGCATGTTGAAGAAGTATTGTGGGTATGTCTGGGGAGGTAGATTGGGTAGAGAAACAGATAAGACAGACAGGACAGCAGACAGGGGTGTTATATGACAGATATGGGGGTAAACACCTTGGATGGAGAGGGTGTTGGGAATCAGAGGCCCATGAGCCCCCATATGGATATGGTGAGACTGACATCCCCACCTGCAGGCAGTCACAACTGCACCTTCACATGCCTGACTGTAGCTGTGCTGGGGGCTGGTCAGGAGGAGCACCAGGTGGCCCTCCATCTTATGCACCTGGCCACCCAACTCAGAGCAGATGACACTGCACACCATACCCAGGAACTGATGGCAGATGACAGGCTCATCTCCACCACTGCCCCCAGGTGATGCAGGGCCTGCAGGAGATGAAGTTCAATGGTGTGTCCCAGATGTGCTAGGGCCCAGTGCCATGGCCAGATGGGGCGGGACAGGTGGATCAGCTGGAATTGGCCTTCTCAAATGTGCTATAGTGTTGAGGTATTCCAAGATATATTGCTTAGTCATGAGCAAACATTTCAATATTAGATTTAAAGGCATGCATGGGTTTTCAATTACCCAAAACAACAGATGTGAAACAGTTGCATAGCAAACAGAACACATGCATAACCGGAACAACAGTAAGAATTTCAACAGCATGCCAGTAGAAATAACAGCAACAGACCACCAACAATGCTATGTGAACAATGTAAGTTAACAGGCAACCAATTAATTATATGAACAATAATGTAACACATGTCCCAACATTAAAGTTTGATAGCAACATACCCATAGTATATGGATAATAATAATTAGTGATGCAGATGGGGGGTGGGGGGAGAGAAGAAAAGTCCAATAAAAACTGTATAGGCCTCTATTTTTACAACAGTACTGCTCAATACGTTAGAGGTCTGCCCTCACTTTACAACTACCTATTGCCTACCTATGACATACCTATATTTGTGAGGTGGGCCATGTAGATGGCCTTCTGTACAATGGTGCCCACATGGTGGGAATCTGTCAGGATGCACCAACCTTAGTGCACAAGTCACCTCACACCTGATTGCATGCTCAGTGCATTATTACTGTGATACTTAGTGTGGATGACATCTGCCATAGCAAGGGGAGTGATGGCTCTTCTGACATTTCCTTTGTGGTAATGCTTCTTTTACTGGTCAGCAATTGGATGACTGCCTCTTGGGGGATGGTCACATCAGCAGGGTGATGTAAGACAGTGGGCAGCCTGCAAGCATCCGTACATGCAGTCGGACACAGACCACTGCTATTCACCTGTACATCAGATACATATATCTCAAACAGTAGAGGCCCCAGACCAATCCTTGGGGTACACCATTGTGGATGAATCTACTATTAGAGGTGGGTTTTACTACTTTGACTGAGTGGCTACTATCATCGGTCTAGTTAGCTACCCATCTGCTAACCTACAGGTTGGTGCCTAGCTGTGTAGGCTTATATATCCTGTCCACCTGGGGAATAGTGTGAGATGGTAGGGCTAGGTGAAGGTAGGGATTGTTCATCATCGTCCCCTTGTCCCTGTGTTTGTTGATGACTGCACAGAGGTCTATCAGGCTTCACAGGCCTAATCTCCCTTTAACAATACCATGGTGTGTGAGCCCAGGCATTCTGATGTTGCCAATGTCTCTGTTCATAATGTTCTTGATATTGCCTCCCATGACCTTGAAGAGCAGGCTAGTTAGGCTGATGTGCATCATGCTGGCTGGGTTGGTGGATTGCTCCAGCTTTGTGTATAGGGATGACAGTGGCTGTCCTCTGTGCAGATGGGATGACACCAGTGCTCAGGCTGTGGTTGACTACAGTGCAGAATAGTTCTGCAGCCCATTTCTGTGTTCATGTGGGATGAAGCCAGGGATAGTATCATGACTATGGAGACCTCTGTGTATTGCCTTTGAGAGGAAATTACAGACCTGCTTCCTGATGATGAGGGGAGGGAGGCAGGTGCTGCATATGCACATGTGTACCATTGGTGGGACAGGGGGTGGTGTTTACACTTCACCTGTCTGCAGCCAGTTGCCTATGTCTATGCCATATGTACATGTGATGTTATTGACCACCACTACAGAGCAGATTTGTGTGTTGCCTCTGGAACTGTAGACACATGTGGAAGGCCTAGTAATCTTCCTTGGTGGATGTGTCCAATTTGCATTCAAAGACAGTCTTAGGATACATCACCTGCGCCCTTATATGCTTGTATCAACCAAGGTGACATTGCTTCCAATGAGGCACCTGTTCCTTTTTGGCCTGTCCAGCACTTGTTTCTACCTATTATGTTATTTGTGTATTGCTGCTGTCCACCACAGGTGTTTACCCTATCTTGAGGGAGATGATGTTGCCCTATCAGGTACTGCTGAGTCCATCCAGATATGTGGGTGCCCACATAGTATTGTGGTGTGGGCCTGGACAGTGCTGCTAGTTCCAACAAATGGGACATTGGCTGTACAGCTATTTCTACCTGCTCTCAGGGAATTTATAGTCATTTGTGTACAATTCATTCTATTTGACACTGTAAAGGAGAGGTGGGGGCAGGGGAGATGGTGACCTGAGCAGTGATGGCTATGTGGGCAAATATTACCAAAGGGGATGACACTGTAGGAGTGCTACAGTGGCTACTCATGCTGGTTAGGACCAGGTACATGAAATTCCCACCTGCTGTAGGGGTGCTGACCGGCTGATCCACTGCATTGCCTTTAACAAAGCCAAGGAATTTATTTGCATTCATGTTCAGGTGGCATAGCTTAGGCACACTATGGTTGGGTATTTGAAATAATTCAGGAACAGGGTAGATGATTGAATCCTGACAGATTCCCGCAGGTATCAATAGGTGTGGTGGATGTCCATAGTCATGTTTGGAGGCCTGTAGCTACCTATGATTTGAGTTGGCATTTTGTCAACTGTTATCTTCACTCAGGATGTCACCCATGTGGCATACTGTTTGGCCAGCATGGAGGTGTGTATGTGTATGCTAATGCTTAACACTCCACCTCCTGTGGCATTGTAGGCCTCTATTTGGGGTCTAAACATATGATGAGATGATTAATCTGGCTAGGTTGGTGTACTCTCCATAGCTGGACAGCAGGTGTCAGTGAATGCACAAATGTCAGCATCCTACAAGACAAGGTACACTTACATTGACATGGGTATCATGGTAAGACACCTAGCACCTGATAGAGCAAGACAACTGCACAAAGGCACAAATCAGTGGTGGACAAAAGCCAGTAAATAGTGTCACTTTATGAATCTAGCTGAAACACACTTATTTGCCAGCAAAGATGGTATCACATTCACAGGTGTACTCTGCAGGATATGACATCTGGCAATGAAATGTATGCTAATTTGTTATGACTGCAGTCTTTAATGGGTTGCCAGTGATGTGCCGGACAATACACAATGCTCTGAGGCATTGACTACAAATATGAGGCAGACATGTGGTCAGCCTGCAACACCCTATGGTTGGCATGTATAGGCTCTGTATATCACATACAGTTCAACACACACATCTGAACCTATCATGTAGTATGCGCATACCCTATGTACATCTATGACATTTGTAAGACAAGCATATATATATATATATATATATATATATATATATATATATATATATATATATATATCAGAGTAGCATTCATAAGTGACATATGACTAACTGCAACATCCCAGGTATCTGGTCTACCAGTGACATGGTCAGTATTGGACAACAGAGTCTCCATTAGTAGTCATACATGAGCTGACCTTCGCTGGGGTGAGTCAGGGGTCAGAGATGTGCTCCATGTCAATGCAGGCAGGGTAAGCAAAAATGGCCATAGGTGCTAGACAGCAGCATGTGAATCCATCATGTCTTGTTGCAGCCTATTGTATAATGTCCCATTTGTCATCACTGCATCACCCCTTCTACATTCCATTACATGCTTACATGACGGACATACCTGTTATAGTGCTCAGAAGTTACAACAATGCAATTGTTTAGGTTTGTGTAGTCACAGTCTGCCTTTGTGTAGATGGGTTGAGACCTGTGTTGCATAGACAACAGCTTGCCTTTTGTAGGTACTGCTTATGAGCAGGTGAAGGCCTGTGCATCAATTGGTATCTCCCACTTGCTACTTGCATCCAGAACAACTGTGTTTTCTTTCCATTTTCCAGTGCTATAGCAACACAGTGCTATAATGACGGCCTTCATGTGGGCCTTGCCCCTTTCCCTTGCCTGTGTGGAGGACATTATGGAGGTGTGGGGGCAACAGCTTCACAGACAGTATGTGGGAATACCTGTCAGGAGAGGACTTGTGGAGATAGCTCAGCAACATGAGAAACAAAGCTCCAGAATGTTATACACATGGAGGGTTGCTAGTTTAACATGGTTCATCTGTACATGCATTTTCTGTGTGACTTGACGTCTGAACGATATGTCTCTGACATACCTCTCAACTGTCCTGATGTTCACAGACTGCCCAGGGGTTTGCTTGTTATGTTTCATGTGTTCCTCAGACAACATCTGTTTTTGTGGAAGCAGTAGGATAATGTGAGGATTGTAGTCAGTAACTGTTGACATCCATTGGTGCTTCAGACATCATATCCTTCAGGGATGTTATGTTACAACAAAGCCTGTGACACTGCCAACTCTTTCAGTTTGTAACACCGCTATGTGAGATATGCCCCTCTTTCCAGCCTCCTGTCCCCCAAGAATGTCATGATTTGTCCAGATGTCTTGCAGTAAGAGGGTCAGATTTATGTGATATCATTATTTATTGGCTGCACTCAAGGTACCATCCCACTGACTTAGCAGACTCCTGGGAGTGATATGTGGCAGTGGCCATGAATATGGTCGCACACCCTGGACATTCTGTGGAAATCAGTACATATGAGAGTTACTTATGTCTTGCCATTGTGAAGCGACTGCCAAGATTGTGTAGCAGTGTTGTGTGTAGATGCTTGTTTGGCTGGGTAGGGACAGTAGCAGATATGAGTGTCACAGATCCTTTTTCTATCTGACTGTGCATGCTGCTACAGCTGCTGGTGGTCTGTCAGGTGTGTATGTTTGTAGGAGCAGACTGAGAAAGGTCCTTTAACACCTCAAAATTCCCAGTACACTGTTTGTTGTGCCAGTATCTGTCAGTGTATTGTGTGACTAGGAATCAGGATATGTTCATTCAAGCAGTTATTCTACTCTAGAGTTTATTTAGGGTACTGGTATGTTGCTGTGACTGTGGTGTAAATGGTTTTGGGTGGACATTTATGTGCCACTATCTGCTTTTCCCTAGAGTTCCATCACTGTAGTGCATGATATATTTGGATATACATGGGTAATTGCCCAGAGCTGATTTGGGTTAGTTTTGTTTTGGTCTTACTGTGGTTCTGAAGGTGCTGGGAGACATGGTTGGCAGCTGTGATGGGTTTTTCCATTCTGTTACATGACTGTGGTCATACCTCTCCACTCTCCAGATGTCTGGACGCTGTCCTGATGTGTGGCTCATATGCTTTGTCTGTCAGCCACAGCAGCTGTGGGTTTCTGAGAAGTCACTGGGATGATGCAAGCATTGACATAAGTAAATAATGACATTCATTTGTGTTTCAGAACTGGAATCTATCTGGTATTGTATGTTAAAGCATACCAAGCCACTCTAGCAGACTTCTACACATATGACAGCCATATTTTCCAGTTGTCACTATTGTTTGCCCTTTATCCCCCCAGTTTGTCAGGATTTTTGCAGCTGTGTTGCAGTAAGAGGTTGGTTATCTGTATACATATATATATATATATATATATATATATATATATATATATATATATATATATATATAGATATATATATATATATATATATATACAGTATGACTCTCTCTCTCTCCCTATATATATATATATATATATATATATATATATATATATATATGTATATATATATATATATATATATATATATGTGCACACACATATATATATATATATATATATATATATATATCTATATATATACATATACATATACATATATATGTATATAACAGTACTATGGATACATAATTCCCCCTTATGTTGAATGACTTTTGTGCATGATATGTTTATAAAAACTTTACTGCTTCTTGCAGCTTGGATGGTTAGTGGTATGTTGCTGTGATTGTAGTGCACAGCATCCTGGGTTAGAGATTTCACAGGCCTGATTATTTTATTGCTGGACAGAACAAGGGCTGATGGAGACAGAGTGATTAAGGCACATTTAAGTCATTGTAAGCAGGTATGCATGGTTTTGCATGGTGCTAAGCATTGCTAAGAGACAGCTAAATAAGCTCTCATCTTCACTTAGCACCATTTACTCCCACTTATACCCACTCTAATTTTATTTAAAGAAAAGAAAAAAGGGTGATAGGAAAGTGGTGAAATGGGGGCAAGCAGAGGGCAAAATACATGTATAGAACCTCACACCCCACAGGGAGGGGTGTTGGCAACAGACATTTGCAGAAAAATCACTGGGTTTATTGATTAGTTTCACTGCACATGGGGGTGAAAGGAATAGCTATGTATGAGGCAATGTTTTTTTTTTCGAGACAGATGCCTTTTTTTTTTAAGATGAGAGTAAGATGTTGCAGAAGTGCTGTAGGTATGTTTGGCGAGGTAGGTTGGGTGGGATAAGTTGCATTTGCAGACAGACAAGACAGCAGACAGGGGCAGTACATGACACATGAGGGGGTAAACACCTTTGACGGGCAAGGTGTTTGGGAATCTGAAGCACATGAGCCCCCAAAAAGATATAGTGGGACTGAGATCCCAACCTATAGGCAGTCACCACTGATCCTTCATGGCCCCAAAGGTGGCTGTGCTGGAGGCTGGATGGGAGGGGCGGCTTGCCCCTTGAGGTGCACCAGGCAGCCCTCAATCTGGTGCAGCTGCCCACCTAACTCTGATTGGATGGCTCTGCACACCAAACCACAGACCTGACTGCGGGTGACAGGCTCCTGTCCATGGCTGCTTCCGGGGAAATGGCCCCATCCCTTAAGGCAGTTCCACCCAAAGATGGTGCAGGACCAGCAGATGAGGAAGCCCCAGGTTGGGGCCCAGATGTGCTAGGGCCCTTTGCCATGGCCAGATGAGGTGAAACAGGCGAATCCTCTTGGATCTGCCTTCCAAAACATGCTATGGTGTTGAGGTGTTAAGGAATATGTTGGTTAGCCATGAACAACACATTTCCAGATTAGGTATAACAGCATGCATGGGTGTTCCAATTAACCCCATAAAACAGATATGAAAAAGTTGCATAGCAAAATGAACACATGCATAAATGGAACAACAGTATGCATTCTAACAGCATGCCAGTAACATTGATGGCAACAGGCCACCAACAATGGTATTTGAATAACAGCATGCCAGTAACATTGATGGCAACAGGCCACCAACAATGGTATTTGAACAAGTTATGTTAACATGCAACCAGTCAAATATATAAACAATAATAGAACACAAGTCCCAACATTAGGTTTGGACTAAACCATACCCATAGTATATGACTTTTAGTATTGATCCAGATGAGGAGGGGGGGAGGGATAAAAAGTCCATTAACGACTGTTTATGCTTCTATTTTCCACAACAGTACTGCTCAATACTCTATGAGCCTGCCCTATATAGCTTCTGCAGCACAAACATACATATTAAACAGTCAGCCTGGAATGATATGGGACAAACTGCGACAACTCTGGGTAAATGACTAGAGTGGACTCGTGCATGTCAGGGTACATATTTGGCACAGGAGGGGTACCCTGAACTGCTGTTATGTGAGTGTGCTACTGGCATATTTCAACTGGTTTCCTGTCTGTGTTCAGGGTTATTGGCAGCAGTGACCACTAGTCGTGACAGTGTGACACTTGAGAAACGTGTCAGGTAGAGTGCATGTTATATGTACCTGTCCTGCTGTCATTTGCAGGCATGTAGTGGGACAGTTGAACAGTTGCACACAGTTTATTAGTATACCCTTCATACAGCTACTACCAACATGTCCGTACCTGTACAACCTGTGGAGAAAATAACTTTTAACTCTACCTGACCATTTTAAACTTTTATTCCTGATTCCTTGTGTGTAGATATGCACACATCTTAGTACCACTCTCTGGATTTGAACTGTGTCTGGGTGTGCAAAATTAACAACAAAGATATTTCACATCACACTGAGCTACTGGGGAACTGCTGTTTTTAGTTTCACTGGTTTCTGCCTAACTGTCTCTTGGTTAGACAATCTGAACTTGTAATCCTGTGATGCATGCATGACAGGTAGTTATTGTACTGTGCATTAATCCTTTGGATTACTACAATCTGGAAAGCAATGGTTAACACAAGGCAATGCTGGATGGTACTCAATTTGAGCCTTTGCACATTACTATTCAGGGTTCAGAGCTTAGTGCAGTATATATTTCACATTTCAGTTATATCTTGTTTTACAGCTCCACCAGCTATGGTTTTCTTACAGCAGGTTCACAGAAGAAGCTCAGTTAATGTATGCTGTTACAGCCACATTTGCTGTGAATAATCTGTATACATTCTAAATGTCTACAACATACCAGAATAAACACAACAGTTTTGTAGGTAGTTTTATTGCACATCAATGTTAGTCTGTCAAACATTTTTATTTATTCTGTTCACATAGTAACAGTATACCTACTAGCAGTAAGCAATGTACTCCTTAGCTATTTGAACAATATACTGCAAAATAGATTTGTACTCACCAGTCTGTCAGCACAGCCTCAGCAGTTTCTCACCATGGGCTTCAATGTTCATAGCCATCTCTGCTTTAGCTGTAGGGGAGATAAACAAACATTATGGATGCCTGTCTACCATATTCTCAGGCTAGTATTTCCTACAAACTACTTGATAGTGATATTTACTCACTATTGGAGCATTCTGTGCCCATGCATTTTAGATCCACTGGGCTAAGAGTGCCCCCTTCCTCTACTTTAGATCAGCATAGTGGTGCCATACCTGTTCACCAGTTCGGGGGATGCAAGTAGCACTGGTGATATCATGTGCTAGATGGTCCCAGGCCTCCATTTTGTATTGTGAGTCCTGGTACTGGCCCTGCAGCAGTCTTTCATCATGGTTTTTGACAAGGAGTCCAGTCATGACCCTGGACTGCTGAATGCTCCAGCACAGCACCTGAAAGCATGCTCCCTCTCCAATGCCAGACATGTTCCTGCAGAGATCAAACTAAACAGGTTATGGCTGTATTCCCACCTGCACAGTTTAAATAAGGCCATATACCCACCCTTTGCCATCATTGGACCATTTTAAAAATGCTGAGCACAGCTTAGCAATGCACAAACCCACTAAGCTTGGTTGAACAGTGCTTAAAGGGGTAATTACTGAGCAATGCTTAACAGTGTGCAAATCCACTTAGCTGAGCTACCTGCTGCTTAGCAATCACGTATAAGCAATGCTTAATCCTAGTAAGCATTACTGACCATTGCTCACTTTTCATTTAAAAAATATCAGGATAATGGCTTCATTTATTAGGTGTATATGATTTACTTTACATGACATCCATCTATGTACTTTCATTACATTAGCAAGGGGTGTGACTATACTGTATGGGACACTTGTGTGTACATGAGTGATTTCACGTTACATGCATTCACACTTCCATTTTACACCATCTACACTTCTCTGGTTGACAAAGAACAGTTACTACATACTTTAAGTTTAAAAAAATAATTTTAACACTGCTTTCCCATATAAAAATAACTTGCCTGTCTTGGTACTCAAGCCATGAATGCCTGCATATAAAGCCAAGAATTTAACCACTACACTATCTTGGTATAGGAACTTCAGCTGTATATTTCTATTTATCTCCTATGAAAGTGTAAGCAAAGCTAAACAGAGGGACATAACATGCACACCCACTTAGCTAGGCTTAAACATTCCTTAGCATGTAAAAAAGATTTACCCCTGGATTCAGCAAGCTCCGCATGGAGTGCAGGAATAGTGTAAGAGCTGCTGCATGCAATATGACTGAGTGTTCCAGGAATGAGCTCCCGGGATGTGCACGAGCACTCTTACACTATTCCTGCAAGGACACCACTGCTATATGTTAATTACCTCATTTGCTGGTGAAAAACATGAAAATGAGGTGAATTACCAATCCAGGAAGCAGACAGGTGTCTGTGCAGGAATAGTGTAACCTGCTGAAATGTATTTGGTTACTAATTGAATACATGTCTTCAAATTACAAAATGGAGGCATGACAGCTTGAAAGAAAGCATGTATTCAATGTAGTAGGCTTGCCAGTGGCCAAATATATAGCCATTGGCATGAAAAATAGTTGCAATTTTATAAAAACAAGTTTTTTTTTTTTTTTGCCGATCTTGATCGTTTAAGAGTACGGCAGTGTTGTGCAAACAGGATTGCCACGAAAATAAGAAAAAAAGGGGGGAAATATCCTTTTATACCCAAATCAGCATTTTGCCATAATAGTCAATGGCATGCATAAGGCAACAATACCAGGGAATATTGGTTGCTAAGGGGGAAGGCTCAGTGTGAGTGTGGTAACTATGAATTGCCATTCTGGTTTATGTAAATGAGAGGACTGATACTGAGTCACAGATTTCCTCTCAGTGTTAGCTTGTACTCAAACGTGTAGGTGCAACAACACCATTATATAAGTCTAAGAGGTGGATGACCTCATAAGGGGGAGCATCATGCATGCTGTAAGCTTATTGGAGCTGTGTGGTCTGTGTTTGCCTTTAGCTAAGTAAAGCTAAGGAAGGGAGTGTTTCTAAGGCTGCCTAGCAGTATTTACATTGCCTAAACAGGTGTGCGCGCCACACACTGGGTTTTAAATAAACAAACAAAAAAAAAAAACAGGAAATAGCAGCTCTGTCCACATCTGAGCACTGGGTATGTGTGGCACACCTCGGGGCTTAAACAGGAAGGCAATGGGAAGGGAAAACAGCAGTAGGAAGGCAATCAATGAGAACTAGCATAGCTGGCAGGTGAAATGTATCAGAATCAGCCAATTACTCAGGCAGCAGCTTAGTACAATACTATAAACTATGCAAACACCTTTCAGTCTGGTTTTTCCCACAAACTCTACACCACTGCTGTACACAGATTGGGAAATTTTACTTGAAAAAACTAACAAAATGTTAGGGGATACTATCGCTCTCATGCATCCATATGTGCAAGAGGCTGCGGGTGGAGATGATGTGAATGCTGATGACCATCCCACGGTGAGGAGGAGGAGAGTGTACAGACTCAGGGTAACCTACCAGGAGCTACATTAGGTGGAGACAGTGGAGCACTATAGGGTGGACAGGGACATTCTAAAGCAAATTGTTGAGCTGTGCCAGTTCAACCTCACACACAGAACCAACAGAGGGGAACTCATCCCAGTGGATACTAAGGTATGTGAAGGCTTAAGAATACTAGCCACAGGTACCTTCCAAAGGCCAACTGGGGATATCATGGGGATCTCACAGGCATCAGCATCCAGGGTACTCCACCAGTTCCTGGATGCTATGTCAGCACATGCCGGTGAGCACATATATTTCCTCAACACCTGTAAGGCATTGACCAGCAATATACATCTCTTCCACCAAATAGCAGAATAGCCTGAGGTAGTGGGTGCTGTAGACTGCATGCACATACACATCAAATCATCACTCATTGAGCTGGGTAGGATCTACATAAACTGCAAGGGTTTCCCCTACATCAACTGCCAGGTCGTGTGTGATGCCCAGGGCATTATCTTGAATGTGTGTGCTGGCAGCCCTGGCAGCTATCACGACTCCCACATCTCGCATATGACACAGCTGTACCAGTCATTTGCCAGTGGGGATATCTGATATGGCCACCTAGTGGGGGATGCTGGCTATGTATTGGAGCCATGGCTGATGACACTCCTCAGAAATGCACACACACCTGAACAAGAACTCCATAATGAGGCACATGCACAAACCAGAATCATAATAGAGTGTGTGTCTGGGATGCTCAAGTCATTGTTCCGCTGCCTGGATATATCTGGTGGAGCCTTCCTGTAGTCTCCAGCTACATGTACATAAATGTTCATAGTATGTGCCATGCTACACAATATGATCCTGCAGCAGGAACAGCACAGGACAAGGCCACACAGCCCCCCACCATTGCCAAGGCCATCACAGGCACAGAGTGGCTTGGAGGAGGGAATTACCTGAACCTGCCAATGTAGGCAGAAGGAGGCATGCCCAGTATGCCCAGACCTTGGCAAAGAGGCAACACATAGCACATACACTGACATGGTGGGGACCCAAGGAATGACATTTCTCTTTGACTCACACATACAGTAAAAGGGATGCTAAACATGACACTTCCTGTGCTTTACCATATATAGAGAGTGTACTATGTGTATCCAACATAGTCAACCCTCCAGTACTGTCCTCAATACTGACCCAACCACAAGGAAGTCACTCTTCCTATCAATTACTGAATGGAGTAGTATGTTCTGATAGTTGAATCAATGGTATGGATGTGAGCATGCAAGGGAATCGGGTGGCTGAATGGGATGGCAGCAGATAGTGGACACTTATATGGGCAGCATGAAATCCATAACAAATACTCATGTCAACATACTAGGCAGTACTAAACAAGGTGACAAATTCTACTATGCAGTACATGTGGTGGCCCAAATGTGTGTCCATAGGACACACACATACATGTCAGTGAGGCTCACATACCCACCACCAGCCTCAGACAGCAGGACAGGTGTAGATGACCATAAAGAAAGGCTGGTCTAAGGCCTACAATTTATGGCAATGGTGAACAGCCCCTCTCCAGACCTACACAGATAGACTAAAACAGGTTTGGCAGTTGTATGTTAGTTCTGAAGGGTAAACTGTCTGAAATTGAAATGTAGGTCAATAAAACCTAAGATCTGTACTCTACTGATATGCCTCCAGTCTGCATGATAGGACAAAATACAATATGAAATGGAAGCCAACAGAGTACCTGAAATACCAGTACAGTTATAGCAAATGTTTAAAGTCGTCAGGTGTGCCTCCCCTCCACAATCCTATGTAGAAATGCAGTAACATGTACATGTGAGGTCTAATATCAGTGGAGCACAGATTATCTGAGCTGGCCCAATCTACGGGATAGATTGTTGCATGTGTACAATATGCAGGGGTCTGTGTGTTAGGTTGGTGTATGTTCAATGTTGTCTGGAAGTGGTCAGCATGTAGGCATGGAAGGTTGTGTCTCGGTGGCTTATGGGCAGGGCCATGTTCTGACAACTGCAGTGCCAACCCCAATGGTTCTCAGCAATACCCATGTCAGCAGTCGTCCATACTCACTGTCCAGATGTCAATATCTGTCACCGTCTGAAAGATGGACATGCCATGAATGTGGTCACATACATACACACTACTGTAGGTGGAAATACCCTAGACAGAGTGCATAAAATATAACTGTCAACTGCACACAACTTTGGAATTGTACATATAGGTTATCAGCACATTAGTTGTCCGTGTTCCGTGTAGTATGGAATACTGATGTAGTCTGGCCAATCACTGGCAGACCACAAAAGGAACAGTTATGAAGTAATGAGAGACTGCCTATGTCCCTGCACAAGGCAGCATAAGGGGGATGTCCCAGGTATATCTGTGAGTCAGCTGCAAGTAGCTTCCATATCACAATTGCACTCAGCTTACCCTACCATCAGCCACAGGTTTATCACAGGTCACATCCTTGCTGTTGGGAATGAGTAGAGTATGATGCCACTTCTGTATGGGAATACCCACAGAATGCAGCATGCTGAAGAGGTGTCCTATGCAGGTGTGTCAGTGAGACAGATGGCTGTTGTCAAAGCCATGGGCTCTAGCTCATTGGCAAAAGGTGCATTGTCATCCCCTTTGTTAAAACCTCTGTAGCCAAGAACTACAACATAGGCGGTAGTATACCTAACACTGACAGTGTGACAAGGGACCTTGGGTCACAGGTGTACACTGGACATAAGTGTGATAATCACATCCCCACAGTAGTCAGGAAATCCTGCTATGTGTCACACCACATCACAAAATGTGTCTCATTCAGGATAGAAGAGGACATTGTTCCCCACTACTCATCACTCAGTAGAACTATAATAGAGTACAACACCACTTTTGCTATGTACCTCACAAGACAAGTACAACAACTGTGAAGCCTGCAGCAATACCTCACAAAGAGCATTAGCAGCCAGAAATACATGCCATACACAGACCATCTCAAAATGCTACATCTGTACTCCCTTGCATATCACGTACTCAGATGTGTTAACTGCCTAACATACAAAGCTATGTCAAATGCAGAGCTGTTGGACATGCTCCACGTAAAACACTCACAATCCCTCTGACCTTCGGACCCAAAACCACGAGTGAAATATAAAAGAAAGGGGTGTACCCATTTACCGTATGGATACCCACACCTTCAGGTTAGTGGCACAGCATGACGGCTTGGAGATCATGCAAGTGCAACTAAAATTGGGCAAAGCTGCTCATCAGATTGTAGCCTGCTACAGATCACCTACCTCGTCACAGGAACCTCACTCAGTATTCCTGAGAACAGTGGAAAATATAGTGGTCCTATCAAACACCAGTATATGAGGTGATTACAACTACCCAAACAGTGAGTGGGAGAATTACTTGTGTACAACGTCCTTTGCCCAATGTTTCCTACAGTTTAAAAACTCTAACACCCTGGAACAGCTGGACATCATGCCCACTAGAGGTGACACCATACTGGATATGATCATCACCAACATGGGGTACCAGTGTTCCACAACAGAGATAAAGCCTTCACTGGTAATATCAGATCATAAAGTAATCACACTGGACATCCACATCCAGCCCCCTCACACAGTCAATGAAACCACTGTGAAGACATTTTCAAAAGCAAACTGCACACGTCCCAAGACAAAAGTGTAAAGTTCAAAAGACCTATTGCTGTAGGATAATGGTATACAATCTGCCGAATCAGTTACAAGTGAATCCTATGAGCATCTACAGGGATGCATGGATCAAGACATCACAAATAAAACCAAAATGCACTTCCCAAAAATAAGAAAACAGTTTGGTGGTTGTTGCCCATAAATAAGCTAGACAACAGAAGGAGGAAACTAACACCTGATAGAGCCAACTTCACTAAAGGAAAGGCATCACTGATCATTATAAGGAAGAAGCAATGATCGCTCATAAAATAATTCAAGTACACTTTCAAAAGACAAATTGCCAAGGACTGTAAGAATGACAACCACAAAGCCTGCGGTAGCTATACCACACATGTAGGTGTCAACATCCAAATATGCTGTCAGCTACTGACAAATGGCAAGGAATACACTGAACCAACTTTCATTGCCCACATCCTGGGGGACAAGTTCAGTGCAAATTTCCCCCCATTACCCCCAAAAGGGCCTGTACCCATCACAGAAGGATGCAGAGCCCCAGACGTCATGGACATGCAGGTAAGGACAGGCCTCTGCAAAGCCAAGAACACAGCATCAATGGGACTGGATGGTGTCCCAGGCTGCGTCATACACTAGGCCCAGAAGGAAATACACCCTCACCTACATTCACTGGCCAGACTCAATCATACCACAGGGTATGTACCCAAAGAATGGCATACACCAACAGTCATCCAGCCCCACAAAGTGGGCACCACAACAGTACCTGGAAACCATTGCCCTATACGTCTACTCACCCTGGCCTACAAAGCTATTGAGCAAATTGTCATGGAACCCATAAACAGTGACATTGGGGACCTCCAGACACTGGACTCTACACAACCCTGCCTTGTTAAAGGCAGATCCTGCCTCTTAAACATAGCTGACTTACTACAAACAGATACCAAGGAAATACATGGAGGTGAATGTAGTCCACACAGTCCACCTGGACCTCACTAAGGACATTTTACACCATTCCCCACTCTGTCATCATGGACACGCTTACCAGCATGAACATCAACAGCTATGTCACAGGATGTGAGGCTAAGTGGCTCACAGATCAAACACACATGTTCAGAGTTGCGGGTGCCATGTCCGACTCTAAGACAGTCACAAATGGCATCCCACAGGTCCTGGCCCTGGGACCCCACCTGTTCACTAAACACTGCTCAGAGGTACAGGCAAGCATGGGAAGAATATGGCTGAACAGGTTTGCAGATGACTGCTAACTGTGGTCCATAATTGACTCTATGGCTGACACACACATCCTCCAGAAGGGGCTGACAGAGACAAATGCCTGGTGTCAAAACAATGCCCCAAGAAGAATAGCAAAGAATGCATAGTCATCCCCTTTGGCTAAAACAAAGTGCAAACAAATGGCCACATAGGTGGTACTTCAGTATGTATGGAGAAAGTCATGAAGGCCCTGGGGACACAGTTAGATAGTACACTGTTCTTTGATGATCACATGGCCAAAGTATTTAGACATTCCTTCTATGTAGCCCACCCAATGTCACCTAATGTAACCCACTTTGTGTAGTCTGATGATGTCACCAACCTACAACTATACCTGTGGAAAACAGAACTCATAATAATGTGTATAGCGCATTGTGTCAATGTGTACGCCTGTAGTATCATAAACCAGTTAGGTAGGGGTTTGAATCTTGCACTTGACAAGTGTCTGTGTATGATCTCCTTGGAGAGGAGCAACCTTTTTGGAGAGTACTCATACACCTTATAAAAGTGGTATACTAATCTTTGTCAGGTCTGATGATGTCACCATCCTTGAAATATACCTGTGAAAAAGAGAGCTCACAGTAATGTGTATAACGTGTTGTGTTAATGCGTACTCATGTAGTATCATAAACCAGTTAGGTAGTGGTTTGAATCCTCCACTTGACAAGTGTGTGTTTGTGTGCGATCGCCTTGGAGAGGAGCAACCTTTATGGAAAGTGCTCAATACACCTTAAAAGTGGTATACTAATCTTTGTCAGGTCTGATGATGTCACCATTCTTCAAATATACCTGTGGAAATAAAAAAACACAGTAATGCATACAGCGTGTCATGTAAATGCGTACCCCTTTAGTATCATAAAACAGTTAGGTAGGGGTTTGAATACCACGCATGACATTTGTGTGGAATAACCATGGAGAGGAGAAACCTTTTTGTAGAGTAGTAGAACACCTTACAAGTGGTATACTTATCTTTGTCAGGTCTGATGATGTCACCATCTTACAAATATACCTGTGGAAAAAAGATACTCCAGGAATGTGTATAGCGCGCTGAGTTAATGCATATTGCTTTAGTATCACAAAGTAGTTAAGTAGAGGTTTGAATCCTGCAATCGGTGAGTTTGTGTGCTCTATGTGTGTGGCACTGTTGGTCAATGTGTAGTGGGTTTTGCTTTTACTCATGTATGACATGTCAGTATGCATTGCACATGTGAGGTAGCTGTGTGGCAAATTCATATACGTATATGTTACCTAAATTATTGCATGTGTGTGAACCCTGCTTTCTCCAAGGACACAACTGTCATCTTTGCCAGACTGTGCTTCTGCTTCACAGACCATAAGTCACATCTGTATGCTTGTGACAAGGCCAGCCACTGCAGTGATCCCTGGCTTAGGTCATCTGTGTCACACACACTCATTAAGGTTACTATTGAATTGTAAGTGAGGGTTTATGGCCAAGGTATATGTTAGACCGGTTCTAACGCAGCAAAGTCTGTCAATGATGACTATCATTATAGGTGTACAACAACCTTTGTGGATATACATGCAAACCCCTTATTGCTTATGTGATCCACTGAGGTATTTCAAAATACCTTAGGAAATGTGATTATCAAAGGAGAGATGACGTAACATTTGGTTGCATGTACACATCGGTACCTGTTCATCATGTTGGTGGCTTCTACCTATGTGGTACTGTGGGGATACTATGTTCTGTAAATGTGGCTGACTATGCTTAGTTTGGATAATAGATTTACAGCATGGGTTTGGCAACAGTTATCTGTCTGTATGGTACCCTTGTGGAGGATGTGTGTGTCATCTGGAGAATGCATTATAGGCCACAGTATGCATTACCAGATGTGGACTGACATATCCCTACTGTGATTGCTTGTACCTAAGAGAGCTATATGCCAAACAGGAGTGGTCTCAGTAATGGGTGCAGGTATTTACTGGCATAGTATAGCACTTGAAGGATGCACATTTTGCTGTGTGTCCTACAGCTGTGTGTCAATCATGACAACATCATGTAACGATTGGTTATGGTCAGGCTGTTGAAGTTATGTATACTACCAGAATTCAGAACAATGACAGATAGTAACAGTATCACCCACAGCACAGTGTCAAAGCATGTCATACACATATGTGTAGTCAGGTTTCGAAATGCGTGTAGTGCAATGCATACTGGCCACCAATAGAAACTATGTAGTGTTACTGTGTAATACAGGGCATGTCACCATGCCCATGTGTCCACTATGCACGTACATGCAGACAGTGCACCTCCACCATGTTCACAGATGTACACCTGCAAATCTGTGCTGCACACATCCCACACATACTGTCCACTCTCTAACACATGCTGCCAATACTACACACATCAGCCAAGTGGCACGTGGGCGGACAATACACTATTTTAACTAACACTGGTGTACACAATACTACAATGACAACCATAGCTTTAATGCATCATGCCTGCTCAGCTACACCTTCAAGCATATCATTACACTCTACTGCTGACAACATGGTAACATTGCTGTACTGCTATAAAGTCACCCTGTGCATCAGCACCATGGTAGCCTGTCCCTGCATCGATGTTACAGATGACAGGAGGTGGCAAAGGTTTCATCATATGCACAGGGTGTGTTGTTGTTTTGCCAGAGGCCTACAGTGAGCCATCCAATCGACATGTATGTGTGTGCGAGGGGCAGGAGTACTGCTATGGGCCAATGTTGATGTAAAGTGTGCGGGTATGTGTTAGCCCTAGGTGTCTGTTTCCTGTGTGTGTGTGTCTGCATGCACACAATTCCACCATGTGGCTGCCATATACGGGTATTTGTGGGGCAGCCACAGACTGTACCTGCCAGACTTTACAGATCACCATCTCTGGCCATGGATACAGTATCTGTGCCTGGCAGGGGTGCTACTGACACTATCAGGTACTAAGCCAGACTGGGTACTATCCCCAGAGGTAGATGGATGTACACTGGACCCATGACCCTGCTGGGACTGTCCAGAGCCACATGCACATGGTCTTCTAGGTCATTCTATCGACAGCCACCCCAACATTGCTGGGGCTGGTACTGGCACTATGGGAGCGGCTGTGACTTGTGGGATGTCCGTGACGACTGCCAGCTGCTGATGTTGCTGTCATACATCCACGTCGATGACTCAACCATCCCGCACTGTCCTGACACATGGGCATGACATTGTGGAGGACATCTAATGTCTCTCCCCAATGTCTATCTGTGACCTCAGTGTAATGATGGATGGCACATGCTAGGTCATGGATACTGTCAATTACATGGTGTTATGTGCTCTCTGTGCCCTTAGTCTCTGTCTGGTGTACCGTTCCATATGTGCCTGTGCCTCCATGACAGCCTGGAACATGCATGACGTTGTCAGATCTGTGGCACATCTGCCAGTGGCATGATGAGCAGCAGTTCTCCGGCGATAACCCCTGGACATTTGCCTATGTGGTACCCTTCCAGACATCTGGGTATGGCTGCTGTGTTGGGATGCATGTGCCATGGATACCATACTGTCCTGGCCAATTCTGACTGTATGCTGTCCCTCAGCTAAGGGCATTGGTGATGGATGTACTGGCAGTATGACTGTGAGCATGGATGGGGTGGACACTTGTGTACTGTTGATTGGCGGCCCAACGACAGACCCTAGCAAACATGCCTATGCTTCAACACACCTATCATCATCATCACTATTTTGCTCAGTGACATTAGTTTCCCCGCTGCATTGAACCAGCCCAAGGTCAGCACCTGTGAGAGGAAGACAGAAAACACACTTTACGACCTGTACATGATATTGGCACACATGAACACATGCACACATGAATACATGGACACATGAACAGATGAACACATGACCACATGCACACATGCACACATGAACACATGCGCACATGCACACATGCACACATGCACACATGCACACATGCACATGCATTTATGTGCATGTGTGCATGCACACATGCACATAAATGCACTCCTCACTAAAACAGACGCACACACACACACACACACACACACACACACACATACACCACCAACAATCCAGAACATACTCAATAGCGGGTGATGGTGGGGTACAGTATCACAAGGCAAACAGTTATATCACACATGTCAGCATGTAGGACGTGTGTTGCTCAACAGCATGCAGTGCAGGTGTAGACAGCCCTTGCTAATAACAGTATACATGGCTTTGATGCATGTGTGTTGTTGTTCAGTGATTGACCTCACCCTGGAACGCAATGTGTACATGGACACAACTTTGCTGTGCAAGTCTTAAAAGCTCTGCAATGTCTTGTGCACCATCACTCACAGGTATACATACCATGGCCGGATGTGTATCTGTGTGTCACATAGATATCCATTTCTGATCAGTGCATATGTATCTTTAGCAGATGATTGTGGACACAGGTTTAGCACATGCATGCTATGTATACACACAGGATGAGTGGTACATGTATACCTAATGGAATATCATTGCTCAACATAGCCATTGTACAGTGGTTATGGTGAGTGTAGGACATATTGTGGACATGCCAGTGCCAGCCATGACATGGCATGCTACAACACGACTGCAGTGTTAAACTTCACACATACACAGTGTGTGTCATGTGACCTATACACTCAATAGCATTACATGACATCTATGTGTCACTTTGTACAAATGGTGATTGCTATGCATAATGTGTATTGGTGCATATGTTTGCACACATACAGCATTGAGGTGCATAGCAGTTAATGATATGTGTGGTACTGTGGTCACTGTAACTGGATGGGGTGTAGTACCATGAGCCATCATCATGCAGCATCATGTGGTCACTCAAGGCTACTAATGTATGCCAGACCTGCACATACCAAGCTGTACTGGAACTGCAGTACCATGGCTACATTCACCATTTCACAGCCACTTGTTACAAGGGTTTGTAAGGTGTCCAATAGGGAGCATTGCCTAACATGAATGTGTTGCATGTTGGAGAGTGTCGCACTACCCCATGATAGGCCTCTACCTCTCAGGTATATTATATGTGCTGTGTGGATGACATTTGGGATACTGGAGTGTGACCTTACAGCGTGTGTCTGAATATGCCATGAGTAGCATATTAACATGTACTGCATATGACGGAGTTGTGTATGTCGTGTGCATGTGTATCGACTGCCTATCCAATGTCCACTATAGTGTAGCCACAATTGTTTGGGATGCTCTGTGTATTGCATGTGTTTGAGGCAGCCACTCACATTACTGAGATGTGCATAGTCTTACAGCAAACATGCACAGCATGCATTATGCGTAGGTGTGTTACATGTGTACATGGCCTACACCTCACCTATGACATGCACATTTTATTAGCAATATTAACTGTAGAACACACTCACCAGCATGGGTCTGCTGCCTTGCTGTCACACCAGAGGGACCTACAAGGATATGAAACAGTCTAAGTAAATCACTGCAGTGATGTCGTACCTGCTCATAAGTTCAGTTATGCATGCCTATGTAATTTCTCCTACGGACAACATCTTGCCACAGCGCAGTCTGCTCATGCTGGTCCTGGCTGGTTCTTGAAAACAGCAAGTTGTACTATTAAATGAGACTGTTGGTAACTATCTCATCCTCTGCACAGCTGTATGCAGGATTGTGATGGTGGGACATGGCCCTGGAAGACAAGAAAACAATATGTGTGAGCAAGTCATGTGGCACACTTAACATTCTACAGTACAGATATCATTGAACTGCCATATATAGCAAACTATTGTCTGTCAGGTCAGAGGATACACACTTTCAATACCACATATCAGTGCTCAACCCACAACTGACTGACACTGCCTGGCACGCTCTATATATTAAAACATTTTCTGCACAGCAACAAACATAAACCACTATGTAAGACTATGCAACAGTACATGGCACACTGTATGCAATACAATGCACCACCTAGCTACAGTAGGTATATATCCAGCTAATGCATGATGACATGTGTAATCCATTGCAATGATTGTAAAGTCCAGTTGCAGTACTACCAGTATACCACACTAGTTGTTGATGGAAAACCCCTGCCTACAATATGTGCAGATTCGTGAATATAGGAGGCATACTGCTGTACTAGACTATTCATGTTGCTAGATACCCACTTATATCCTGTAACAGTTCCCTATCAGAAGCCTGAAACACTATAAGCCTGAAAATCAAAATCCTGAAAACTATAGACTGAAAATTCAAAATCCTGAAAGCCCAAAATCCTGAAACTCAAAATCCTGAAAACACAAATAATGCTAATATGTCACTATAAAGACACTAATATCTACCAACTGACCCTGACCCTAACCCTAACCCTAAGGTCCGTCACTATCGCACACTCACCTGACCCGTGCCCTAACCCTAACTCACTTAAACCGCCCATAACCTCAATATTTGTCACTATTGCATACATGCCTAACCTGCGCCCTAACCCTAACTCACTTAAACCGCCCCTAACCCTAACATAAAACCAACCGCACACTTACCTGAACCCAACGCATGACCCAACACCACAGGGCTAACAATAGCAAAGCCACAATGACGTCAGTATGTCCATTTTGTGTTTTCAGGATTTTGAGTTTCAGGATTTTGGGCTTTCAGAATTTTGAGTTTTCAGTCTATAGTTTTCAGGATTTTGATTTTCAGGCTTATAGTGTTTCAGGCTTCTGATAGGGAACCCCTGTAACACACATATGACTGGGGCATGTTACAGGCATACCCACACACACATCAGACATACATACAGGACCCAAAGGTATGGAAACCAGATGAGCTTTACGTGTGTACCATACAGTACTGTGTGTCAGTACTTACAAACCCTAATGCCTGCGGTATGTAATCTGTGAGGACTACAGGGAACACACAGAACAGTGATTCCAAGCAATGTGGACATACACCATACTGTGCTGTTTAGGCCTACAGCTTCAGGTAGTACTACAGTTCATACAGGGGTTTGATTCACCACCAGTACCAATCAATGAGCGTACATGTACTGCTTTATCCTCCAATGGAACACCCCAGTTAACACAAAGGGACTACATTGGACCGTATGCCATATTGCTTTTTATGGCTAGCAATAACATACACATCTTTTGCTGGGATCAGAGCTAGGACACATAATACCATGACAGAAACAATTTCCCACTAAGCTATCCCACATATACACAACTGTGACACATTCACCAACACATTCACCATCACACTCAGTCAACCTCACATAGCAATTATTTCAAAAAGTAGATGTGGATGTGTATTGGTTCATAGGTAGGTTATAGGCTATTGGTCCTAGGGGCTATAGAAGTCTAGCCAGATGGTACCCTGGCCTTTGACACCCAAGTAATTTAATTCCATGTGTCCCTGTCAAGCAGAGCCACAGAGGTGATTCCCGGGGTGTAATTCCTATCTCACATCCAATCATCAAGACTATTCATGATGGGTGCTACTGAGGAGCTTTGTTTGCTATTGCTAGGTAGTTTGTTACACAGTATAGGATGTCTCTGAGATAGGAATCTATCCCTCCAGCATGTTCTGTCTATTGTGGTGACAAGGTTTAGGTCCCTAGAGCATGTAGCTCGTAGGTATAGTGATCTGTTCATGTGGAGCATGTCTAACAACTCTGGGTTTGACATAGCTTTGTATATTAGGCAGGGGTCACCTCTGGGTTGCCGGTATGCAACACAGTGTAGCTGTGGTTTGGTGAGATGGTATGCATAGGGCACCTGTTTGAGGACAGTATTACTCTTTGTGAGATATGTCTGTGGCCTTTCCAGTTGCTGTAGATGTCTTGTGAGGTACATACCAGAAGGGGCATTGTACTCTTTAATGGGTTTTGTGAGTGATGAGTAGAGGGGAACACTGACCTCTTTTTCCCTGGATGACACAGCTTTTGTGATGAGGTGTGCCATGTAGACAGATTAAATGAGTAGTGTGGCACTGTGATTATCAAGGGTGAGACTACTGTCCACCTGTGTCCCATGGTCTCTTATCACACTGTTGGTGTTAAGTTGACTATCATCTATGTGGTAGTTCATGGGTACAGACTTTTTAGCAAAAGGGATACAAATGTATTTCAGACATTGAGCTTGAGGCCATGGCTTTGTCACCAGGCATCTGTCGCAGTAAATGTGACTCTGTCTCTCCCTGTCTCTAGACATATCTATATACATATATATATATATATATATATATATATATATATATATATATATATATATATATATACACACTGAAAAAACTCTTTAAAATTCAACGAAGAACTAAAACTATATCCAAAAACTTCGTAAAAATCAGAATTATCCAATAGCAATGTCGAAAAAACACACTGAGAGCCAGTAATTAGCGCTTTCATCCAATTTAATATGTTGGACTTCTTCAGAATAACATACAATTACAATACAATCCTGTATATATAACCAAAGTAATGGTGAAATGACAAGTCATACTGTAGACCAATTAGGAAATATAACTCATGAATTATGTAATAAGAATCCTGTTGAAGCAAGACATTCCACTAACTGAATTATGTATAATGTATTTAGAACCCTGTTCAAAAGTAAACAAAGCCTACCACTAGTAAATGTGTAGTTAGTTGCGCCATTTCAAAAAACATTTAATGTTTAAACTTTCATTTAGTCCAGGTGGGGCATTAGCATTTAACCTTAGTTGCCATCTTAATTCTTTAACCTCCAATAAAGTATTTCTATCCCCAAAAAACATATGAACATAATCAAGCACAATGAATTTAAATCCTGTAGACAAAGGACATATATGACTGTGTTTAGCTGGGGCATTACTAAAATCACATTTTCTTATAGCCGCACAATTCTCCTTGATTCTTGTAGACAGCTTGCGTATTGTTTTACCAATATAAAATGCTGAACACAATGTGCAGATAGCTGCATAAACAACATTGTCTGAATTGCAGTCAAAATATGTAGTATAATGTATTTTAAAATTATTATGTTTAAAAGTATATGAGGCACCTGTAAGAATATTCTTACAGGCAACGCATTTTCCACAAGTAAACATCCCTTTATTACTGTGAATGACAGGGGTGTAACAATAAATTGAGTGTCTCTATTTTCAAATAGAGAACGTAAGATTTAAATTTTTGTGTGTAAAACAGGACCTAGCCCTAATTTGTTGTCAACCTCCTGGCTGGAGGTAAGAATATCCCAGTTATTATAAAACACTTTCTTAATAGCTATAGAGTCCCTGCAAATAGGAACTGGGAAACTAGTGAATCTATCTATAGAGTTATGTGTAGAAAGAGAGTGTCCTGAATTATGTATTTGAGAAACGTACTGAGAGGTGCAGGACAAGGGAGTAGTCCGTGATTCAAACATAGTATTGGTTATATCATTTATAGTGTTACTACACTCACTGGTCACAAGGGGAGTAGTCTGTATTTCATTCATACTATTGGTTGTATTTTTCTTCGGAGAGAAGCCTTTTAAAAGAATAGGAGGATAATTAGTGTGCCTTAAAAAGACTACATCTTTAACAATAGAATTCAGTAAATCAGTAGGGTAACCTCTCTATAAGAAAGGAACTAAAACATCACATTCACGTAGAAAACATTATCATCAGAAATAATCCTAGACAATCTGATGTACTGACCTCTGGCCATATTAACTTTCATAAATAGAGGATGCATACTGCAGAAATGTAAATAATTATTTCTGAATGTCTTTTTCCTAAATATAGTAGAGTTCCAAGTTAAAGAATTTGTATCAATGGAAATAAGTACATCTAAAGTTAACCTGCTTCCCAAAAGCTGAAATCTTAAACTTTAGAAATGGAATACTATCAGATAAGGAATTAATAAATGTAAACAAATCAGACTCACATCCCTTCCATACAAAAAAGAGGTCATCAATGTAACGTCGGTACAGAAGAATATTATTAAAACCAGGTAAATATACTAGAAAGTTACATTCCCACCAGGCTAAAACTAAATTTGCAAAGGCAGGAGCTAGTTTAGCCCCATAGCTACACCTTTAGTTTGATGAAAATCTTACCATCAAAGTGAAAAAATTGTTAGTTAATACTAGAGAAGTTAGGAGCAAATCATGTTAATTTTTTCCTGTGAGAAGGTGGTAAATTTTGATAAATAATTTCTTAAGTATTCTATGCCTATATCATGAGGAATGTTAGAATACAATGATTCAATATCTAAAGTAACTAAAATAGTATGTTCATCAGTAGGAGGGTTGAGAAAATGAGATTAAGGAAATCCCATGAATCCCTTAGAAAATAGGGTGAAACTTGTACTAAAGGGTTTAATACAAAATCAATAAATTCTGCTATACCTTCTGTCTTAGTTTTCTTGTTCGACACTATGTGTCTAAAAGGAGGATTAAACTGGTCCTTATGTATTTTAGGAATTCCGAAGAATTTTCCTAGTTGGGGCTCTGACACAGTTAAAAAATCAGTTATTACATCACAAATCTGTTTAGATTTATGTAATGCAATAATAGTTCTATCTATATGTTTAAAAGCCCGAAGGACATCTGTTAGGGTAGCCATAGCATAAAACTCACTGTTATTAAGGTCATTTAATAAAATACGAGTGTATTTATCTTGTTCCATCAACACTATACCTGAGCCCTTATCAGCTCTCATGATTCTTAGTGATCTGTCTGCTGATAAGGAATTTAAGGCAGTTAACTGTTCATTAGTAAGGTTGAACCATTTACAAGTACAGTTATGCTTTAAAACATATCGTAAGTCTTTTTCACATAACTTAAGAAAGATATGTAAGGTATTACATAGTGGTGGGTTATATAAGCTTTTCTTGACAGGTAGCTTAGTGTAAGAATATAGTACATTTTCATCTTCATCTTCTACATCATCTACATCTTTGTGAAATAAAAGTTTTAAATTAAGTTTCCTAACATATACACGTAAATCTATTAATAAAGAAGAAATAATTAAATAATTACCCTACGGCTCACAGCGGTCCTACTTCTACAAATTTTGGAAGATCTACTATTAATTCTGAAAGACCAGAAGAAGAATATGGAAATGTGTTTACTGGTAATTCTGCAGACCACAGTAGTTCTGCCACCAACAATTTTATGAGAACTACCACAGATTCTATGAGATCGGATAATCAGACAATGCAGGCGGCACATCAAGACATAAACAATCCAACGGTTATTTCTTTGCCTTCCCGCCAAAATGCTATATATACTACTACAACTCCACAGTCTAATCTCGCTATGCAAAGCTTTCCCGCTGCAGTGTTGTCTGATCATAACACCCCTCGGATGTCTAATACAGAAGTAGACATTTCCCATTCTATTAATATACACAATTCTGCTGGCTGTGTTCCTATCACTTCCCCATCTGTTTTAGCAAATCCTTTACGTCTCTTAAATTCACCAGGACCTACTACAATGAATATCTTAGATGACAGAGACACTAATTTTTTATCCAAAAATACTCGGACCATGCCCCCCTCCCCCATGATCACCAGAAGAAGAGGGAGACCTTCATCCTACAAAGGCGAAGGAAGACAAATGAATCATGGGGAAAGAGGTTTCCTTACAAATTCTCCCACTACTCGTTCTTATTCCCTAAGAAACACTCATTTTTTAGAAAGAGGCCAACCACGAGGAAGACCAAGAAGAGCTCCCACACGCTGAATGTTTCTGATAACAGCTCACACAAACTGAATGTTTCTGATAACAGCTCACACACGCTGAATGTTTCTAATAATAACTTAGTTAATGTTAACTGCAACTCCTTACCTGTAGAAACATATATACCAGATTCTGAAGTTTTCAATTTATCTGGCAGATTTTTACCTGATAATTTCAACAGCTTACTGAAACTAGGTTTTTCTTTTATTCCTGCCTACCGTGCTGACATTTCTTCTTTATTAATAGATTTACGTGTATATGTTAGGAAACTTAATTTAAAACTTTTATTTCACAAAGATGTAGATGATGTAGAAGATGAAGATGAAAATGTACTATATTCTTACACTAAGCTACCTGTCAAGAAAAGCTTATATAACCCACCACTATGTAATACCTTACATATCTTTCTTTTTTTTTTTTTTCAAAAAAAAATTTTTATTGGCAATTTTGTTTTAATACAATAAAAACCAAACAAGTTATAACAAGATAAATAAAATACACAGTATACTAATAAAAATCACAAAATTTCAACAAGCAACCCCACAAGCTGTCAGAAAAACATAATATAACAGTAATTAAATAGTACTAAATATTGGAATTAAAACTACAAACCACTGAATTAAATCAAGAAGAAATAAGGAGAAGTGTATTAACTTTGGAGCAAATTTTTAGATAAAGGGCACTCTTCTTAGGACTCTTACTAATGAATTTGTGAGCAGCCATGTATGTAAATACCAATGATTTAAAGTTATTCCAACAAAGCTTAGTACGATCCATCCAATTTCTAGAGATGTACAGTTTCATGAGAGAACATAAAAGACCAAAACATGGGTATCAAATAAAGAAAGAGTACACATAGGTATGTGAAGGATGGCTAGTTCCCAACAAAGGGTTGATTTGTGGTATCCCATTTTTGAAGACGGACCTTTAACGAAGTCCAAAGTTTATGAGTATGATAACAGGACCAAAAGATATGAAATAAATCAGCGAGGGTGCTGAGCAGCAGGAGCAAGAAGGAGATTTATTGGAGTCGATTTTTGCTAGTCTAGCTGGAGTAAAATATGTATTATTGTTAATCATCAATTGTGTGTAAAAAGATTCTTAAATGGGGAGAAATTAATAGTGTTTTTATGGACAAAAGCTTCTGATTATGTGAAAGAAGAGGGTGATAATTATTCCAATAGTTTGAAAAAGACATGGACTATTATTTATCATAGATGATATAAGTTTATATGAATTAGAAATCATTTTCTTGGGTAGAGTAAGATTATGCAAAACAGATTCTAATAAGGATATATTTTGTCCATTATCAAAAGATGTATAAATTTATACTTAATAATATCTCTCAATTGTCTGATTATCGATAAATATTTTTTATTTATCTTCAATATCACACATAGGTTAGATAATGATTCATTATTATGTTTAAGTAAATCCCAGACCACTAAGCTTTTAATTTCCGGAATTTAGAAAGATTAACAGGAAGATTATTAATTGTAATATTAGGATTTAGATGTAGGGGTTGAAGTAAGGAAAGGTTTTATCCAAATTTATAAGTTTCATTAAGTTTTGAAAAATAATAATCTTATGTTTTAAATTATTTGAGAGTTTGAGATTTTAAAGGAATCTTTTAGAAAAGGGAGGGCCTCCGGATTCAAATTCAGACTTATAACATGTTGAAACCATATTTTAGACCATAAGGGATAAGAATTATAATCTACTAATTTAAATTTGGAAATACATAATAACCTACTTGCGAAATGATGAAGTAGTATAATTGAAAATTTGGCAGTCCCAGTCCTCCACCCGATTTGGGAATAGTTAGTTTATTATATGCAATTCTCACAGATTTTGGATACCAGATAAATTTAGATAAATCCCTACATATTTTAGTCATAAAGACTTTGGTATTACCTGATCTACAGAGTTGAATTGAAAGAGAATTTTAGGTAGAATATTCATTTTAATTATAGCAGCTTTAGACAAGAGAGATAATTTCAACTTCTGCCACCTAAGAATATCGAGAGTTATTTTGGACCATGATTTAAGGAGATTATTTTGAAATGTAGATGAAACATTATGATTAAAGGAAATCCCTAAATATTTAATATCGAAAGTAATTTTAAAGGAAGACAAGGAAAATAACTTGGATTATATCCCTGAAGATTTATAGGAAAGATGTGAGATTTCTGAAAATTAACTTGATAATCTGAAGCTTTAGAAAAGGCCTCAATGGAAGATTCAATCTTATGAAGATCAGTGTTAGGAAGTTGAAAGTAAATAATTAAATCATCAGCAAAAGCTGACAAAGAAACTATAGTATTCATTACTCTAGGAATCACATGAAATGTATTTGATTTTATATAAAGAAATAGGGTTCAATGAATATATTAAAAGGAAAGGAGATAGCGGACAACCCTGTCTAGTACCATTAGTTATTCGTATTGGTTTTGATAAAATTTTGTTTATCCACAAGCAAGTCGAGGAGTTATTATATAAAACTTTAATCATATCTATGAAAGAAGGGGAATATTGAAATATGATAAGGAAAGAAAAGAAACATCCAGTTAACCCTATCAAAAGCCTTCACGTGCATCTAATATCAAGGCATAAATTGGATTTTTGTCTTTTTCAGAATATGCATTAATGAATCTAAAGTTAAGGTATTATCCCAAGTATGTTTACCTGACATAAAGCCTGATTGTTCCTTGGATATTATAGAAGGAAGAATTTTCCTAAGCCTATTTGCTAAAGAGAGGCTAAAATTTTAATGTCAATATTAATCAAAGAAATGGGGCGATAATTGTGCGGATCTGATTTGTCCTTTTGATTTTTAAAATTAAAATCGTTTCAAGTATTCCAATAAAGATCTGAGATACCATGTTTTATTACATAATTATATACTTTTAATAATATAGAAGAAATCAATAAGTTATAAGTTTTAAAGAATTCAGCTGTAAATCCGTCAGGACCAGGTGATTTCCCTGCCTTAAGATTCGAGATAGCTTCTTGAATTTCTTGTAGGCTTATAGGAGCTGAAAGCAAGTCACCTTGACTTTTACTTATGGAGGGAAATTTAATAGAATTAAGAAACTCAATCATATTTTTATGCGTAGTACTACTTGTACTTCCATTAGAATATATGTCAGAAAAAAGGTTAGAAAAAAGTTGTATTATTTCTTGGTCAGAGTTATAAATCTTATTATTAAGGTGTAACCGAGATATCTTAGGAGGTTCTTGATTGTTTCTAATTAATTTTGCAAGAAATTTAGATGGAGTTTGTGCCCATTCAGAGTAGGTTGCAATCATCCTTTGTTCAAAAATGGTTAGGTTCTGTTTATGTAGTTGAAGTAATTGGAATTGTAAGTCATTTATTAAATTATCTCTATTGGGATCTACATTTATTTTTGTTGTTTTCTAGTTCGAGAAGTTTATTTGTAAGTTCCATTTCTTTGTCTTTATATTTCCTTTTAAGAAAAGAGGCTTTATTAATTAAAATACCTCTCATATAAGCTTTACAGGCTGCCCATTGTATATCTAAGGGTATATCAGAACTATCCAGATTAAGGGTAAGATTAGATAGTATTTCAGTAATTTCCTGAATAATGTCTTTATTACAAAGTAAATTATTATTGAGTGTCCAATTATTATATTTAGAGGGGGAATTTTTTTTTTGAATAGGGTTAATATTTATTGAAATCTTAGAGTGATCAGAGATGGATCTCGGATCCAAGAATAGAACAATATCAAAGTGTGTAAGAAATTCCGAGATTAAAAAGAAGTCCAATCTTGACCAAGATTTGGAGCATTTTGAATAATAAGTGTATAACTCCTCTTTCGTTATCTGGTCCTTCAAAGAAACAGGGTCAGTAAGACTAAGGTCAAACATCAAATCTTCCAAGGCAGAGGAGGATTGGGTATTGTACCAATAATAGGAAGATTTATTAGAACAATCTACAATAGGATCAATAACAGCATTCCAATCACCCCCAGCTATAACATAATGATCTTTAAAGGTTGCTAAAATATTATGAATTTCTGCAATAAAAATAAATTGCTGAGAACACGGGCCATATAAATTAAAAAATAGAATAGGTTTATTAATATTAGGAAATTGAGATGTGAAAAAACACCATCTACCATTTACATCAGACCTTATATTAAGTATGGTACCCTGGAAAGATTTTTTAATAATTATCGCTACTCCTCTAGCACTAGAACTATTACCTGAAGAAATAATAAGTTTCACCCATTTCTTTTCTCTTACTCCTGCCCAATCCCTATCATACAAATGTGTTTCTTGAAGGAAACATATATTAGCATATGATTTAAAAATCAAGTGACAGATAAGCCTTTTAGACTTATTTTGCAACCCTCTAATATTCCACGAATCTATATATAAAGTCATAATACAATAAGCTTAGTAGGCCTAGTATACACCTATTTTAGAAGAAAGGAAAAGCCTAAAAAAAAATAAAGACGGTGACTTTGTAAAAACCAAAAGCTCATTTTTATTCAGAATACATAGCTGACTTTATTTTCAATCTTCTCCTATATTTTCCATACTTTCCTTTATCTATAATCATAAAATGACAGTGGTAAGAATAGAAAAGGGACAAAGAAAAAAACAAAATATGACAGCAAAGAGAATCCTTCCATACCTCCCCAGTGCCTACCCACCCCTCAAAACTAATGGAAGGAAATAATATATAATACATCTGTGAAGCTTTTGAAATGCTAGCATAATAATTCTTGTTATAACAAAAGAAAGAATAAAAATTAAGTAACAAACTAATACTCCAACAATATGTACATATATACATCACACAATGTTTCCAAGACACAGCCATGTTAGAACCCATAAACCAACACCCACGAGATCATATCCAGAACAATGAAATTAGCCATAAATAAAAGGAAAAGTAAAATTAACTTAACTAACTATAACCTATAAATATGCGATTTTTCAGAAAAAAATTAAAACTAAAAAAATATTATTTATAAAATGTAAACATTTGTATGGTACATACCTAAAATAACTTTAAGATTATATTTTAAATTTTAAGATTATATTTTAGTGCATATTCAACAACACTAGTAAAAATTAGAATTTAAGATAAGAAATCGACATATAAGAACACTGGACATAATACATGCACATACTGAACTAAGTTGCAAATACCCCATGAAAAAACTGTGAGAAGCCATTTATATCCTAACTGAGTCATGTAAACCAGTCCCCACCGCATGCATTAAGGCAGACATTAACAAGTAATACATTAGATATATATTAAACTATACCACCATTTCTTAAATAACTACAGAATAAAGTCCAGAACAATGAACTGTCATTGTAGGAAACCTCATGAAGTGAGAACCTCATGAAGCGAAGCATATCAGCATCTCAGCGACAGAATCATAAGCAGAAGTTCCGCCTTTTACAGTTAAATGAGAGCCAGAATTCTCACGCAACTCCACACGGAGAAAATGTATCCACCATTTCTTAAATAACTACAGAATGAAGTCCAGAACAATGAACTGTCACTGTAGGAAACCTCATGAAGTGAGAACCACATGAAGCGAAGCATATCAGCATCTCAGCGACAGAATCATAAGCAGTGGTTCCGCCTTTTACAGTTAAATGAGAGCCAGAATTCTCACGCAACTCCACACGGAGGAAATGTATCAGGAAAATAATCTCCAGAACTAATCATGACATCATTTACAGTCACCAATTCCGGAACATCATGTTGTTTACTGGCATCTGAAGAATCATACAGTCATCCAACGCCTACTCGAGTTTTCTCACTTTATAGTTCAAGTTTACAAAGAAATCATGCCACACCAAAATCAGTGTTAAACCAACAGCAAGGCTTACTTACTTTGTTTGTATATTTGCCAAAAGATAAATCTTGACAGCCTAGATAAATAGTCCTTGAACAACCACTCATGCTGAACAAATGATTACTCGCATAAAACACTTGCATATATCAGCACTTGTAAACGAACAGCATTTCTTCACAGCGCAATTGTAAGGCAAACTGAGAGTTAACCAAATACATTTTTATAACACTGGATAAGAATTGAAGGCTTTAATAAAAGCATCTTTAGCTTCAGACGGAGTACTCGCTGAATATTTAGTCTCTTTATATGTAAATAAAAGGACACTCGGGTATCTCATCTGAAACCTTATATTTCTTTTAATTAAATCAGCACAAAAGGGAGCTAACCTCTGCCTATTCAATTTTATTTGGTGTGGCAAGTCTTGAGTAAAAGTAATTTTATGACTGTTCCATACCAATATTTTTTGCTTTCTTGCTGACTGTAGAATATTTTGAACATCCTGAAAGTTCAACAGTTTGGTATAGATGATGTGAGGGATTTGTGAATCCTGTCTACGTCTAATGGCTCTATGTGCCCTCTCAATTATTATTTTATCATCTGTAAAACTCGGACCCAAAAGTGCACTGAAAATCTGACCACAAATTAAAATAAGGTTTTGGTTATCATATGTTTCAGGTAGCCCCCTAATAATAATATTATTACGTCGGCTTCTCGCTTCAAGATCTGTTAGTTTAGTTTGTAATTCCTCAATAAGCACAGAATTGTTTTTTGTTACATCAGACACTTGACTAATTTTAAAGTCATTATTTTGTGTTTTTGCTCTAGCGTGTCCATTCTTTGTACTAACTGGTTAATAGATTTAGTAAGACCAGACATTTGGTCAGATATAACCTGGATAGCATCATGAATTGGTTGAAGCGCTACTTTCAGATCGTCGATGTGAAGATTCGGTTCAGTTTTGTCTTAGCATTTGTTTTATTATTTGAAGAACTACTATCCACAACTGTTTTTGAAGTTCTCAACCTTTTACAAGTGTTATCTTTCTCAGGGAGAGAATTGAGGAGATTTTTGCCTTGGTACTCTGGGCATCCATATTCTCCGCACTTTCTGTCATACCTGGATACCGATGTACAGAACAGAAGTAAGGAGCGCCAACTGCTAGAAGCGCGAATCCTGTCAGGCACAAAATTTTCACACAGGCCTCCTGGATACTCGTATTCCTTATCCCAGAAACTGGTTAAAGGTAAAAATACAGTTTTTACCAGAGAACAGACCACCAAACGACTTCAGGTATATTATATTAGCCTCTTATATCAGCGAGTAATAATTACTACCATTAAGAAACAGTTAAGGCTACATAAAATAAAAATTAACGGTAGGAGCTCGTGGTTAGGGTGCTAACTAGCCGACCACCATCTTGGAATCTATATCTTTCTTAAGTTATGTGAAAAAGACTTACGATATGTTTTAAAGCATAACTGTACTTGTAAACGGTTCAACCTTACTAATGAACAGTTAACTGCCTTAAATTCCTTATCGGCAGACAGATCACTAAGAATCATGAGAGCTGATAAGGGCTCAGGTATAGTGTTGATGGAACAAGATAAATACACTCGTATTTTATTAAATGACCTTAATAACAGTGAGTTTTATGCTATGGCTACCCTAACAGATGTCCTTCGGGCTTTTAAACATATAGATAGAACTATTATTGCATTACATAAATCTAAACAGATTTGTGATGTAATAACTGATTTTTTAACTGTGTCAGAGCCCCAACTAGGAAAATTCTTCGGAATTCCTAAAATACATAAGGACCAGTTTAATCCTCCTTTTAGACACATAGTGTCGAACAAGAAAACTAAGACAGAAGGTATAGCAGAATTTATTGATTTTGTATTAAACCCTTTAGTACAAGTTTCACCCTATTTTCTAAGGGATTCATGGGATTTCCTTAATCTCCTTTTTCTTAACCCTCCTACTGATGAACATACTATTTTAGTTACTTTAGATATTGAATCATTGTATTCTAACATTCCTCATGATATAGGCATAGAATACTTAAGAAATTATTTATCAAAATTTACCACCTTCTCACAGCAAAAAATTAACATGATTTGCTGCCTAACTTCTCAAGTATTAACTAACAATTTTTTTCACTTTGATGGTAAGATTTTTCATCAAACTAAAGGTGTAGCTATGGGGGCTAAACTAGCTCCTGCCTTTGCAAATTTAGTTTTAGCCTGGTGGGAATGTAACTTTCTAGTATATTTACCTGGTTTTAATAATATTCTTCTGTACCGACGTTACATTGATGACCTCTTTTTGTATGGAAGGGATGTGAGTCTGATTTGTTTACATTTATTAATTCCTTATCTGATAGTATTCCATTTCTAAAGTTTAAGATTTCAGCTTTTGGGAAGCAGGTTAACTTTTAGATGTACTTATTTCCATTGATACAAATTCTTTAACTTGGAACTCTACTATATTTAGGAAAAAGACATTCAGAAATAATTATTTACATTTCTGCAGTATGCATCCTCTATTTATGAAAGTTAATATGGCCAGAGGTCAGTACATCAGATTGTCTAGGATTATTTCTGATGATAATGTTTTTCTACGTGACTGTGATGTTTTTAGTTCCTTTCTTATAGAGAGAGGTTACCCTACTGATTTACTGAATTCTATTGTTAAAGATGTAGTCTTTTTAAGGCACACTAATTATCCTCCTATTCTTTTAAAAGGCTTCTCTCCGAAGAAAAATACAACCAATAGTATGAATGAAATACAGACTACTCCCCTTGTGACCAGTGAGTGTAGTAACACTATAAATGATATAACCAATACTATGTTTGAATCACGGACTACTCCCTTGTCCTGCACCTCTCAGTACGTTTCTCAAATACATAATTCAGGACACTCTCTTTCTACACATAACTCTATAGATAGATTCACTAGTTTCCCAGTTCCTATTTGCAGGGACTCTATAGCTATTAAGAAAGTGTTTTATAATAACTGGGATATTCTTACCTCCAGCCAGGAGGTTGACAACAAATTAGGGCTAGGTCCTGTTTTTACACACAAAAATTTAAATCTTTACGTTCTCTATTTGAAAATAGAGACACTCAATTTATTGTTACACCCCTGTCATTCACAGTAATAAAGGGATGTTTACTTGTGGAAAATGCGTTGCCTGTAAGAATATTCTTACAGGTGCCTCATATACTTTTAAACATAATAATTTTAAAATACATTATACTACATATTTTGACTGCAATTCAGACAATGTTGTTTATGCAGCTATCTGCACATTGTGTTCAGCATTTTATATTGGTAAAACAATACGCAAGCTGTCTACAAGAATCAAGGAGCATTGTGCGGCTATAAGAAAATGTGATTTTAGTAATGCCCTAGCTAAACACAGTCATATATGTCCTTTGTCTACAGGATTTAAATTAATTGTGCTTGATTATGTTCATATGTTTTTTGGGGATAGAAATACTTTATTGGAGGTAAAGAATTAAGATGGCAACTAGGGTTAAATGCTAATGCCCCACCTGGACTAAATGAAAGTTTAAACATTAAATGTTTTTTGAAATGGCACAACTAACTACATATTTACTAGTGGTAGGCTTTGTTTACTTTTGAACAGGGTTCTAAATACATTATACATAATTCAGTTAGTGGAATGTTTTGCTTCAACAGGATTCTTATTACATAATTCATGAGTTATATTTCCTAATTGGTCTACAGTATGACTTGTCATTTCACCATTAATTTGGTTATATATACAGGATTGTATTGTAATTGTATGTTATTCTGAAGAAGTCCAACATATTAAATTGGATGAAAGCGCTAATTACTGGCTCTCAGTGTGTTTTTTCGACATTGCTATTGGATAATTCTGATTTTTACGAAGTTTTTTGGATATATATATATATATATATATATATATATATATATATATATATATATATATATACATACATGTAAACATCCATTGGTGTGCATATAGATATACATATAGGCACTATACAGTCCATCTTTCATGGTGGGAATATCAATTATGCGAAGTATGGGAAGTATGCAGTTATGTAATGATATTGCACAGTCTTGTGCGAAATGCATTGAAGATGTTCTCAGCCCATGTGGCTTTAGCAGGCCTCACAGGCTGCGACACTGCAAACCTAACAAATCACACACACAGCGTTTAACCACCACATGTCATATACCAGCAAACAGCCATTGTCCACACTACTGTACAGAACACAGATGACATGGTTCAGATGTTTGACATTTAATGCTGAGCTACATATATCACAGTTATGTCCCACTGCACACAGCTACACACTGATTTGTCCATGGCAGTAGTTATGCAGGGCATCTGTGCATAGATATGTACTGCTGCCACATATTGATGTTTCAAAGTATGTAAAGTAGTCTTCAAATACATCTACTACATGTCAGTAAATACATATATGTTACATACCTATCCTTTGTATGTGTTTGTAGTTTTCACTTTGCTGTATCTTTGTGTTTATTTTAGATTTTTATTGTTTTTTTTTTCCACTGGTGGGGGTTCAGCGGCTGCAATGGGATGATTGCATGTGTGACCAGCAGGTACAGCCTGTTTTTGTAGGTATCTGCACATGTGCATGTGATGGCCTCTGTACCAATTGGTGGCCACCATTTGGTAATTACATGCAGCCTGCTGTGTGGTAATTGCAGTACTCACTGTCATAGCAACCCAATGCTATAAATTGCTATGTCAGGTAGGCGTAGCCCTTTCAGCTTTCCAAAGTGGGGCCCATTCTTGTTTGCTGTGGACACCGTTGTTTAAGGCAGAAGGTTGGTATACTTCTTATAATGTGAAGCTAGGGGTGTAGCCAGAGATTTAAATGTTGTACTCAGACGTGAATGTTACCACTTCCACTACACAGTTGTCAGTGTAGATTTGTAATCACCCCTACAAATACTAACACAAGATACATGGGTCTATGTAGTTTCTTTTCTACTTATACAATTAACTGCCATGCAAAAGTAGGTATTGAGATGTATTCATTTGGCACATGAACTGTTTGTAAACTGCTATACTGTGAATATTAATTTGCCCACTTTTGAACAGTTTCTGCATTTTTAGTGTTGACATTAGTACAGTCTGCTCAAGAAAACTGGACAACTTTCAGTACTGAGTATGCCTATCTACATCCTTGGTAGACCCTGAACACACAGGTTTATTGTACATTTGGGTAGGGGTGCAGAAGGACAGAAAGCATTATGTATTAATGTGTGAAATTTATCTTGCTGGACTTAAAGGGTTGCTGTGTACCTGTTAGTTTACCAAGGCAAGTAGTCTGTCTGCGTAGCTCCCAAATGTGGACCTATCCAGATGGTAACCAGAGGTTAGCCTGTTATTCTTTGTCTGTGCACCACACTGGTCTTTTCTGCACTGGAACAATGGCATTGTCACAGTTGGTTGCTAACAGTACATGGCTACATCCCTTGGTATTTCAGTGTTGTACTCCTGCATAAGGGTATGCTTCTGGAACTCCTTCCAAAGCTATTTGCAGTGTTTAACAGCAGAATAGCTGATATGCCTGTGTGTTTCTGCCTCTGCCAGGCCTCTCAAACACTCAGGTACATATTTGAACAGACTCAGGGAAAGGTAGGTAGAAGTGAGGTACACCTTTACAATATTAGAGGCATTAAGTTGGGACTTTGAGAGAAACAGAGCATATGGATTAATACACATTCCTGAAATACAAGCAGTGTCCAACTCTTACTTATTATCATTATTCATTAAGTGTAATTCACCACATTTCTGCCCAACGTGTCCAACTCTTACTTATTATCATTATTCATTAAGTGTAATTCACCACCTTTCTGCCCAACGTGTCCAACTCTTACTTATTATCATTATTCATTAAGTGTAATTCACCACCTTTCTGCCTAACGTGTCCAACTCTTACTTATTATCATTATTCATTAAGTGTAATTCACCACCTTTCTGCCCAACGTGTCCAACTCTTACTTATCATCATTATTCATGAAGTGTAATTCACCACCTTTCTGCCTAGCGTGTCCAACTCTTACTTATTATCATTATTCATTAAGTGTAATTCACCACCTTTCTGCCTAATGTCAGTAGCTTTCAGAGGGATTCAGAGGGACACAGCTAAATCCTGTCTCAAAATCAGGGACATGCCTGAAATGTAGTCACAGTTGCGAAGTATGGCCTCTGCCCTAATCAGATATGCTAGTGTTTGTCCTACTATGATACTGTGTGGGGATTGTAAACTGCTGCTGTAACATTATTTCCTGCTAGTATGGCTGGTTCTCTTTTCACAGTCATGTAATGCAATTCCACAAGAACTGCTGGTAAGGATCCACAGAACAGGATTTGTCTTATGGCATTCCTATTTGTCCTTCACATTCACTCATTCTGATGCATGATACATTGATTGCAGCACCAATTTGTTGTATGTTTACCATGGCTCAGTGGTACTTCATGCAGTCTAGTGTGTACAAGGCCTGGGGTTTGAGACTGACAAAGGTATTTTATTTTGCTGCTTAGCAGAACAAGTGCCCTGACATACAGAGTGACTAAGGCACTTTTAAGCAGTTGTAAGTGGGTTTGCACGGGTTTGCTCGAAGGTTAGCAATGCTTAGGTAAGCGCACACAAGTGCACACTCGTGCAAACCCGCTAACTACTGCTTCAATGTACTTACTCCCACTAACCCCCGTGCTCATTTCTTTGAAAGAAAAGAAAATGGGGAGATAGGAAAGTGGTGAAAAAGGGGCACAAAGTGGTGAAAAAGGGTCACAAAGAGGGAAAGACAGTAGGGGAAAACAGCTCGGGATGTGCAGGACGGATGTAGGGAAGGTCCATAGCTGCCCATTTCTTTAACAGCAACAGCTGTGCATATACTAATAATTTGGATGGATATTTGAAACCTTCCATCCCTGAGAGAGGGGTGAGGACAATGGAGTATGTTGTACTGCCAATTAAATTTCAGTTTATGTGCCCAGCGGACAGGTGTGCAAAATGGCCAGCTATGTATGTGGCATAATTTTTTTGTGGGAGCAGATTGCCCATTTTTTTTTCAGGTGAGAGTGGAATGTGGGGTAGGGGAAGTATGTATATTTGGGGAGGTAGGTTGGGGAGGTAAACAAGACAAACAAGATGCACACAGGTGAGGAATATGACACATGGGATGGGTGAACACCACTGACGGGGAAGGGTGTTTGGAAATCACAAGCCCATGAGCCCACAGATGGCAACAGTAGAACTGAGATCCCCACCCATGGGCAGTCACCACTGCACCTTCACAGCCAAGAGGGTGGCTGAGCTGGGGGTGGCATAGGAGGGGCAGTCTCACCTGTGAGTTGAGCCACTCTTGCCTCGAGCTGGCGTAGAGGATCAGCGACTGAACACTCGATCTCCCTACGCACCACAGCCCAGATCGTTCGGAGGGTGATAGGTGGCCCTCCTCTGGCCATGCTTGCACGGGGGGGGGGTGAGCCCCATCCCCTGCAGCGCTTCCACCCAAAAGTGGCACAGGACCAACGGAGGAGGAGGTCCTGGGCTGGGCACCAGACCTGCTGGTGCCAGGTGCCATCGCCAGCTGAGGTGGGACAGGTGGGTCCGTTGGGACCAGCCTTCCTATACGTTCTATGTTTAGGAGGATTTAATGACAACATGGATTAGTAATAGCCAGCAGCATTGCAATTTAGTTGTAACAGCATACAGTAGTATTCCCATTAACCCAACACACCAGAGTTCCAACAGTTGAACAGCAAGCATAACACATGCATATATAGAACAGTGGACATTCCAACAGCATGTAGGAAGGATTGGTGGGAACAGGCCACCAAGATTGTGGTATGTGAACAGGGCACATGCATCAAAGGAAATGCAGACATTTATAAACCAATAGGACATGTGTCCCAACAAATGTTATGAGATTAAACATACCCATTGAGGTGTGGAATTGCATTGTTTAGGCACATACAGTAGGGTGTAAAAAGATACCTCCATTAACAACTTATATATACTTGTAGTTTACACTACATTCCTATTGACTGCAGTTATATATTCCCTACATGTATTATTACACTGGGCAATGTCTGTTAAATTGTAAAATGGGTTTTGCTGGTTCTTGATATACCTGACCTGTATCTGTCATACAAACTGTCTTGGATGCAGATGTTATTGCTACATATTTATATATTTCATTTATATTTAAATATCTACATGTCTGTATGTGTTCAGGTGACATTATCAGGTATATGTTGGCAGCCCCCTACATTTCTAGCAGCACACTGACATTTCTGGAGAACAGAATAACAAGCTACTCATGTGCCAGATTAACATGTACATGCCGGCCATGAACTGACAGTTGAGGACTGTATATATGCTTAACAGCTACTGCCACTCCCTTCATCCACTTTATATGGGCCTACCCATGTGTGGGTTGACTGCACTTACTACAACAGTGCTATTTCTACAATGCAAGGGTACAACAACATATCGAAGAAAGTGACACGGACACACTTCAGGGATTATACATTTATTAATTACATTACACACTTTTCTAGTGGCTCTCTTATTTATTTGATATATCAGTGCATGCAGAGGTCATTTATTCAAGACATATTATACCTTTATTAATGGGTTACAACACCTTTTCATGCTGTCTCACTTATTTCATATAACAGTACATGCAGAGAAGTTATTCAACACTCATTATAAGTTTATTAATGGGTTACAACACTCTTTTTCATGCTCTCTCACTTCTTTTATATGACAACACATGCAGAATAATTACTAACCTGCCTGGTGGCACAGCCTTAGCAGCCTATCTGCATAGGCTTGCTGATTTGCAGCAGGGACACCTGCAGCTGTGAAGTAAATGTAGGGATAGTGAGACATACCCATCCATAACATGGACTACTATAGCAATTCTTACATACTTCATTCCATGGCTACATACTCAGTAGTGGGGCATTTTCCATTTGACGGGCCTCCTGTATCCATTGGTTCAGTCGGTCCACCTTGCGTCTCTTCAGGTCTGAGAAGTGGTGTCTGACCTGCTCACCAGTCTGAGGGACATCTGTGGCACTGGTGAGATTATCTGCTAGATGGTTCCAGGCTTCCACTTTGTACTCAGTGCCCTAAAACTGGCCCTGCAGGAGTCTTGCATCATGATGATGGACAAGGAGCCAAATCATTACTTTTGACTCCTCACTGCCCCGCCGTTGCGCTCGAAAATGAGAGCCCTTTCCAACACCGGCCATACTGTCTGCAGATGGGAGCTACAACCAGTTATGGCAATTATTCCCACCTATGGAGCTTAAATATGCCTCATTTCCCGCACTTATTTGTGATTGGCCGGTTTTGAAAATTCTCAGCTAAAAGCAAACCTGCTTAGCAATGAGTAAACTTCCATTGATATATATGATTGTGTAGGAAATGCCTCCATATTTAAAGCTGTCATGGCTTAGTGGTTTAGTACTGTGATTATGGTGCATAGTATCCTGGGTTCAAGGCCTATCGCTGCTTTTGATTTTACCACTGGCCAGACCCGCTAGGAGGTGTGGCTGTGTTTACTGACTTTGCTCAACTTTGCCCAACGTTGCTCAACGTTGCTCAGCATTGCTCTACCTTGCTCTACGCTGCCCGACGTTGCTCAATGTTGCCCAATGTTGCGCTAGTTAGCTCGGAGCTGTGCATTGTGCTAACATGTTTTGTATACGCTAGTTGGTGAGATGCACAGCTCCGCACAAAACTATTGCGCTAGTTAAAGCAGTGCTAAGCTATGAGCAATTGTACTTTGCTGTGCTTAATACTAGTAAACTTTGCTTAGTAGTGCTTCACATTGCTTAAGATACGTTACTTATGCATTTATCAGTATGCATGACCATTCCACCTTCTTATAAATATATATATATATATATATATATATATATATATATATATATATATATATATATTAATAAAATATTGTTTACTAACACATAAGCCATTTCAATGCATTTTACTGAAATTTAAAAGGTAAATGTCAGGAATTCTTTTTATGCACACATTTCCTACAGAAAATAGGTAGTGGCGTGGTGGAACTCGAACCTGGAATGCCTCCTCTTTGTGCAAGGACTCTACCACTATGCTATTGGGCTTAATTTGCATATAGCTAGTTTATTATCCTCTTCGATGTCTACACTGCTAACTGTAGCTAAGCAATGGGCAAACCCGCGCATGCACATGCAAATATGGGCAGCTATATCGGGAATAATAAAAAAAAGGAAACCTTTACATTTTAAACTTGTACAGGGAATTAGAATGTGGGGGAGTGTAATGTTGTGTATGTGAACATTTGAGCATACTCCCTCATTTCTGTTGACATTTGCAGTTTAGGCACTTGCAGGGGCATTGATATTTGGACTGCTCGGCAGTCTGACACGCCCCCTGCACTCGTGCACGGTCCGTGTAAGCCTTTGAGTTGAGTCAGCGCGCCCTCATGAGTATGCATGATGCAAAGACATCATACCCTTACACTGCAGTGTCTGTGTAAGACTTAGTTAGTCTTACACGGAGGATTAGTGAATCCCGGCCATAGTAAAAGAAGTACCCCACAATGAATTTAGATTTTGTATTATAGAGCTAGTAGAGATAAACCCGAAGGGAAGTGACTGGGAGAACAGGCTGGAATACAGGGAGCTGCTTTGGCAATTTAAAGTGAATACCTTAACTACCCTGGCTTGAATGACCATGTCTCTATTCAGCCTGTTCTAAAATAAGGTGCAGCTAAATTACAAGGAATGCTTTTAGCACTGTGTGTATTTTAAGAGAGATTGATTTCTACAAATTGTTTTTAAAAAGTTTAACTTTTGATAGATCGTTCCTAGCTTTTAAGCTTTTGTAACAGGAAATGCATGAGAAGGGGTTGTATGACTTTAATTTTGATTGATTGTATTATTTGCCTAATTAATTATTTAATTATTTAAATACTTAATTGGACGATGGATTGGTGTTTATAAATGTTTTGTAGTGAAGCATTTTTCATTTCTGAGGAAGTCCTGAATGATATGGACAAAAGATCTTAGATGGTTCATATTTTTTCTATTATTAAACGTGTTTTAAAAGCAGTACCAATCTAGACTTGATTTTTAAGCTGAAAACCTCCATTTGTCTCATGTACTATCACCTAGTTGGTGGTTACTTGTTCTTTTTTTTGGTGACTTTTAGCCTCTTTTGTTGTGGTTATAGGTCATTCCATGTTAATATTACCATTCCCAGGGTAAACATCCCCAATATGTAGCTCAAATCGGATAGCCTGATATTCTTTGATTTAGATCCGTGTTTCTTTTATGATAAGACAACATCTACTTTTTGCTTTTTCACATACTGAAGGCCTTTACTTTAATTAGCTTATGAAGCTCAGTGGTATTTTGCACATATTGGCTTATCAGATCTTCAAACCACAGAAGCAAGGTCCCTTGAAGGAAATAAAAGCATGAATAACTTCAATAATGAATTCAAATACTGACAGACATATTATATTTTAATTTCCTCATTGCATTCCCTTCCAATACGAGCAGGGACCCCCCCCCACTTCAGCCCACAAGACAATATATACCATTCAACAAACAACTTCAAAGCCATTTCACATATTTAAGTGCTGAACTAGAGCAAATAATAGATTAAAAATTTATGAAAAACATATTTACAAGAAATATTGGGACCCCACATTGTTAGAGTTATTGCATGACTTCTAACAGATGTAAACAGAATGGTCAGACAAACTCCTTGTAGAACAAACACTCTACAATTCTTTTGCACCAACCCAACAAAAGTGCTCAAAGTAGGCAGGGCCTGTCTCCCTAGCACCAGCCCATTTCATACATAAGTGCCACTTTCACATTCTAAATAACAAAGTTTCACTCAAAACAGAACATGGGAAATAAAAATAAAATATAGTTCCATAGACAAATTTGTATAGATTATACACTTACTTTCAGTCGGCAGATTCCAACCTGAACATGAAAATATGTTCATTCCACTAATTCTCAGATGCACATTTTTTGCCACCATTTGCTTAAAAGGTGTGAGTGGAAGTAACATTTGGAAACTTGGATAATGTCCATACATTCTGTGTCATGCATTATTTTTTATTATACAATGACCCCCCATTAATATTCCAAAATGTGCACGCTGATTGGCCAGCGTGCCCGTTGTAAATCCCACATTATACCAAAGGAAAAAGGTCTGGTTGCCCAGACTTTTTTTTGCTGGTATAAAGTCCTCAAAACATTTTTTTAAATGGATTAAAAAAAACAAAAAGAAATAAATGGACCAACGGAGACTGTCTTTTCTCCGTTGCTTCCTTTTCAAAGCATTGATGTACTGAGTATGCGTGGGACGCAAGTCCCATACACATACCCAGTACATCAAAACAAGGAAGCAGTCTACCACAACCAGTGGAAGAACAGTAATGCGCTGTTATACAAAGACGTTATTTAAGAAAAGTAAGTATTTTTTTTCTTAAATAATGTAATTGTATAATAGCAATAACCGACTCCGTGGTTGTGGTATACTGAAATTTACCACGGTTGGCTTTATTTAATCACTCAGGCTTCACCCTCATGATTAAACCACATCAACCATGGGTAAATCTTCAATATACCACACCACATCATCAGTTATTGCTTTATCATTCCATGCAATATCGGGATACTTCAAATGATACCATCTGTTATTAAAGCAATTTCACAGTGTAAACATAAATCAGGTGCTGGCTTTTATTGCATTTCTACACAAGAAAGCTAAAATTAGACTAATCTAGTCTTGATGTTCTTGAATCCTTTTGGAATACTCATTGATGAAGAAGGTTTTGGTGCTTTTCTAAAATGGTGACCTAGCAGTGCATGGGAACTCCCAAGATTGCCTCTTCCTGTTAAAAAGTAAGAAAACATATAATTATGGAATATGTATTGGCATTCTATGCAATTGGTTTGGATCACAAAGCCCTATGACCATTTTCAGTTTGAATAATGACAGTTTTCGTTTAAGAATATAGTTGACCATCCTTGTAAAAAATATAGATGCCCTTTCCTTCTACAGGGAATAAATAAATACAGATGTTTAATGCGAGTCCCTTGTTCTTCAAGTCATTTTTTTTATTTTAACAAATTAGATTGCAGCTGGGGTAGTATATATTCTATTTGCATGTCTACTTCTTGCAAATGTATTGCATGTCCATGTAGTCTTTTCCACTGTGCTTAACCTTTCTTCATGGTACTCAAACTTTTCCAGTAATTTTAGATGTTGCTGCTCTGTCAAGTCTTTAAATTTAAGAAGTACCTTTAAGATTTTAGCATGACCCAGGTCCCCAGGAGAAGAACTGTATGCAATTCTTGCTGGGTTATAGCTTCCACAATAGCACTCTGAGTTTCCTTGTCCTTATCAGAGAATTCAATTTTGGATATTTTTTAAAAAAATATTTATTTATGATTTATTTATTTATTGACATTTGTTAACTGGGAAAGTCCCCTGATCAGAAACCCATTTTCAGTAGAGGCCCGGGGAGAAAAGCTCCACAAATATGACATACAAAATTACCATACAGAGCAATTTTTACAAAGAAAATAAATAAATAAAAAATAAATTAGTTGATTAGTACATCAACATAAAGTTGGAAGATTTATGTTGCCAAAAAATGCTTTTGTCTATTTATTTATTTAACATTTGTTTACCGAGAAAGTTTGAATAGGACAGAGCCCAGTTTTCAGTGGAGACCAGGGGACAAATGCTCCATTAGCATTATCAGACAAGTAAAATGGGACTGTTTACATTTCTTAGCCATAAGGATACCTGTGTAAGACTCCTAACAGCCTTCAAAATTGCCATTTATTTCACTTTATATTAAATTCCCTGTGGAGGTGCAGGACAAAGTGCCCCCTAGCAGCCATACAAAATGCCACAGTTCCTCTTCATTAGTATCAGTCCAGATAAAATCACGTTAGCTACAAAATCTATGCCACTCTTTCTCTTTCTTTCTTTCTGTCTATCTCTCTCTGATACCCTCCCTGTGGGAGGTATAAAGACACCTCGTTGAAGTTTCCAGTAGACCTACTTAACTGACTAACTAATGGAAACTTCATCAAGGTGTTTTTATTCCTCCCATGTGGAGGGTATCAGAGAGAGAGAGATTCTCCTACTAGATCTGCTAGCTAATGTGATTTTATCTGGACTAGTCCTTTGTACTCTGTTTCTTGTTAGTCCTGGCACCCTCAATACCACACTTCACCCGAGCCCACAGGATTACCTTTGTCCTCATTAGTATAGGTTTATAGGTTCATAGGTTTTACTAGGCTATCGGCCATAGGGCCCATACAAGCCTAGCCATAAGAATTCTCTGGCTATTTCTTCTCACAATATTTACTTCCCTGGACCCCTGTCTAGCAGGGTGACTGACGTGATCCCCAGGGTGAATTTCCTTTCTCCCATCCAATCATCAAGATTCCTTTTGAAGAGGGCCAAAGAGGTGCTCTGGTTGACATGTATGGGCAGTCTATTTCAGAGTCTGGGGAGTCTCTGGGTCTGGAACCTATCCCTCCAGCATGTTTTGTTTATTGTGATGACAAGATTTAGATCCCTGGAGCGTGTGGCTCTGAGGGATTGAGATTTCTTTAAGTGTAGCATGTCCAACAGCTCTGCATTTGACATGGCCTTGTATGTTAAGCAGAGATCGCCTCAGAGTAGACAATATGCGACAGAGTGTAGCTGGAGTTTTTTAAGGAGGTCAGCATAGGGCATCTTCTTTAGGCCTGTGATTCTTTTAGTGAGGTATTTATGCAGCCTTTCCAGTTGTTGCAGATGTCTTGAGAGGTACATACCAAATGGGGCATTGTATTCTATAATGGGTCTAATGAGGGATGAGTACAGTGGGACAATGACCTCCTTTTTTCTGGATGAAAAGCCCTTAGTGATGAGGTGTGCCACATAGAAGGATTTCCTGACTGTTGTGGCAATGTGGTTATTGAAGGTAAGATCACTGTCCACCTGTGCCCCTAAGTCTCTTATCACACTTTTGATGTTTAGTGTACTGCCACCTATGTGACAATTCATGGGTATATGTTTTTTCCCATAGGGGATAACTATACATTTCTTGGCATTGAGCTTGAGCCCATGGCTCTGGCACCAAGCATTTGTTTCTGTAAGGCCCTTGTGTAGAGTATCCACATCATTTGGGGACTCAATAATGGCTCGCAGTTTGCAGTCATCTGCAAACTTTGTTAGCCAGAGTCCCTTAGTGTTGGCCTGTACTTCACAGAAGTAGATGCCAAACAAGAGAGGTCCCAGGACTGAACCCTGAGGTACTCCACTTGTCACTTGTCTGGAGATGGATTTGGATTCAGCTACTTTTACAGTGTGGGTTCTGTTAGTAAGCCAGTTGGCAACCCATCGAGTGATGTAGGGATCAATGGCCAGCTTAGTAAGTTTATCTATGATTCCAGAGTGGTGAATAGTGTAAAAGGCCTTGGCAAGGTCCAGATAGGCTGTGTGGACTGCCTTACCCTCATCCACGGCTCTGGAGACTGATTTGAAGAAGTCAATAAGGTTTAGGAGACAAGATCGGCCCTTCACAAACCCAAACTGGGTGGGGTCTGGTGTTTTAAGGTTGCCAATGTCTTTGTTTATAAGTTCCATGATAATACATTCCATGGCCTTGCAGATCAGGCTCGTCACACTGGTGAGGCTGTAGTTCCCGGGATCCAAGGTGGATCCGCCCTTGTGGAGTGGGATAACTGTAGCTGTGCGCCACTCACTGGGCACGAAGCCTGAGGTGAGGGTATGATTAAACATGACACTTAGGTGAGGTGCCAGTTCATTTTGTAGTTCATGCAGTACACAGCCTGGGATGTCATCTGGTCCCATGGATGCTGTATTCTTAGCTTTGGAGAGTGCATTTTTCACCTGTGTGGCTGTTATTACCCGAATTTGGCAATCTTCTGGTATTGAGATGGGCCATTTAGGGGGGTGAGAGGGGGGTGAGGTTAGCACTGAATCGATCTGCCAGGATATTGGGATGTAGATGATACATGGGATGTAGATGTTAAGGGTGATTAGTTTATGGTCTGACATGACCGGATCAGTATATTTAATGCCATTCTGTTGTAGCTCAGAGCAGATTTGAGCATTGCCATTTAGATTCTTGACATAGTTATAGAATGTCTTGTGGTTGTCTTTGAAATCTTTGGCAATTTTATTTTAATAACTAGCTTTGGAGGATTTTATGAGGGATCTCAGCTTCTTACTGAAGCTGGTAAGGGAGTTTTTTGCATCCTGGGATTTTCCTCTTTTCTGCAACAGTTTTTCCTTTTGTTGTAAAGTTTGTTTATGGCAGGGGACCACCAGATTGGCTTCCTTTTTTTGGAGGAGAGCATCTTGGTTCTATTTGGGATGGCACAATTCATGCATGAGTGGATGTGCTCGTACAGTGCCTTAGTGTAGGACTCAGCAGTCAAACTTTCAGTTCCCGTCTGCATGGGTGTCATGAAGTTTGTAACTTCTGACTTGAGTAGCATGAAGTTGGCCTTGGAGAAGTTTTTTATGGAGGTTTCCTTACTGGGGTGGGGGTGGGGGTGGGATGTAGATGTTAAGGGTGATTAGCTTATGGTCTGACCTGACCAACGAGGGGGTGACCATAGGTGTGGAGCATTGATTTCCCATGTTGGTAATGACCAGGTCTAGGATATTGGAGCCCCTGTTGGGACTATGGATTAGTTGATCCAGGGCATTGGAATTTATGAATTCCAAGAACCATTGGACAGAGGTGTTGGTGCATGAGTAGTTTTCCCAGTTAATGGCAGGGTAGTTGAAATCACCCAGTATTAGGGTGTTTGGTCATATATTAATATTTTGCAGTATGTTTAGAAAGGTGTAGTGAGAATCTTGGGGCATCGTGGGGGATCTGTAGCAAGCTACAATTTGGACTGCAGTCTTACCTAGTGTTAGTTGCACCTGGAGAATTTCAGAAGCATTGTGTTGGGCAACTAACCTGGTGGTGTGAATATCCTTGGTGAATATGGACATTCCTCCACCTTTAGTGTTTCGATCCTGGTTTGGTAGCTGAAAAGTGTGGTAAGAGTTGTAGCCTGGTATTGCAGGGTTGCTCTCTGGAGCCTTGAACCAGGTCTCAGTTACTGCACAGATATCGATGTTCTCCATTTTTAGGAGTGCCTCGAGAGAGTGCATTTTGAGGTTTAGACATCTAGCATTGAGTAGCATTACCTTCAGATTTTGCATGCTTATACCTGTTATGGTGGTGGTTTTGTCCTTTGAACTTTGCTTAAAAAAGGCACTATAGGGGTGGCAAGAGCCTTAGCCAGTAACCTGAGAGCATGCGTTATGTGGCAGATCCTGGCACCCGACAGGCAGCTCACTGTAATTTTCTCCTTGTTTAGCCTGGTGAGTGGGACATCAGTGTGCCTGATTATAGAGTCACCTATGACTAAAGTGTTAGGTAAGTTGTCTTGCTTTAGGGGTTGTTGCTGGGTGACACAGTGGTGTTGTGAGCTATGTGACACTCTGGTTGTGACTGGTGTTTATGTTTCAGCTTTGGAGGTCCTTGTTGCTTGGGCAGGTTACAGTTAAGGGCCTCTGCATATTTAGATTTAGTGTTGCTATGTGTGAGTGTTGGTGGTGGGAGTTTAGAAGGGCTATGTGTTGCTTGAGGTGCAGTGCAGGTGTTAACCTTCTCCTCTTGACTGTCTAGCACAATCTTGGGTGGCGAGAGCGTTGCTTCCAGTTTGGTTATGTAAGTGCATCTCTCACAGGTTGTAGTGTTGGGTGGTAGGAGGAGAGGGTTGTCTCTGTACATGAGGCAATTGCTGCATTGCCCTAGTATGCCCAGATTCACCAGGTGGACAGGAGAAATCAATGGAAGCTGACCCTTGGACATGCCTGGTTTGGTGCTCTTTCCCTTACCAGCTGATTGCCAGTAAGAAAGCTATTTCAAGCGCTGGGATTATGATATAATTTCACATTTCTAGTTAGACTAAAATTGTTCCTCTCAAAATGCTGGATAAAAGTTCTGCTTATACAACAAAACTATTTAATGCTTATTCCAGGATTAGCAGCTAATTTCTTGCAGTCTGTTAGATTGCATTGATGTCTCAGAGTTTATTTAGTTAATTGCATGTTTCTCTGTTTGATTAATTGCTTACATATTTATATTCTTTGACGCTGGTAGAGGCCATATCCAAATGGATGATTTTCAGGTCAGACCAGTGGCTATAAACCAAAAAGTTAAAATGCAATAAACACACAAAACAGAAGACAATTATCATTATCAAAATCTATTAATTACTAACAGTCTGCTACAATAATTTTATTGTTAACTACTTAATCATTTTGCATCAAAACAAGGCTCAGTTTATTTTCTTGTATTATTTATTAATTCATTGCTAGTATTGGAATGATTATTTTCTGTATCTGTGGTTTTCTTTTTTTAGAATTATTTCTTTCCTAGACAACAATCATGTTTCCAATTGTTTTACTTGAAATGCACAATAAAAATTATATATAAAAATAAAAATAAGATCTATATCTCAACATTTAGTAACTTTTCCACAAATTCAAAAGTTTAGAATTAAATATTTTGGACCCAAATTTTTAGCTTGATTTCTTTTTTATTGTTACCTTTTTTGTTACCTATGACATTTTCAAATTTGGACAAAAGTATTTGTTTTGTAAAGGTGTTGTGGGATGGGTTAGGGATCAGGGAATTTAGGTTTAGAGACAGAGCTGTAGTTTTAGGTGTAGTGAGTGACTGGGGACTTTAGGTTTAGGAAGGAGGTATGGATCTTTAAGGAAAGAGAATGAAGACTCGGGTTGGGAACTGGGTAGGAGTTTTAGGGTTAGAGTTTAGATTCTGGTTGTACTATATAGATATATAAGGTCAGGTTCTGGGATGGTTATGTAGGAGTGGGAGATCAGGCTAGTAGGAGTTTGAGCACTTGTTTTTTTAAGGAAGTTGCAATGAGCAGGTATTCTGTGAGCTACTAGCTTGTGAGACCTGTGGGATACTTACAGAACTGTGCAGTAATCACGCAGCTTCATTGTTTGCAGAAAAATTCATACATCTCTGACATGACATATAAGGTAGGCTGATAGATGTAGATTTTTAAGGTATTCCTTTCTTGTAAATTAAGTTTCACTTTAAATTATGTAATGCCTTAGTGAGGGGGGTCTACATTGCCTCCATGACTCATGTGAGTTTGTATCAGTAAATATCAGAAAAAGCTCAGATCTGACAGGCTCATCTTCTCATAATCTTGCATCACCTGTACCTAAGCTGATCATAATATGTACATCTGTGACACTACAAAGTATGCACTATTTGGGGGAGGCAAACTTCCTAATGGAGAGGCTGTACCCATGTAGGGGGCTTCACCCCCTCACATCTCTTACTTTATTAATTTCAGTCTAAGGCTTGTATTCCTTAGAGAAATAAAAATCACTGGCAAGCATTATAAAACTTGCCTCATTTTTTTCTGAAAGATTGAAAGATTAGAAATCTCAAAAATGGCGCAAGTTATGATTAAACAGCTGTGAGATGAGCTCAGCCAATTGTAATAAGTTACTGGAAACATTTGATAAATGTTTTGGAGGTATAAAGGTGTGATAAGATGGCTGTTTTTCACCATTTTCTGGGACTAGCTGTCCTGAGCAAACAGTTTAATTTGTTGCATTATCAGTGTCTTTTGGATGTCTAGGAGAGTGAATTCTGTTAGTTAACTGAATGCCTTCTAATATGTCAGCAGTAACACAAATATATTGCCTTTGTTAATTACACAGTGAATATTTCTGTCTATTTTAATGAAAGAATGCATTTTAATGCTGATTGCAGTTACATGATGCCCACTTCCATTGGGTCTACCTGTTATTATCGAAAACACACTTCGTAGAGTTGGTAAAGGTGGATGAGTTTAAGTACTTGGGATCAACAGTTCAGAGTTATGGTGAGTGTGGAAGGGAGGTGAAGAAGAGAGTACAGGCAGGGTCAAATGGGTGGAGAAGAGTGTCAGGAGTGATTTGTGACAGATGGGTACCAGTAAGAGTGAAAGGGAAGGTCTACAAGAGGGTAGTGAGACCAGCTATGTTATACGGGTTGGAGATGGTGGCATTGACAAAAAGGCAGGAGTCAGAGCTGGATGTGGCAGAGTTAAAGATGTTAAGATTTGCACTGAGTGTGACTAGGATGGACAGGATTAGGAATCAGTATATTAGAGGGTCAGCTCAGGTTGGACAGTTTGGAGACAAAGCAAGAGAGGCGAGATTGCGTTGGTTTGGACATGTGCTGAGTAGGGATGCTGGGTATATTGGGAAAAGGATGCTAAGGATGGAGCTGCCAGGTAAGAGGAAAAGAGACAGGCCTAAGATAAGGTTTATGGATGTAGTGAGAGAGGACATGCAGGCGGTTGGTGTGAAAGAGCATGATGCAGAGGACAGGAAGAAATGGAAACAGAAGATCCGCTGTGGTGACTCCTAACGCGAACAGCCGAAAGAAGATGATGATGATGATGATGACATTTCACTGAACTGCAAAAACAAGAGATGACTTTGATGAAAACTGATTTTTTTTCAAATGTTCACATCACTGGAGTTTTTCTCTGGGAAAGGAGACACTTGGCCACCAGGTAAAAAAAAACACACCAGAGCATATCAAACCCACCCAAGTGTGGGGGAGGTGCATCCTCCACACCCTCCATTTGGGGGCTGGGCTCCCCATACATCCTCTAACTAAATATGCTAATTCCCAGATTGCACTATAATGGGAATAGGGGCACATTTTCCCATGCTGAACAAGTATCTCCTTTCTCAGAGAAAACTCCACTTACGTGAGAGTTCATAAAAATCAGTTTTTGGCAAATTCGTCTCATCTTTTTGCAGTTCAGTGAAGTGAGTTTTCGATAACAGGTAGACCCCTTTCCTCATGTATACTATAGTGTGTCCAATTAACCAGACCTCAGCCAATTGTAGTCAAAATACTCAAAAATGATATTCATGACAATGTATTTTGCCGGAAATGAGAAAAAAAGAATAATTTGATCTTAAGTTTGTTGCTTCACTCAGGTTCCAATATATTTAATTAATTTTATTATACTGAGGTGGTTATAATCCATGCTTCAGACAAAGTGCTCATAGAAACAGAAATTGCACATTATATTCGTAAATATAATGTGTACTCGCATAAAACCACTGGTCATAGACCTGTCTGCCTTAATAGAGGTTGTTGAGAAGGGATGTTTTAAGCTGTGGCCTTAAGTATTTGAAAACACTGTGTTAAGATCATTTTAACTTAATCAGACCTTCCCTTTTTAAAATTTAAGCTGGATTTGGTCAAAGAAAAAATTGGATGCTGAATTTAAATGGAGGTAAAATGTTTTACAAGAAATAAATAAAAAGTCTCATATAATTGTGTTATCAAGTAACAAATATAATGAAAATTCTGTGGTAGCAAGATTATTTTCTCTGAGGTGTGTGAAAAGAATTAGACAGTGGTAATAGAAATATCAGTCTCTGTTTTCAAGGAAATAACAGGAAGCCTTGCCTTTTTATCACTGGGAAAAGAAAGCAGTTAAAAATAGAGTTATTGTTGTTATTGTTATTGTTATTATTATTATTATTATTATTATTCATAGGTTCATAGGTAGGTACTATGCTATCAGCCCTGGAGCCTATATAATCCTAGCCAAAAAGATACAATGGCTTTCGCCACCTAAGAAAATTATTTTCCTGTGCCCCTGTTGAGTAGAACCACAGAGGTGATCCCCAGGGTGAATTTCCTATTTCCCATCCAGTCATCAATATTTTTCTTGAAGGGTGTTAATGAGGAGCTTTGTTTGATATAGAGTGGTGGTTTGTTCCAGAGTATGGGAAGTCTTTGGGACAGGAATCTATCCCTCCAGCATGTTCTGTTTATTGTGGTGACAAGGTTTAAGTCCCTAGAGTGTATAGCTTGGAGGGATTGGGATTTCTTTAAGTGAAGCATGTCCAGCAGCTTTGGGTTTGACATCGCTTTGTATGTTAGGCAGAGATCGCCTCTGAGTAGGCAATATGCAGCGGAGTAAAGCTGGAGTTTTTGAGACGGTCTGCATACGGCATCTGTTTGAGGCCAATAATCCTCTTTGTAAGGGATTTCTGTGGCCTTTCCAGTTGTTGTAGATGTCTTGTGAGGTACATACCAAAAGGGGCATTATACTCTATAACGGGTCTAATGAGTGACTAGTAGAGGGGAACAATGACCTCTTTTTTCCTGGATGAGAAACCTTTTGTTATGAAGTGTGCCATGTAGAAGGATTTCCTGACTACTGTGGCAATGTGATTATCAAAGGAGAAACTACTGTCCACCTGTGTCCCAAGGTCTCTTATCACACTTGATTATTATTATTATGGAACCAGTTTCCTTCTAGTAGGATAACTTGGTAGGTCTGTCACAGTTTTTTGCAGTTAAATTTTCAGAAAAGTATGTAAGAGTTGTAGTTGACATTGCATAGTACTGAAGATGGTATCTTTTGAACAAATATTTTTGTACTTTGGATGATAATTTGGTTTTATGAAAGCTGTCTAATTGCTCTGTTCCAGAGGGGGAAAGGGCTCCGTTTTGAATTTTATAACATGATGGATGAGCAACAGTTATGGAACTGAATACAGCTTTTAATGTATAATAATTAGTACAGGGTGGTGAATGTGTTTTTGTAAATACAGGACAGTGTTAACTCTCATTTGGAAGAATCATGATGAATATAAAATTGGATAACTATAGACTCACTCTTCTTATAGACTGAAGCTAGAAGTTAACACTTTTAATGTTACAAAAAAAGGCTTAAAGAAAAAGATATGTGAAGGCAAGTTATGCCAAGTGCTTTGGTTAATTAAGGGTGATGATGTTGCTTCACTTCTTTAAATTCTGAAGAAATGTTTTAGACATTTTTTTTCTTGAAAGTAGAACATTTTTTGAGGGATGTTGATTTGAAAGAAAAACTTTTAATAATTTGCATTGTGGGGATTTGTTTTCCGTGTTATTTGATATTGGAATAAGTTATCTGTTTTGTGCATGTATTAAGAGGATGAATCAACATGCAGAAATTATATAATGGTCAATTGATAATTTGGTTGGGGTGTTTTGTTAAGAAAATGTGTGGCCAAGGCAGCTTTTAAGTCCTTTATTGTTTGGACTGTCTATTTTTGATTCAATTTCAAAGTGCATAAAGGAAATGTATGTTTCTTATAAGCTTTTTTTCATTTACTATATTCTGCTATGTGGGGAAATAGTTGAGCAGGTGCGTGTTTTGATGGAGAAAATGAATTTAACATTTTCCTTTTTTTCTGTATATTTTACAAAAGTGCAAATGTCTTAGATTTGAGGGGAGTTTTGGCAATGTTGTTTTAACATAAACATCTTAAGTTTTGCAAACTTGTTTTGGAGATTTGAATCTGGATTCTAGGCAATGAGATGGTATTGTGGGTAAAAAGAGTATAATTTCTTGGAAGGATAGGAAATCTTACTTTGCAAATCATTTTTTAAAATGTTTGTTTTTAACATACGGAGTTTGGTAGGTACACTTTTATTGCCAGAGTGCTTAGAAGAAGGTGCAAAGAGAAGTTTTTTTTTTTCTTTAAATCCTATTAAAAACAAATGCTATAACAATATGAAAGGAATGGGGGTCTTAATATGGTCAAGTCAGTAATAGGTTTCTTTTTTCGTTTTTTTTTATTATTTTATTGTATTTGATGTTGTTTCATTGAAAAATGTGGATAATGCTTTTGTGTGCAAATATATGAGAAAATATTATGGACAGTATCAGGAAGAAGAAATGAAGAAATAAAAATTATCTGGAGGGAGATTAGTAGAAGGTAAGATAGTGTGGTCTTTTTTATATCACAATGACCTTTTTTGTAGTCCTACATGGGTAGCTTTATTAGGTTATTTAGTAGTGAGTTTTCATTAGTGTTTGCCATTAGTTCAACAACATGTTCATCTAAGGGTTTTATTCTGCAGATTGGGATATGGAAATCTGACAGAGAAAAGGCCTTGTGCATTGCAAATACAATGAAGAACAGAACTATTTTGCTAGGAATTTAGAATCTTTGAATCATGTATTTTTAGTCGTATTACAGTTTGAAAATTTGGGTTTCAGTTTTGATCTCACTTTTGTGGGACACCCATAGTTCATTCTGTGCAGGATTGAAAAAAATGTTTTAATATATTCTGGAGTTAAGGGGCAAAAATAGTTACTAGAACAATATTAACTTTTCTGGATGCTCAATTTCTAAAAATGTGGTTAGCAAAAATGGAATTATCATCAAATGTATTTCTTATTAACTTATCTGTAGATTTGTTGATTGATTGTTACAATAAACAAAGTGTAGCCCCTGCTAGGTTATTTGTGGGGCTTCCAGGATGGAGCATTTCCTGTACAACTCTACTGTCTTGGAAGACTTGTACTGCAAGAGTCTGAGCATTTCCTGTACAAATCTACTTTTATACTTTACCGTTTTTACCATTTATGCCATTTCAGCTCCTTCTTCCATTCATATCACCATTTTTATGTTGGTTTGTTTATCTGATGAGATACTGCTAAAGTTTTGGGTTAGCCAGATGTACACAGTTGGTACAGACAGAAGAGGGGTAAAATAATGGATGCCACTGCTCATCTGCATATATTACCACTCCAGCCTTCCACTGCAGCTGTTCCTCCAGCTACCCTTTCAGTTTTCTGTCCTTCTACAGTGCAATCTATTCCAGAACATTTTTTAGCCTCACATGATGGTGTGTAGACATTGTCGGACAAGGACTCTGCAACTGTGCAAAAATCTTTACTAGTTTCAACACATTTTTATGCCTTGGATGGTCATAAAATGATATCACATATATCCAAAAGGCAGAGACATCTTCGGCAATTACATGTAAATCACCCCTAGTATGATTTTTTTTCAAGAACTGATAGCTCTGTCTGTCACAGTGGCATTTGGGATAATCTACTGCAACCTCTATACTCTCTACCTCAAAATATGCATTCCATTATCCCTTTGTGAACAGAATATTTGTGCACAGCATTTTTCAATCTTGCATTATCTGACAGGTTTACTGAATGTTTTTCATCACAACAATTACATATTGGAGTTAATTTATTCTACTGGGCTACAGTATTAAATTTAGGCATTGACTTTTCCTACAATGTCATAATTATTTCTTAGACATTGAAGGCATTTGATTTTTTTTTCTGCAAGATTGTGCTATTGTGCAGGATGTTTGCCTGGATGTTTGCTATGTGACTGACTAAATGAGCATATTTGCTAAGGATTGTAGACTTATGTTGACTTGAAGGTATATCCAAGGATTTCTCCTTTCCTTGAAATGTGGAAATCTTTGAGATGGTGTATATATGTAATCGTGGTTGGGGTTGCAATACTTCATTACGTTGCTGTAGGGGGCTTGCTTCCTGCAGAAATTGATCTTTTAGTAATTTTTAAGCAGGGCTGCTTTTCATAATCTTATGCTTTCTTTGTTTTCTGATCATGCTTATAAGTATCAATCACAAAACACAAGTAGTTTTGTTTAGGAAACTATAATATGTGTGTGTGTTTATATGTTTGTGTGCGTGTTTATCTGTATGTGATTCTGCCAGGCTTGTATGTGTGCTTATGTGTGTGTGTGTGTGTGTGTGTGTGTGTGTGTGTGTGTGTGTGTGTGTGTGTATGTGTGTGTGTGTGTGTGTGTGTGTGTGTGTGTGTGTGTGTGTGTGTGTGTGTGTGTGTGTGTGTGTGTGTGTGTGTGTGTGTGTGTGTGTGTGTGTGTGTATGTTTTTGTGTGTGTGTGTGTGTGTGTGTGTGTGTGTGTGTGTGTGTGTGCGTGTGATGTGTATATGCATGTGTGTATGTGCGTATATATATATATATATATATATATATATATATATATATATATATATATATATATATATATATGTGTGTGTGTGTGTGTGTGTGTGTGTGTTTGTGTGTGTGTGTGTGCATGTGCACATGTGTTTGTATAAAGGCTATTTCCTTGATCAGAAACATTATTTTCCTGTGCTCTATATTCTATACGTTACAGTAAAACCCTGACATGTGCTCAGATAATCAGAGTAACACAGTAGTAAAAAAACATGAAGATACTCTTCAAGAGGGTCTGATGCAGACAAACAACTGGTGCAAGAGCCATGACTGAAACCCAGTGCAAAAAAATGTATAATAGTGCCCTTTGGAAAGATGGCCATGCCTGAAAATTATCACATTGATAATGCATCCCTAAAGGTAGATCCAGTTGTCAGGGATCTGGGAATACATATTGACAGCAACCTGACCTTTGACCACCATGTGTAAAGTGGTGAGAAAATCATTCTGTGTTGCATTACTTAGTAAAGGCATGCCAGCCAGGTCCAAGAAGGTCATTGTTCCTCTGTGCTCAGCTCTCATCTGATCAATCATTGAGTACAATGTAACCTTCAGCATATACCTGACCAGGCACTTGAAACAGCTTGTGAGGTCACAGAGGTTCCTCAAAAAGAATACAAGGAATAAACAAGTCCTATGCAGACTGTCTCAAAGCTCTACACCTGCACTCTCTCTCCTACTGACTGCTATGTGACAATCTATGCTTAATCTAATAGGCATCATCCAATCCCACACTGATGGCTTTGTTGCAAATTCACAAAACAATTATCATCCAAAATACCCATTCTAAGGACCTAAACCTTGTCTGCAACATAAACATGACAAATTGTCGAGACAGCTATGTGTTTGAAAGATTACCCCTTTCTCTGGAAGAGGTTTCCTATCCACGTGAAGATAAGCTCATCCTGCAACTTGGAACAATGGATGGGAAAATGCAAATTTACCCTTGTTTGGCAGCTATGTCTCAAATGGACAGGTGCAGCCTGTAAATGCTTGATCTGTACAAGCCTATACCATAACTTGTTAAATTCCTTGGAGTGTTGACACAATTCAGCAATATTGTAGTAAATTTGGGGTAAGCTTGACTAGGCTTAAAAAGGCATTTGTGAATAGCTTAGTAACCATTTATTAACCTATGAATAGCATATGAAATATGGGACACATGGAAAGTTGTTATTAAAGGAATACCTGCATGCCCACAATATCAAAGACATTTCTTCTCCTAAAGAGGGATATTCATGAGAAGAGTGGAGACTCTTGGGAAACCTTAAACATGTGGAGTTTTTGGGTACAAGGAACCAACCAGTGGATATATTCCAGGAATCTCAGATGCCAAACTTTGGATACTTAATGAGTGCTAAGGACCTGCATGTAAATGTACTGAGAGTTAGATGAGAACCTGATGTAAGCTAACCTATAAATGCTCCGGACTGTCAGAAATGAACGTATTTCTTTGAGAGAGATTACATTCAAATTTAAGTAACCAGGAATTATACTGAGCAATAATATACTCATTTTATTAAATCTGGAAATGAATTCCTAATTTTTTTTCACTGTAAATAAATTGTACTTGGAAGAAAGAGACTGTCTCCAGTGTGTGCTATCTACTAAAATAGTGAAAAATGCTGCCAGTGCTTGATCAATATTTACTAAGCAGAGCTGTGTTTCATTTCTGCATTGCAACCTGCTGAATTAATTAATTACCCCATCTGCAAAGGAAGAATTCTTACTATGTTTGGTGTCTACTTGTCTTTAAGAGCAATTGAAAATGCTGGCTATCTTTTTTAATCAGGTAAGTGACTGAAATGTTTCACTTTGTGAAATAGGGAAACTTAGTCTTTTGTGCACACCAGCACTGATATGAGTCAACATATCACACACCATCACTAATATGAGTCAACATATCACACACCAGCACTGATATGAGTCAACATATCACACACCAGTACTGATATGAGTCAACATATCACACACCAGCACTGATATGCGTCAACATATCACACACCAGCACTGATATGAGTCAACATATCACACACCAGTACTGATATGAGTCAATATATCACACACCAGTACTGATATGAGTCAACATATCACACACCAGCACTGATATGAGTCAACATATCACACACCAGCACTGATATGAGTCAACATATCACACACCAGTACTGATATGAGTCAACATATCACACACCAGCACTGATATGAGTCAACATATCACACCCCAGCACTGATATGAGTCAACATATCACACACCAGTACTGATATGAGTCAACATATCATACACCAGCACTGATACGAGTCAACATATCACATATCAGCACTGATATGAGTCAACATATCACACACCAGTACTGATATGAGTCAACATATCACAGCTCATCAGGAAATGAGTCAGGCTACTAATACACATTTGGTCAGTTTTCAGTAATTGATGATAGCGACCACCCAAAAGACTAACACATCACTAAAGAAGCTGCACATGGATGATGGAATTGAAGTGGATTTATTTGTGAGACAGATGTTAAGCAGCAAAGAAAATTATTCTCAATCTAAATGGGTGAAAATGTTGTCTTGTTGTATATATTTTCTGAGGATAGAGCATTAATCTTCATGTACCTTTTTCAGACTCAGCTCAAGAGTGCCGTCTGATTAAATGACTTGCTCAGAGTCACACAGTTATGCATTGGAGGCTGAGGGAATCAAACTCTGGACTACTAGATGCAGCTCATTAACAGCTCCTTAATCCAGCACTCCAACTGTCAGACCTCACAACTTATGGAAAAAGCTTTGAAGGTGTGTGTGAATGTGAATGTGGAAGGTAATGAAGAGATGATAGTAAAGACAGGTGTGTCATCTGAAACACAAACCTCAAAGTTCATAGCTGGACATCTAATTCAATTAAAATAGCAAGAGGTTAAACGCCTTGCCTAAGAGGTTAAATGTCTTAATTAAAGCATGTTTTAAGTTTATGGTGAGAGCTTCTAGAGACAGTAGAAGAAAAATGATAGACATTTTAGCAGATGATAAATACAAAGGGGCACTGTCAAGTAATTCACGTAAATGGCCTTCTCAGAAAGACCCCAGGAACACGGATGCATATGTTGGGTTAATTGAAAGGTCATCAGATAATATAGCACTGTTTAAGACTGTAATTAAAAGTGTGTTGATTCCTGTAAACATGAACAATTTTTTAGTAACTGAAACGTTGTCCATCAGATTTGGTTAGAGAAGTATGTTGCTAAAAATATTTATTAGTTGGAAAGCTAAATCTAAAAAAATGTGATCTCTACCCAAACATGTTGATAAGAAAAATGTACCAATGGAATGTGACAACGTATCTGCTGTAGTATTAGTGCATGTCTTTGTGTCCCTATTAAACTAGCAAAATGTATGGTATTGGTGGATGGGAAGAAAACAAATGGGCTCCAAGATTCTGGGAGGAATGAGCGTTATGTCTGCAAACACAAAACATATGACAATAAGAAGGTGGAAATAAAATGTGTTCATGGATATTGGGTAAACCATCCCCTAACATATGTAAAACTTTACTATTGAGTGAAGTACTGCATATTGCACTCTGTAGCTTTGGTCCCTAATATAACATGTGACATAACTGGTCAAGATGTCCCTTAGTTGATATAAATTATGGGATGCACACACTTAGATATTATAGGGCCTGACTACACCTCTATTAAAATGGGAGGAGGGGTAACAAAAGCCATTGAATCAGCAGGACAGAAAAACAAGAAAAATGCTGCACACTTATCAAATAATATATAAAAATCAGTGTATGCTAAGATTATAAATCCCTCATTCTGAAGGGGGTATGGGGCTCCTCATAATTGATTGCATGTATAGATCTGCAGTTGTAGGACTGCATACATCTCTGCTGACATCGCCAGATCCAGACATAGTGAAAGTTTTAAAATATGAGCAGAACAAATCTAAGGTGACTTCCTTACTTAGTTTAGCAGAAGCATATTGGTGTCAAGTTGGAATGGAAACCAAACAAGAAATAGACAAAAATCAGGCAATGATTGAATGTGCCAAAAAGTGAAAGAATATAAGGAGAAGGATCAGATGGGAAGGGAAGACAGGTGGAAAAGGCATAAATATAGCTGCAAATACACAAAACTCCTGGAACAACCTCATGTTGATCAGGATCTGATGCAGCAATGGTTAATCAGAGGTAAATTTAAACCAAAACATGAAAGGTTAATACTGGCAGCCCAGGATAGTGGACTATGTACGTGTTGGTTTAGAAAGTCCACTGAACATGTAGGAAAAACATCCAAATGCAGATTCTATAAAACAGAACTGGAAAGAGTCACATATCTTATTGCTGAGTGTGATATACTGATAATAACCGAAAAACAAGCCAGCCAACTGCCAAAGGTGACTCAGATACAGCAGCAACAAAGCAAAACAACAAATGTGAGCCAACCAACACAGTGCAGGACCTGCTAAAATAATAACCAGTTAAAATACAGGTATAGATAAAAATAAAGACAGCCAAATTTATTCAGAAAGGTTAGCACTTTAGCGGGGTTACTGCTTCTTCAGACCAACATAAAAACTGTGTTAAAAATTAACAAACTTAAAGCAAATCATTGTTAAAATGAGCCATACATTTAGGCAAAGTATGAGGTGTGTTAAAAATATTAAGACAAGCAGGACTTATTGCGAATGCTGACAAATGTAAGCAGTGCATGACACAGGTTACGCACTTAAGAAATGTGACTGAAATAATGGTAATTAGTCCGCAGACAAACACAATAAAGTAACAAGAAGTGGCCTGTATCCAGTACCAAATGAGAGAAAAAATAGTTATGGCTAGTGGGCCAGTGTAGAAAATCTGTTCCTAACTTTGTTCCCATACGTTGTCCTCTGACAAACTTTACAAGTCAAGGCACCTACCAGATAAGGTGGACTGTGGCAACAGATGAGATTAACAACTGCCTGAAAGCCCTCCTGTGTTCAGAGACAGTCTTCATTGCCCCTGACTTTGATAAACTCTTCGCCATATGTAAGCTGGGGTGACAAGACTGTCAACTGTCGGACACTGATATATTTCTTTGACATATTTTAAGCTGTGAGTAGGCAGCAATTATAATGAGCAATAATGTGGTGATTTTGTTTAAGTTATGTGTTAACTCCAAATTTTATTGATTTGAATCAAGTAGACTGTTTCCTAGACACATTGAATATAACTGAATGCAAAAAAGAAAAAAAAAAGTGTCTTATCCATGATATGCCTTATCATTGGCTTCCACTCTTCCTATTGAAGAAAACTCTTTATTGACCCAGACTGCCTCTACCCCTTTCCCAGGTATTTTTGCATAGTGTATATGATTCTGGAAATACTATGTGTAGGGCCACTGCTACTAGTACAGTGTTGAGAAGATATGCTTATGTACAGTAATAGAACTTGGATGATGACATAAAGTCCGATATCTTTGATTTAGCTTTAGATAAGAAGGTATGATTGGTTCTTCTGCTACTCAGGTTCTGAAACAATATGATGAAAGAGGGAAATTAGTTCAGGGAGTTTCTAAGATATATCAGCCACCCCAATACAAACCTTACAGGTGTTTCACTTACATAAAAAGCCAAATAATTCCAGTCATTTTCTGGCAAAAAAGATGTTCAGAGGATAAACAGGTATTTTCAGAAAAGTTGACAGAGCAAGAGTACAAAATGACCATTCCAGCATTCTGTACACTGTTCCCTCTTCTGCCAGCCAATATCTCTACAAACCTGTCCTAAAATCTGGTTTTCAACATTCCACTTTGGCAAAAGATTGTTTTGGAGTTCTGGGTGTTAAACATGGCTACAGATGGCAGTGGATACAAACAACTTTGTTCAGGGAAATACATCCCTGTCTTCCAAACTAAACAGAATCTTTTTCTCAGGTTTGTCAGTCTTCACACAACCACAGAGCCATACAACCAGTGACTTTAAATCAAAGGGGCAAATACTTCTGTTCCAGAATGTTACTGATGTTGTCAGATGTGTCCACCTATAGGTGAGTCAGAAAATAGAGATAGATAAGAAGATATATGATGTGCAAAATTACTTCTATGATTGTCTTATGTGCAGAAGCATTACTTTAGATATTTATAATTATTTAACAGTACAATGTTCTTTGATATCTTCTTTGAAGGGTTTACTGAAAATACATAAAAACCAAGTAGATTCCCCCATGAGACCCATAGTCTCCGGGAGGGACTGGGTCACTGATCCAATGTCCTTATTTGTAGAGAGTATGCTTAGACCTATTGTGGATAAAGCCCCCAAAGTCCTGAAAGACACAAAAGATTTCCTAGAGTCCTTTTATGTACACACTTCAGATGAGAAGACTCTAGCTAGTTCTGTGTTTGTTACATTAGATGTCTGTTTGTTGTTCACAGCAATTCCTAATGATATATGTGTCTAGTTAAAGAAACCATATACACACAGGCACAGATTCAGTTGGTTCTTATGTTTATTGAATTGATTCTGACGAATAATGTATTTTTATATGATAAAACATTCTATTCACAAAAGGCCGGAGTGGCAAAAGGCACTTTGTGTGCCAATCCCTATGCCAACCTAGAGATGGTGTTTTGGGAGACCACATTTATATTAACTAGTGAATGCTTTTCAAGTTTATTAAATATTTTAGATGCTTTGTAGATGATATTTTATGCTTTGGATAGGTCCAGCTAAATTCGTGGATGTTTTTTGCAATTTTTGAATTCCACTGCTTCCTTCTTGCAATTTACTATGACATATTCAAGTCAAGAAATTGAATTTTTAGGTGTTAAACTGACAAAGAATACTAGCGCCTCTGTTGACACAAGTATATTTAGGAAACCCTGCCATAAGAATAATGCATTACAGAGAATGAGCATGCATCCTTCTTATGTTTATAAAAACATTATGAAAGGGCATGCTTTACAAGTGACGAGACTGACTAGTGATAATCAGTCATTCAATTCAACTCTGAACACGATAAGTACCGAACTTCTAGAGAGAGGTTATACAGGTAGAGAGAGCAGCCAGTTTTTGACTGAAAGTAGTATCGATTGAGAAGGCAATGCTCATCCTTAATTTTCTGAAAATAGTAAGGGAAATAGGTGTCAGAGGCATAGAGGTGATTTTAATAGAGAAAGACCTAACATGGTTTTATCCTTTTCATCGAACATCAGCTATATTTGTGATATTATGAGAAAGAACTGGAATATTTTAATGACTGAAGACAAGATTAAGGACATTGTGGGCATGGGACCAACATTTTGTTTAAGGAACATAAAGTCTCTGAAGAGGCTTCTATGTCACAGGGATTATGCAGTGGATGTTTTATTATTGCAGAGAATAGGTATGTTTAGCTGCAGGAGTTGTAGTGCATTTCCATTTATAGAAAATGGGAATGTGTTTAGACATCCTACTAGTGGGAGAGGATATGAACTCTCCCATTATGCAGAATGTTCTGGAAAGAATTTAGTCTGTCTGGCTAAGTGCAGAATTTATCTTGCATTCTTTGTGGGAAAAATGAACCATTCTCTTAGAGAGCATGTTCGGGAGCATATGTATGACATTCGCAAGAAAGATGAGAGAAATGAGTTAGCCAGACATGCATTGGATAAAGGTTCAGCACATAATTTTAGTTTTTTTGTTATTCAATGCATTAGAGATGATCTGAGGATGGGGAAGTTAAAAACAGGACAGAAGCAATGGAGATGCATTGGATAACTGCTTTGCAGTCAGACAAATGTCATGGAATAAATGGTACTGTTTCTGTAAAACCCCACTTAAAATCACATGGGTTATTTAAGTTATTTTGGTGTTTTTTTTATTACAAAAAATGTATAAAAACTGATTCATTGTGTTTTTAAATTATGGTCTGATGAAGCATCTGGGATAGATGTGAAAGCGCTCACCTATTGTCTATTAAAGTTTTATCTTTGTACCGTGTTGTAGATTCCTTTGTTATTTTGATTCTGTGCTTGAACTTGAAATCAATGATTTGTGTACGAGAGTATAAGCTTTAAGAAATTAAAAACAATTTGTCCAAAATATACAAGAATGTGAAATGCATGACTAATAGCAGACTTTTGCATTAGCTTTGCTCATGGTTGCTGTTCATCTTCCATTATTCAAAGCTGTGGTACAGTGGAAGTCCCAGCAAAATGCATGTACCACTGCAGAGGCAAGAAAGCACCTGGAGCTGCAGAAGCACAGTAAGTCAAAACAACATTTTGTACTAGAACAAGTTTAATTTTGATGCTGTGGCATATACATATGTTGTTTTTTTAGAATATACCCTATCAAGATGAACAAATGAAAGATGCAACGCATGAGTTGCCATACCAAAGAAGCATTACACAGCACTGCTATTCACTCAGTGATCACATGACTTAATGTCCTCTAAGCTTTAGCTTTCTTAAAGAAATACTCACCCATTTACATGTAATTGTATATGTGATGTATACCTTAGCATGTATACCTAATACACATTAACATGCATATACAGCTCATGTAGTTTATTTGACATATGCAGCTCATTCACATTGTTATTCATGTGCAGCCTATGCATGTGACTTGACATGCACATCTCATGTACATTACTGTGCATGTACAGCAGCATTTAAGTTGAATACTGGTACACAGAACTACCTGCGCACAGCTCATACTTGAAAGCACATGCCTAATTTTGCAGTGCATTATGGACTTCTCTGAGTAGTGTTCTGCAGCTCGTAACTTATTCACCACCACTTAATAGTTTTTACCTTCTTTGGGAAGTAAAAATAATCATTCGTGTGAATGATATATTTTTGTTCTACACTGGCAATCATCATCATCATCATGTGACCTGAATCTCCCCCTGAATCTGAACTGCTCTACTGCAGGTATTGCTACAAGTGGGGAGTCAGTAGCTAACAACACTATATAGAAAGAATGTTTTTGTATGTCCGCTAATTGCCCTGACCCACTCAGTCTGGGCATATGCCTTCAGAATTTCTTCCATTGCCATTTCAGTGCACGCAAAAGTCAATATGTCTGGAAAGATCTCTGCTGAATTTGTACCACAGCATTTTCTTTTACCCAGCAATAATGCATCACCTCCTATTGTAGTTTTGTGCTATTTCAGAGTTTGTCACTTTCTTTCAGTGTTTCCGCCTTTTCTCTTTTGTCTTTGTATTCTGCTCAAGTCTTTCTTAAATTTCTTTCTCTACTTTATTTGTTTTTGATTTTGTAATTAACAAATACATTAATTAGTGCTGAATTATGTGCATGTGCAATCCAGTCTTTCTATTCTGCTAAGATTTTAACAACAGCTTAATAGTGCTGTGACATTTCAGACCTGCTATCTCTTCATCTTCAACTTACTAATGATTAACTGCAAACCCGCACATGGACAAAGAGAGAAATCGATGATCTATTAAGAAAAGAAAAGATAATGAGCACTGGTTATAGAGCAAGCTTCGACCATTATAAGACGGACTTATGGCAGCTCTGGAGACTTAGCAAAATGAATGTACACAAACGGCCAGATGCCGACTCCTGAATCTGTGACCAATGTCTATTATTTCAGAGGCACAGACTGTGGCAAAACAAAATGACATGAAAGAAAAACGACTGGCAGATGAGTTTTAAATACTCGCTGCAGCTATTTTTGACTACTCAGTCACACACTGTCAGCTATTCATGGAGTATTTTAAATCAAACAATGAGATTATAGTACTTTTTGTTCTGGTGTAGAGTGACTCATACCTTCTGTTTCGTTTAACTTATTATTTCCCTAATTGGATTCTTTTAGTACTTTTTGAAGTTTCCATATTATACAGGGAAGAAAATAATATTTTTATAATAGGATGACCATTTAATGAATAATTATGCTCACTTGATGACTCGATAAAAATACCAACATAATGCTCTAGTTACTTTTAGCCCATAAACACACCATGGTGTGCTAGTTTTTTAATTCATACTTTACCAAACAATTCTACTAGTTGAATATGCCTTTTGTCAGTGGCAACTTGAGACACACTAAAGTGTGTGATACTATGAGACATGTCACAGATTTCACTTTCAAAAAACCTCACTAGTATAAGGAAATGATGATTTTCTACTCTTTTAATGATGTTCAGAAGCATAAATTCATAATAACTCAGAATTGCCTGCTGGCTGCTAACATTAAAGCCATTAATACATTTTATTCCACTCTGTTTCATAATGCTTTTCTTAAGATTGTTCATGTCAGACATCTTTTTCACTTGTCACATAGATTGTGAATAAGAACAGAGAGGTATGGTATTGCCTAGTGAAATGGTTAAAGTCATAAAATATTGGAGATGCATAATGACAGAATAAAATCCAGGTTTACTAAATAAGTTTTTTAACAGCTCTGATCCTAAACCCTTTGTTTAAACTGATAGATATACTAAAAGAGACTTTTTAAAATTTAAATGGCATGAGTGCTGATGTAAGCATACACTTGGGGACATTGTTATAGTAACAATGACGGCTAATAAGAAACCTGCAGTGTAACAATGCACCTTAAACTAAGTGCAACATAACTGTAGCATAGACACATATTAATCACACCGACTGCATTTCCTACAGTAATACAGTATGACTTCATACTATGGATAAGAAAACTGTAGGCATGCTCACACAGTATTTATATAATGAGCGTATTTTCTGTAGTAAAACAATTTACCTCATGCTACTAGACACCACAGAATTGCCACATGACTAAATAATTACACAATGTATCTACATTTGTTAAAGGATCTTCCAGTCTTAAAAAAAAAAAAAAAAAAAAAAACATGACAAGGTACAGGGCAGTTTTGCACTGCTTAGCACTAGAAGGTAAAATAGCAAATTGTCTGATCATGAAACCTCTTGCATTTGGAGCACATTTGCATGAGTATTATTAGTGAAACCAGTTTAAGAGTGCAGAAAGAAGCCCATCTGTACCAGGGGTTTGCTCCTGCCATGCCTTTATACCTAATAGAAACTGCAGTGGAAAATCTGTTAGTGGGAAGTTAGTATAATGGCTAAGGTGTTTACCTTCCAAATACAAAGTGCACGGTTTGATTTTTACTTGCGGTAATTGGCTAGGCTTAAATTGGGCCTCCGTTAGCTTAGTACTTATCTATGAACCTATATTTGATAAAGACCACATTACCTCAAGATAGATTTCCAGGGACCCACACACTTCACTTATTGATATTCCTCTCACCCTAAATAAAATCAGCTACCAAATTCTAACATGTTGTAGGACCTCCTCAATGACTCCATAAAAAACATGTTGATTTCTTAAGGGCAGTGGATGAAGTTCACATAAAAGAACTGTCTGCCTGTTGAAATGTCGGCACTCAAAATGCTGAGTGCAGAAAAGTCAAAAAAATAAAATAGACAGAAAAACCAGAGAAGAACGAATTTCAAAAAACATTCTTCTCCTTGTAACTTCTTTTTGCAAGGGGAAACAAGCCCCCTGCACCCTGAACTTATATATACCAACTCTGAGATTGCTATATCTCAGAGAAAGTGGAATATTCCAAGAAATGGCATCTTGGACTTAAGACATACAAATCAATTACTTCGGCCATTCACTCTCCACATTTTGGGACTTGCTCTATTGGGTCCCAGCATTTCAAATGTTACAAAACAAATTGCTCATCCTGAGAAATTTTAACTACCTACTGATACAATCTGAAGACTTATACCTCAAAAGTAGCTATATCAAAAATTCTACAGTTTCATCAGTAAGAATTCCCTGGATCAAATAGTCAAAACCCCCCACTAGAGGCCAAAATGCTCTTCACCTGGTTCTTACAAATGTGGCAGCCATTTGTACAAACTGAAAGGTAAACCCTTGCCCAGTCAGTTCTTACTACAAATTGTTAACCTTTTCTTTCACAATCCCTAAACTAGCTTAGGCAAATATAACAATATTCAAAGACTTCAAATGTACCACATTCCTACAATTCCATGATGATATTTCTTAAGTTCAAATGTAGCTGCATCCCCCAAAATACAGACATGGCTAGTAGTCATGCAAATAAATTCTGTGCTTAGCTAAAAAACAGTATAAACCTGTCAGTCCCTACAAAAACAAAGAATAAAAAATGGAAAGGAAAGAGCAAACCAGCATGGTGGTCCCCCTAAAAAATCAACAATGCTGTATGAGAAAAAAGCTCATCTGCAAGGTGAATAGGTCATAACAGGCTTAACAAGCTATGATATCAAAAAATCGTGTAAGATTTGGCCCCTGAGCAGTCTGACTTTGTTAGGATACATCCTGTATAATGAATCTAGTAAGTTTTCCGAGAGGTTAATGTGAGCCTTTGAAAGTGGCCACACTGTCCATACAGCATGCCTTGATGTTGCCAAAGCATTCAGCGTCGCCATGTGCACAGATTATTAACAAGCTAAATGTGCTCCACACTGATCCCTGTGTAGATAGATGGATAGAAGACTGTCTGAGGGATGAAACTCGCACTGTGAGAGTGGTAGGTATAGCTTCAGAGAAGGCAAAAGTAGCTAGTGGGGTAAACAAGGTTCTGGGCTGTGTTCTTTGCTATTCAGCATAGATTACGCTGATCTGCAAATGAAAAATCAGGAACTTGGATAAACCAAGTCTGCTGACAACTGCAAACTGCTTGTTGTGCCTGAATCCCCTTCCAATAAGTGAACTTAGTATACAGTAGTTCAGCCAGTTCTAAACATTCTATGCTGCTTGAACTATAACTATCACAAGAGATGTTCAGAAAATAATGTACTCACTTGAGTACAATGAGTATACCTAGCTACACCCTTGCTGAAAAGGTGGTCTTAGGATGTGCAAATGTAATTACTCTTCTAATTTCTGACTGCATTTGTTAATGGTGATGTTTTCTTTTCATATACAATATAGATTTCACAAAATAAATGTCTACACATAGTGGTTGCCTTTCATAGCATTTACTATTCTTTATCTGGTGTTGTACATTTTTGATCTCATAGTCATGTTTGTCCATATTTTTAATTTCTCTTTTCTAAACAACTTTGCAATATGTGTAGTAGGATAAGATGACTTTTACAATACATGGTTGTCAGAGACTAATTTTTTTTTTTTTTATGGATGCTTTAATCACAATAATAACTTATTATTGCATTTAGAAAGTTTTCTTGGCCGACGAGACTAAAGTTTTTAATTGTACAACTACAAACTTTGTGGAACAGTTTGTCTAGGGGTATTAGATTAGCAGCAGTGTGATAACATTGAGCTTTGAACACTAAAATTACTGTCTCCAGTTTGAATGGATGTCCAAAGAAAATAAGTTTAAGATGCACAAGTAAGTTTTCTAGCCTCCATAATGGTATCAGAATGGAAAAGGAAATGTGAGGGTTGTTTTACAAGGAGTGACTTTGTCATCATAGTGTGTGTGAACAAACTAAAATAGAAAATGAAAATAAAGACAGGATGCAGATTTGCTGACTTGTCATGGTGACAACTTCTGCATCCATGCTACCCTACATCTTCAACAATACAGCATGAATGTAGATATGCCTGAGCAGACAGATATTTTATACAGTTTACTGCTACTCACCTTATAGAGAAAGACGGATGCCATGTTTGTGAGTACATGCATAAACTATATGTCTACACTAGTATGTAAATTCTCTGCACCTCCTACAAGAACAATTAGAAAACACATAATCACAGCCACTCTTCTGCATATGAAAGGATGGTATATTGTGGAAGTTAGTCACTAGCCTTCCAGCAAATGCACAAGTGCGCACACGCACACACATACACCCACCCACCCACGCACACATACAGGCACAGACATTCACAGACACACACACACACACACACACACACACACACACACACACACACACACACACACACACACACACACACACTCACATATATATATATATATATATATATATATATATACACGCACACACATACACCCACCCACCCACGCACACATACAGGCACAGACATTCACAGACACACACACACACACACACACACACACACACACACACACACACACACACACACACACACACACACACACACACACACACACACACACTCTGCTGTTGATATATTAAATTATTTATTTGCCTTTCCTTGTGGTTATAGTGAAAAAGTGCATTTGTCTGTCCTATTGATTTACTTGCCCTGAATTCATTATCTAGCTAGCTGTTGGATAAAGTAGTGTATTTTAAATTCTAGTAAGCCCTTGTTTTATATCAAAAGGCCAGTGGATTTTCCATCTAGTGCACTGGCAGATTGCATGGTCTGTTTAGGTTGGGAAAATACTTGAGATTTCTCCATGTAGTTTTATTGGCTGGAGGGCTTATTAATCAGCTTATCCTATTTTAGTGCCTTTATAAATTCTGTACAGTTGAGTGACTCTTGGCTCATTTATACAAAATGAAGTGCTTTTATTGAATAATCACATTTTTCTAAGCTGTTTAAAGGACACTGCTGTATCCATATCAAGTTTGCTTGTGGTATCATTTTGTATCTTTTATGTTTCTTTGTGGTACCATTTCGTTCCAGACACTCCTTTACTGTGCTTTCAAATTACGAGGATTGGGATCATATATACTGTGACTGTACTTTAGCAGTTAAAAAACAAAACATGTGCACTGTCTGCTGTTGCTTTAAGTAGTTAATTAAACTGTATTACATTGTGTCTGTTAGTTGTAGATAGTTTGTGTGGTCTTTTTACACTTGTGCTCCAAACCAACTATTCTACATTCAGAAGGAGTTTCCTTGCATCCTTGTAGCAGAAGTGAAGATCTAACTTGTCTGAGCTGGTGATTGCTGGTGGAATGCTTATTGTGCTTTCCTGATTGGTAGTTAGCTTAAAGCTTATTTCTCTTTCTCATATTTAAGCTTCACATTTGCATGGGCTTTGGCGTATATACTGCTCATCATTTGGCAACTTTGCTACCAATTGCTGAAAATCTACTTTCATCTGAAGCAATTCACTACTGAAAAGACAAAAATAAGTATTGTTTGCACTTCTGTTATATACTGTGGCTGTACTTTAGCAGTTTCTTAATCTATTTGCTGTTATTTTTGCACTTCATAGCATCTTCTCCTTCCAGCCTTTCTTGTTAGGGGTCACCACAGCAAAACAGCAATCTGCAGAATTATTGGCAGTGGAGTTTTACTGTGTTGAGTAGCCAGCCCAGTTCCCAAATTTCCACAGAAGGCATGTGTATGCTGACACTCACACCTACAGCTAATTTAGAGTGTCCAATTGACCTGAAGCATATCTTTGGGATGGGGAAGGCAACTGGAGCACCTGGAGGAAACCCACATAACTGCAGGGACGACATGCAGACTCTGCACAGAAGGTACCTCAGCTAAGAATATAACCGGAGATATATATATATATATATATATATATATATATATATATATATATATATATAGCACTTCATAGCGAAAAATATCTGTAATGTCTACTACTGCTTTAAGTAATTAATTGTACTGCATTACATTATATCTTTTAGTTGTAGGGCTGCTGTAGGTAGTTTACGTGGTCTTGCTGCACTTGGGCTCCAAACCAGCTATTCTACATTAAAAAGGTATTTTCTACACTCTTGTGGCAGGGGTGTACTGATCTAACCTGTCTGAGTTGGGGACTGCTGGTGAAAGGCTTATTGTATGTTTTTCTGATTAGTAGTTAGCCTAAAACTTGTTTCGCTCTGCTCATATTTAAGCCTCACATTTGCACAGTACTGCTCTTTGCTCAGCAGCTGTTAACAGTGCCCTGCATAGATGCAAAAGCCTAGAATCTGAGTTTCTCCCTAAGTAGTTGTCAGTGAAAAACCTTCCAAGCTTTTCTGCTGCTCTAGGAGGAACTTAGTTATGCACTGAGCAGCATTGCCTTATTGATCAATCTTAGCCTACACAAAATATAGGCTCCTCTTGTAGTCTCGGCACTACCAACAAATTCCTGTCAAATTAACCCATTCCTTTCCCCTAATAAAACATACATAAAGATCCTGTTATCATGGAAGGGCAGTTCCCCATTATCTGTACGGCCAGCCTGATAGGCATGGGCATCCTGAGGCAATGTAGTAATTGTCTCATGTATACTAATAACCTCTTACTCCTGAAACAAACAGATACTTTATGTGAGAGATGTAGTTACACTATGAAACTGCAGGTAAGAGTCTCACACAAGAACAAATTGAATTCCAAGCATGTTGTCAGCACACACACTCTTCAAACACTAAATAAGGATGTGACACGTGAACACACATATGCGGAGGTACTCAGTAGTACCTTAGCAAGAAATCAGAGGCCACTCAAATGGAAACCACTCGCACATATAACAATGCAAAAAAACACAGCACATAATGACAAACACACACCAGTGACTCAACAAATATGTCCATAAGGTGTAACACTACAAAACCTAATGTACTAGTCATAGGAGACTCCATTGTGAGACACACAGATGTTCCCCTCACCATGCTGGATAAGGTGCAAGCTACGGTTAGCTGCTTGTCAGGTGCCAGGATCTACCAAGTTACTCAAGCACTCAAGTCACTCAGCCAAAAGTACAAGTGTGACCCTGTCAAAGTCCACCTGGGGGTGAATGACTTGAGATGTACCTCACTGGACAATATGAAGAGAGACATGACTGATCTTTCAGATTATGTGTTACAGACAGGTATAAACCTAGCCTTAAGCAGCATTCTACCTTTTCCGTGGATAATGCCACAATAGAAACAAAAAATGATTGACTTTAACAATTGGCTTAGCTTCTGGTGTCAGTCCAAGGGGATCCAATATCTGTCAGCTTGGGAAGACATGGTCGATAGGCCACACTGCTTTGCCAGATATGGTCTGAAACTGTCTCTTCTAGGCTATTAGATACTGGCAAAGTTATTAGCTACCCCTATTTTGCCTTTTTTAGCCAGTGTCAAAATAACCAACCTCCCAACATAACAAATTCCTCTCCAGACAAACTCAAGGTACTGCTACTTAATGTTAAGAGTCTGAACAAGAAACTGCTCTCCCTGGAAGCTCTTCTCACTTTGGAAGATTCTGACATCTGTGTAGTCACCGAGACATGGTTCAAAGGCATATAAAGCACTGTGGCTGCTCAGGACTACAATGCCTTCTATATGATCAGACCACAAACTGAGCTTGAAAGAGCCAAAGGAGGAGGTGTATCCATCTTCATTCAGGATAAGTACACCTCAAGACTGGTCAAACAGTATGACTTCCTGGAGCTACTCCATGTCCAACTAACTATAGGCAAAGCCACCCACTACATCATAGTTAGCTATAGGTCCCCCCATGAAACACAAAAAGCATACCACATACCTATACTTACTGGAGTCACTTATCATACAGGCCATCACATTAATTATGGTTGATTTTAATTATCCTACCATCAACTGGAAAACATACATGACTACAAACATGCTGGTTCAGAGGTTCTTTGACTTTGTCAATGTAAAGCCTCTGGAACACCTAATCAGTACACTCACAAAAGGCTCAAATGTCCTGGACATTGTACTCACTAGCCTGGGAGCGCATTGCACTCCATATGTGATGTCTTCCCTGGTAAGATCAGACCATAAATCAGTCTCATTTAATGTAATTAAAAGACCAGATATACCATCAAGCTAAAACATGCTTAAACATTTTTCAAAGACAAACTACCTCCTGGTAAGTGATGACATAAGAAGTTTCAAAGTCCCTCAAATGCAGATAAAAAGATTCCTATGCACAGGTGTACACCAATGCCCTGTATAACCACTTAAGTAGTTGTATAGAATTGGCTGTACCTGAACGGATTAAAACCAAGTCTTGTAGAAAAAACAAGCCACCCTGGTAGACCCCTAGTATAAACAGGCTTTACAGCATGAAAACGAACTAATGTCTAAGAACAAGAGGGAACTGGCTCAGCAGAGGAAGAAATCCCTCTCCAGCTTAAACAAACAAATTAGAGATCTTGTCAAGCCCTCCAATACTAATTACAAAACAACAATAGCCTCCCTAGCTAATGATAACCACAAAGCATTCTTTAACTACATCTTGAATCTAAAACAGAATACTCAGCTATGCATTTAATTTGTTGTGGATGGTACCACACATACTCAACTGGATGTAATAGCCAACCTGCTAGCTGACAGATTTGGAGGAAACTTTACCTCCCCCCAACAGTCCCCTTCAGTCATCCCCAAAGTATACCTGCCACCATTCCTCAGCTGATTATCTCAAAAGAACAGGTCACCTCAGCACTGTCAAACCAAAAACACAACATCACTGAGATCAGACAACATCTCAGGTTGCTTTTTAAACAACTTAAAACATGACCTAGCAGATCTACTTGGATCCCTGTTTAACCACAGCCTGTGAACTGACTATGTTCTGGAACAATGGAGGACAGCAACACTAATCCTTTTGCTCAAGCACACAGGGGAACTATCAACCAACCATGGGAATTATAGGCCCATAAGCTGGACTAGTCTCATCTGCAAGGCCATGGAAAGAATCTTATTAACAAGCACATAGGTGCTCTCCAAACTCTGGGCCCACCCAGTTTGAATTTGTTAAAGGCAGATCATGCCTGTTAAACATGGCTGACTTCTGTGAGATAGTCACTGAGGCCCTGGACGTGAGAAATACAGTGCATACCACCTATCGTCACCTAATCAAGGGATTTGACACAATTCCCCACTCAGGTATTATAAAGAAACTCTCCCAGTTGGGAATTAACTCCTACATTACCAGATGGGTAGCCAACTGGCTCACCATCAGGACACATACTGTCAAAGTGGGGGGCTTCACCTCTAGCAAAAATGTTACCAGTGGTGTACCACAGGGGTCTATGTTGGGCCTCTTACTGTTCAGAATTTATTTCTCAGAAGTCCAGGCAAAGATGGATGGCTTGTGGCTGACCAAGTTTATTGACAATTGCAAATTGGGAGCAATCATTGAGCTGCTCAGTGATGTTAATATACTGCAAACAGGGTTAACACATATAAATGATTGGTGCCAAAGCCACAGATTATAGCTAAATGCAGAAAATGAATTCTTATTCCCTTAATTAAATCTGGCATCCCTGTTAATTACATTACAGACAGCACCCCCCTAAGTACAGACACAGTGGTATGTGATCTGGGTACTCAGGTTGATAATAACTTGAAGTTTCAACAACATGTATTCACAGTAGTAAGGAGATCCTTCTGTATTGCACATCTTATAAATAAAGACATCACATTTAGATTTAAGGATATTATAATTCCATTATACTTGGCCCTCATCAAACCAATAATTGAGTACAATGCTCCCTTTTGCATGTATCTCACTAGACACTTGCAACAACTGGAGAGACCACAGAGGTTTCGCACCAAGAAATTACAGGGTACACAAAATAAGTCTAAGATGGAAAGAATGATAGCCCCATTACTGTATTCTGTCTCCTATGCAGTGACCTGTGCCTGACTTACAGGACAGTCTCTGACCTGACCCTGAAGGAAATGCTACACATTCATAAATCAAACTGCACGAGAGTCACTCGCTTCAGGGATCTTATCCTAGCCTATGACATGAACAGGTCAAGCTGGAGAGATATATGCATGTCTCGGAGACTGCTACATGAACAAGCTTCCATTTCACATGAAACAGAGCACCTCCCTGTCCCTCTTCAAATGCAACCTAGATCAATGGATGGGTGACTGCAAATTAACTCCTGAGGTGGCACCCATATCCCTCCTTGACAGAGGAAGTCATTATTAACTACCATAGACCCTGGAATTTCTCTCACCTAACAACCAAGAATTGTGGCAACTCAGGACAAATATGGCTAGGCTTGTAAGGGCTCTAGGGCCATTAGCCTAGTAACTTTCTATGCACCTATAAGCCTATGCACGCACGCATGCACGCACGCACACACACACACACACACACACACACACACACACACACACACACACACACACACACACACGTGCATGCCACACACATAGACACAAAACCACATACATGCCTGCCACACACACATGCACACATGCAGATGTAAACATGCATGCACATATACATGCGTCCGGACACGCACGCAGACACACACACACACACACACACACACACACACACACACATACATGCTCACACACACACACACACACACACACACACACACACACACACACACACACACACACACACACACACACACACACACAAATACACATGCACACACTTCATGCAGTATGCACATTAAATTCCATATCTATTCATCAGTATAGAAGGAGGTAAGGCAAATGCAGCAATACCACTTCATGACTGCAAAACAGTCCTAAGAACAAAATCAGAATATTTCAGATATGAGGTGTTAATTGTTCACTTGTGGACTTCTTTATGCAGAAACTTTCTATACAGTGCAGGGCAGTAGTCGATGAGTTATGTGACTGCAGCATAGGAACTCATTGCTCTGATTTTGCAAAATAAAACAAATCTTTCTCAAAAATGAATTAGCTGTAACATAAATTATGAGAAGACAAAAAAATCTGTATTCTACATAGCCTGAGATATGCAGAATGTTCTTTTCCAGGATGGAAATGAGATTTTAGTGACTGAGATCAATGAAGATGTGCCTTCAGTTATAAGGTTAACAAGTGTCCATGGTGAAGCTGGCACGCAGTAATGTCATGTTGTAATAGCCATGTGCAGCAGCTAACAATGAAGTGCCTTCGGTTATAAGGTTAACAAGTGTCCATGGTGACGCTGGTATGCAGTAATGTCATATTGTAATAGCCATGTGCAGCAGCTAACAATGAAGTGCCTTCAGTTATAAGATTAACAAGTGTCCATGGTGAAGCTGGCACGCAGTAATGTCATGTTGTAATAGCCAAGTGCAGTAGCTAACAATGAAAATGCGCCTTCAGTTATAAGGTTAACAAGTGTCCATGGTGAAGCTGGCACGCAGTAATGTCATGTTGTAATAGCCAAGTGCAGTAGCTAAATGAATGTCCTGGTACTGGCCTGCATTTTATACAGTGGTTAGTCTAGAAGACAGGACAACCCACATACTAGTGCTAATAACAATACTGAGTCTGTTGGAGAACAATAGTTCTCCCGCCATAATTAAACTTTGGAACCTTGTAAAAGCTTCCAGTAGCTGCAGTGAATAATAAATTGCTAGAATGACACAAGACACAATACTTGATTAAAATTATACATACCTTCTTTTTGTGACCTAGAATTTTAGATTAAGGGACTCTTCTAATCTACTGAAAAATGTCAGAAAGGTAAATAAATGACATGTTATGACCATCTTTTCACTGAGAAATGTTGTTATAGTGTAATGGTAGTTTATAAGATGTTAGCATGTTGGCAGATTTATTGATCAGAAATTTCCAAAGACTGACACATTAACTCACTGGCATTTTTATGTGTGAAAATTGTAGGCAAATGTAATTCACATTACATTCAAAGCAAAGCTGTCTACATTGCAAAATGCAGTAAAGAAATGTTTTTTTTATCTTTTGTTCCTTCTTCCCTCCTGACTATTCAGCTTTTGCTCCCGTTCACCCAACAGTCAGTCCAAGAAGCAAGAGTTAAGCAATGGAGGTGTACGATTATCCTTGTCAGGGAATCTCAAGGAATCATGGATTTTCCTGTTTTTGAATCCTGTTCCATCTACCAGCAGCAGATGTTTCCTTATAGATAAGAAAACCCTTTACAGGAGTTTACATACTCTCACACGCCCCATGAAGTCAGTTATCATTTGGTAGAAACCATCTCACTAGCAGGTATTGGCATTATGACAACCTAAACTACCTCCCCCAACCAGAATGAGGAAGATGACATCAGACACTTGCTCTGTCCCTCCCTTATCAGCTGCTCCACCATTTGAGTTGCTAGCTCATCTCTAATCATTTGGGTTGCAGTCATGGTTTTATCTCTCTGTATTGTGAGGTCAAATAATACACAGATGATTCTGAAATGATTAGGCAATTTGATAATCAACTCATTGGTTGATAACTGAACAGTGATATTATCTATGGCACAAGATGCCAGTCATAAATAGGACGTGCTGGAGGGATAGATTCCTGTCCCTGAGACTCCCCATGCTTTTGAACAGGATTCCAATCTACATTTGGCAGAGCCCCTCACTAACATTCTTCAAGAGAAACCTTGACGAGTGGATGGGAAACAGAAAATTTACCCCAGGGATCACTGCAGTGGCTCTGCTGGACAGAGGCACAGGGAACTAATGGCTCTGCTGGACAGAGGCACAGGGAACTAATCTAAGGGGGCGGTGAAAGCCAACACATTCTGGCTAGGCTTATAGATGCCCTCAGGTTCATAGGTTCATAGGTTCATAGGTTCATACTAGGCTATCTGCCCGAGGGCATTTACAAGCCTAGCCCATAGTTTTGTGGCTTACGCCACCCCTTTAGTATGGGGAACTATACCCATTATTTTGCTGTGCCTCTGTTGAGCAGTGACACTGAGGTAATCCCTGGGGTATATCTGCGATCTCCCATCCATTGGTCAAGATTTCTCTTGAACAAGGCCAGCGAGGTGCTCTGCCTCACATATACCGGGATTTTATTCCACAGCATAGGGAGTCTTTGGGTGATGAATCTATCCCTCCGGCACGTCCTATTAATAGCCGTGTCGAGGTTTAAGTCTCCCGCCCTTGTGGCTCTGACGGATCTAGATTTTTTGAGGTGAAGCATATTCATCAAATCTGGGTTTGACATGGCCTTGTATGTTAGGCAAAGGTCACCTCTGAGCAAGCGTGGCGACTGAATAGAGCTGGAGTTCTTTCAGTCGGGCAGCATAGGACAGATGTTTGAGACCCTTTATCCTTTTGGTGAGGAACTTTTGTGGCCTCTCCAGCTGCTGCAAGTGTCGGGTCAGATACATTCCGAATGGGGCATTGTACTCAATCATTGGTCTGATGAGTGATGAGTATAGGGAGACTATGACCTCCCTTGATCTAGATGAGAATCCCTTCATGATAAGGTGGGCAATGTAGAAGGTCTTCCTAACTACTTTAGCTACATGGGTGTCGAATGACAGACTACTTTCAACCTGGGTCCCCAGGTCCCTGATAACTTCTTCTGTACTCAGTGGATTGCCACCTATTTGGTAGCTAGGGGTAACCTTGTTTTTCCCGAAGGGTATGACTATGCATTTTTGGCATTTAACTTTAGGCCATGGCTCTGGCACCAGTTATCCATTTCTGTGAGACCCTTCTGAAGGATATCTGTGTCAGATGTGTTTTCTACTATGGCGCCCAGTTTGCAGTCATCTGCAAACTTTGTCAGCCATAACCCTCCTGTGTTTGCTTGTACTTGGAAAAGTAGATGCCAAACAAGAGTGGGCCCAGGACTGAGCCCTGTGGTACACCACTTGTGACAGGCTTTGAGTCTGACATGGCGCCAGCAACTCTGACCCTGTGGGTTCTGTCACTCAGCCAGTTTGCAACCCATCTTGTGATGTATGGGTTAACATTTAAGCTGATGAGTTTTTCAATGATACCCGAGTGGGGTATTGTATCAAAGGCCTTCGCCAGATCGAGGTAGGCTGTATGGACTGCCTTTCCCTCATCAATGGCTTTGGTGACTGTTTCGAAAAAGTCAACCAAGTTTAGAAGGCATGATCTGCCTTTGACAAAGCCAAACTGGGATGGATCCAAAGTCTGCAAATTCCTATGTCTTTATTTATGAGGTCCATTATGATCCTCTCCATGGCTTTGCAGATAAGGCTTGTCAAGCTAATGGGCCGGTAATTTCCAGGGTCGGTGGAGGCACCGCCTTTGTGAAGTGGGACCACAGTTGCAGTGCGCCACTCCCTGGGTACATATCCAGAGGTAAGACTATGATTAAACAGCTGTCCTAGCTGTGGGTTTAATTCCTCGTTGAGTTCGTGGAGCACACAGCCGGGGACACCATCAGGTCCCATGGATGCTGTGTTTTTGCTTTGGAGAGAGCAGTTCTCACTTGGGCGTTGGAGATGTTTGGGGGCTGCAATCGCTTGGTATAGATATCTCTCCTTTGGGGGATGGGGAGAAGTTTGCACTGAACCTGTCAGCCAGTATGTTGGCAATGTCTGTAGGATCAGTAATCTTCACATCATTTTGAACTAGTTCTGAGCATATCTGGGAGTTTCCTCCCAGGTTTCTAACATAGCTAAAGAAGGCCTTATGATTGTCTTTTGAGTCTTTAGCTATTTTTCTCTCAAAATTTGCTTTGGATGATTTTATGAGAGCTCTTAGTTTTTACTTATAGTGATCAAGGGTGTCTTACCTTTTAAGGATTTTGCTCTATCTTGTAGTAGCTTCCTCCTTTTGTTGTAGAGTTTGTTTATGGCTGGGGTCCACCAGAGTGGACGCTTGCCTTTGGTACAAAGAGTCTTTGTTTTGCTTGGGATTGCCTTATCCATGCAGTCCTGCAGGTGCTGGTAGAAGGCATTTGTAAGTGATTCAGCGGCTTGAGTACTGTTTTCCGTCAGCTCGGGGCCTTAAAGGAGACCACACTAGTCTTTAGAAGTGTGAAGTCGGCTTCGAGAAGTTCTTTACTGTGGTCTTTTTATTTCAGGTGGGGTGGGATGAGGACCTCCAGCGAGACTCGTTTGTGATCTGATCTCACCAGTGAGGGGTATACTTCGGTGTTGAACATTGTGCTCCCATGTTCGTGATGATGAGATCAAGTATGTTTTCTCCTCTTGTGGGGATGGTGACTAGTTGTTCCATGGCATTTGAGTTTATGAATTCCAGGAACTTTTGGGCTAGGGTGTTTGGGCTTGAGTAGTGTTCCCAGTCTATATTAGGGTAATTGAAGTCACCTAGTATGATGGTGTTTGGTGATACATTTATCCCTCTAGTGTTTTCAGGAAGGCCATGTGAGGTTCCTGAGTTTGTGAGGGTGGCCTGTAACATGCTACAATTTGCAGAGCAGTCTTGCCTATGGTTAATTGCACCTGGATGGTCTCCGATGCATCGTGCGTTGCCACCAGTCTTGAGGTGTGGGTGTCTTTGATGAATATGGATACCCTCCTTTCTTGGTATTGTCCGGATTTTGGGGCCGGAACGCATGATAAGAGGTAAAACCTGATAGTGCTGGGGTGCTCTCAGGAGCCTTGAACCAGGTTTCTGTCACTGCACAGACATCGATGTTCTCCATACTGAGAAGGGCCTCGAAAAGTGCATTTTGAGATTTAGACTTCTGGCATTGAGCAGCATTACCCTTAGTTTTTTTCCTTTTTTGTGTTCTAGGTGGTAGGTTTAGAATTTGAGCCTTGCCTTGCAGATAGTCTAGTACTTATCTATGAAACTATGAACTTATTCAGTCATTTACTCATTTGCAGAAATTCAAGCATGTTGAAAACTAAAATATAAAAATAGATCGAGCACCATTAATTCAAGCAACAAAACAAGTATGCATATAATACATCAACTAAAGGTGCAGATGATATATAATAACTAAATTATGCACCACTCCATGGCTGTACACAATTATAATACATACCTAAAGGGAATGTATGCTCTTGGCTTGCACCTTGTGCCTTGACACACCACTGTACCTAATAACTGTATAATGCACGTCTTCGTGCTGTTACTTGATCTGTTATTGCTCCTATGACTAGTCTATAAATACTGTAATTGCGTTCAGAATGCTGCACCCAGCATCCTTATATACTGCTTGGGTTTCCATGGTTCGATGTACATAGTAATCTAAAATGTACTCAATTGTTGTTTTAGTTTCTCTTTGGGAAATGGTTATTTGAGATCACTGCACTTGTAAAGGGCAAAATTAATAAATTATATATAGTACTAAAGTACATAATTCACTGGATTAGCTGTTCCATCCTGATCCCCAACCCTGAGTTTTTGCCCCGATGTCTACCTACAGCTGTGCTTGCTGTAAAGCTCTGGGTGACAATTACTTAAAGAAATGAACATCAGTAACTGCCTACTAATACTCTATTATAATGTCACTCCTGCTACAGGAATTAAAAGATGGCATTGCAGAGGTGATGGGGAAGCATTAGGCTTTCTTTTCCACATACATTGAATAACCACGATCACTCATAGTCAACAGAATTACCAGACACTGGCTTGTTGATGGCTTCTTATAAACTAGCCTTTATAAAAACAATCTGAGTAAAAGATTGACTCATGGAATCTTAAGACATGTAGCATTTATTTCCAACAGTATAACTAAGACAGTAGATCAATATGTAGGAGAAAACCTGGCAGGTAATGTACACTATGAATTCAGCTGGAGGCATCTCTGAAATGCAGACTGCTTAAAGAATCCAGCAAGAGTGATATTTTCAAATGTAATGAAGACACAGATATTGCACCAATTACACTGACACACTAATAACCCATTTCTGAGACTAGAGGCTGAGAGTTTTATTAGTCAATAGAACTGAATGAATGCACATCTGTCAGTCAAAAGCCCTTGAATTTGGCCTAGACGTGAGAGAAGTAGATGACAAAAAGAAGCGGCCCCCCCCCAGACTGATATCTGAGGGGCTCAGCTTGTGACTTTCCTATTAGTAGAGGTGGACTCCCCATATCTAACTTCCTGTGTCCTGTCCGTGAGCCAGATGACTATCCACAGCATGACATAAGGATTTATACCTAACATCTTGAGTTTGTCAGCAATGCCTACGTGGGTTATTGTGTCAAATGCCTTGACCAGGTCAAGGTATGCAATGTGAACCATTTTGCCTATATCACTTGATCTGTTGACCTTCTCAAAGAAGTTCACCAGTTTGAGTAAGCATTACCTGTCCTTGACAAAACTAAACTGGATTGGGTAAAGTGTCTGGAAGTTTTCTATGTCATTATCAATAATTTCCATTATGATTCTTTTTATGGCTTTGCATATGAGACTAGTGAGATTTGTGGGTCTTTAATTCACAGGGTCTGTGGATGGCTAGCGTCTGTGCCTTTCTTCATTCTTCAGACACAGAGCTCTTTGGAGGCTTCTGTTTAATAGTCATAAAGGGGTCCTGATATGTTATGTTTCAGGCTATTTAGAAAGCAGCCTGGGAAATTGTCAGGATCTATTGATGCAGTGTTCTTGCCCTTAGAGAGAGCATTGTGGACCTGATCCCTAGTGATACCTGGGGCAGTTATATTTGATGATATTTCATAAGGAGAGGTTGGAGGGAAGAGAGAGGGAAAAGTCAGAGCTGAATGTGTCTTCCAGTAGCTTTGCTATATCTTCTGGCTCAGTGTAGGTGGCTCCATTATCAATGACCTCTGCAAAAAATTGTGAATTTCCTTTGAAGTTGTGGACATAGCTAAAGAACGCCTTGTGGTTGTCCTTGGACTGGGAGGCCTGGTTTAATTAAAAGTTGTCTATGGTAGACATTATTTGATCTCTAAGTTGTTTGTTGAGATAACTTTTATCCTGCAGGCTGCAGTACCTCCTAAATTTTGCCTTAATTTTTTTATTTCTGTTATACAGCCTACTGATGTTGTGATTCTGCAAATGTATTGCTCCCTCCATAGACTACAGCTGTTTACTCCTTTTGCAATACATTCATGAAAATAATGGTCCCTTCATCCACAAAAAATTTAAAAGACTTGTAATGCTGTATGACAATAGAATGTTCAAATTATGAGTAAGCTGTTTTTTGTCATTCAATCACCTCCTACTGACCATCAACTCCTCCCCTCTCCTCTTCAACCACTCATTTGATCCACTCATACCAATTAGCCACAAAAGGTGAGGTTTGAATTGACTGAAGAGAAAGTGTATTACCATGGACAGAGAGGCTTTTGTGCCTTAACTCCCCTGTGCCAGTTCGAGGCTCTCTACAGACTCTCAACCAATGAGGTCAATGTTCCCACCTCTAAGGTGATGTGTCTCTCTTGGGCTCCACCCTCAAAGGAGCATGTCACGAGGTCATGTTCTACCTGCAGAGTAGTATGTCACTTCCTCAGTGGCCCCACAAGCTTCTGAACTGGTATACATTGCCCTGTGTTCTCTGGTAACAACACAGCGATTACATCTCTCCTCTGCACATAGTCCCCATTACACCTATCTAGAGAGAGAGGCAAGAGGCCACAGCCCCTCCACAATCCCATTCCTTGGTCGCTCTCCTCATGGAGCCGAAATAAGTGAGCTATTTTGCTTCTTCCATATTATTGCACTAAAACATAGTCTTGATTGTCAAAGAAAATGCAATGAACACTCTTCTTGCAGATGCCTTAATGTTTGCATTTTGTTTTTATCATTGTTAGGTGTGGTTTCATTCAGTGGAATAAATGAGATATTTTCTGCAGGTGTACTTATTCCCTGCTGCTTGCTTTGTGCAGAGCTGCATGGAGGAGTCTATCCCAGCAAGTTGTGGGCATAAAGCAAGGAACTTATTTGTGCCCCTACCTCTTCTCACTTTAAAAACTCCCTTAAAGAATAAATGGCTATGCCCATGTATTACATAAGTCCTCAAATTATTCCACTTATATACCTCACTTCCTAATATACCTACTGTAATATATATTACAGTCTAGATCTTTTCCTAATGCTGATTGAATTTGTATACTTATTCTGTTATCAACCACGTGTAACTATTTTTTCTTGTATATATCTATCTATATATATATATCTATATATATATATATATATATATATGTATATATATATCTATATATATATATATATATACATATATATATATATATATATATATATATATCTTGTTATTTCTTCTGCTGTATACTGTATATTAACATATTGTTTGAAAATTCTCTGTATACTGTATTTTAACATATTGTGTAAAATTTTACTTACTGTGGAGCTTTTCTCTCTGGGCCTCCACTGAAGTCGGACCATCTTGGTTAACAAATGTAAAACAAACAAAATAAATAAATAAATGAATATGCAACTGACCATCACAAGGAGCATGCATCCATTCAGTGGTACACTGTATGCATACGTCTGGACATTTTGGAGGAACAACAGTTCATTTAATTGCATATCACTTTGAAATAATAAGGTCATACACTGAAACACCTCATAAACACAAGGAGGAAATGTGTTGTCTGCAAATTAGGTCTGGCAACCTGGAAATAAATGAGAAACAAGAGCTTTGACTGCATCACTAGCTATAGTTAGAAAGGATTATTATTGCAAATCAGTATGTCATGAAGTAGGCATTCTATATATATCTGTTAACATTTGCCACTTTTTTAAAGCTCTGCCGTTTTCTTTCCTGATTTAGGGCTTTCTCTAATTTAGTTATCTACATTTCAGATGCAGTATCTGTTTAACGAGTGTCATTGCCACTTTAAACTGAAATTCAGTAATTCTCTAATTAACTGATTAAATCAGTGATGGGTTGCATGGGAGAGAGGGCCTATCTTGGCAGTCCATGACATCAAGCCATAAAAAGCTCATCCTGAATTCTCTATCACACTGCATGTACAACTATGGACAATATAAAGGATCACTGTGTAATCTACAGCATGTCTTTAGGATATGGACAGAAAGATAAACATAGAGCTAACATCCATGCAGACACAAGCAGAGGGAACATAAAAAAAAAACAAAAAGAGAAGGCATCCCAACTAAGTGTATTTTTTTATTTAGTTCTTTGTTAAATGGGTAAACCCATTATCATTCTGAGCAAGTGTCACCTTTAATGGGCTGGCTACGTGATCTGTATGAAGTCTAATAGTAGATTTTATAGAGACTTATGGAAATAGGCCCAAGACTACAGGGTAAAGCTCATTAAAGGCTTATAACCTTATTCCTCTACATTCAATTTTCTGAAAACCAGGAATGCTAGAGGATTTTTTTAGCATAAATGTCACTTCTAGTTCAGTTATGCTGTCCTTACTCTTTTCTTCATGTTTGCATTAATGAAGAAACAGCTGCACTTATTACATGCTTTGGATTAGGCAAACAAATCTAATACTCTAGTGATAACAGTAGTTGTGTCTCTTTTTGTATAGCTGCTTTTTAACAGTATTATCAAGGTCTAGACTTTGTACATGAAAATATTTCTTGATGCCATGTTAAAAGTATTATACAGTTTGCTTGCCAGCGAAAATAAAACCATAATATCTTGTTTTTAGCTATGATATGGCTGGTTTAACCTGGCCAAATGACTTAGAGTGGCATAGTCTGTAGGCAGAAGTTGGTGGACTCAAACCTCAATGAACAGGCACTTGTGGAGCTTTACAATTAATTCAGAATCCAAAGTTTTAGCTAGCCACACTCTTACTTAAATACATTTTCAGGAAGTTTCTCAACCACCATGACTTAATCAGACTAAACAATGTTTAAGTTGTTCAAACTAACATCTTCAATGTACATCTGTACTCAGCTTGTTTATAGACTGGATTATTTATCTGAAAATCTCTTGTTATACCACTATGAACCAATAGCAGAATATGATCTGTGCATTTCTAAAGTTTATTCTGTGTTTCATTTAAAGAGACATGCATATTTATAATCAGGAGAGGCTGAACTTTGAAACTATGAATACAAAATTGAACCTTCTGGCTGCACTATTCTTAGAAACAGTTTGGGCACTCACAACTGCAATTTTGGGAAACATGTAAATACATCTGTGATGTCCCTCCTTTGGGCCAGTGATCAAGGAGCCTCAGTCCTCTCCACTGACAGTGGTGGGGAACATTCACTGTAAGAAAAACAGAGACACACACAGTATTTTCAGATGCAACCCTCTGCTCCTAGTACAATTTCCCTTAAGAGCACACAGGGAATGCACACTCCCTTTCTGGGGCTGGGATTTCTCTCCAGACCCAAATAAGACTCCCCACTGACCACTATAAAGCCGAGTCCTTAGCCGGGTGTTCCAAGGCAAGTCCTCCACCATGGCTTCCCTGTTCAGAGTAGCTGTCTCACACAGTCTGTTTTGAGATTTGGATTTTCAAGCACACACACACACACACACACACACACACACACACACACACACACACACACACATACACACACCTGGGAAAGGCTGTCACAGCTTACCCACTCTGGTATCTCAACCCAGACTATAAGGTCGATTCACTGCCATCAGAACACCCAAAGCCAGCTACTTTAAGGCTATTACAAAGGTACTTTTTACACTTATTAAAATTAATACTTAATATAAATTGTAGTGTTTAACCAAGCAGCAAGACTTTCAGTAACATGGAGCCACAGTGCCACTAAATAAACGCAAGTATATTAATAATAAATAATTAAAAAAACAAGAAAAATACTGAATATCTATTTACAGTAAACACCAGAGTTTCAATCACTGGAAATATAAAAAGACAACATAAATGAAAGACTCAGACAGGTAAAGAAAAAAATTACATTTAGCTAATCTCACTATATGTTCCTAACTGACTGAAAAATTACTGTTCCCTAGTTACTTAGTAAAGCAATGCAAGATGAAGGTGGATACGTGTCTTTGTCAGGTCCCAAAAACTATGTGCACACCTTATATCTTCCACTAGTATTCAAATACAATTTCAGTGCTAGCTACAAAATGACATCACATCTGGTCATCTGACTCTTTGGTTCCCACACTACCCCCTCAATAGAAACTAAGCCAGGGTCTGTCAGTGATGTGTCACAATACACACATATAACTTTACCTAAGGTTTATTACAGCATCTGGAAATTGTAAAACAGTTCCAACACTTCCACCCTTCCTGCAGACACTAACAAGCTATTCTCTGGCACCATTCAGACCTGTGAGATAAAATCTTTATGGTCTAAATCAAGTCATTCAATTTCAGGCTATTTTTCTTAAGGTTAGCTGGGCTGAGCTTAACCCCTTCCCTTCCAATATCCTCAGTTAAAATACATACATTTCATCAGTTACAACAATGCAGTCTGACGTATATGTATATTTCTTTTCTGTCCAATGACCCACCGTTGATAGATTTTTAACACAAGCAACTTACAAATACATTTTTAACACAAGCATCTGTACAAATCAGTTTGATATTCAAATGACATATAATTCTTTACAAAACTTTAGCTAGCTATGCTGGCATATGCTATACATACACTACTCTAGTCTCACTGCACAGCTGGCACTACATTACATCATCACAACATCTCTATTAGACTTACGGATTATGCTCCAAGTAGAGTTTTTATCAATTTGGGTACCCATATTAGGACTTTTTACTGAAATGTAGTTTTCAGCAGGACAGTTCATACACATTTATTTAGTAATTAAGAGTTGTTCAACTAGTTGTTAATTTAGAAGAAAAATTCAGAAATACATTATGTGAAAAATGATCATACTGGATAAAATACATGCTGTTCAATAAATATTATCCTGCTAATGAAAAGTTTCCCACCAGTCAACTGGATCTTACAGGCCCTGAAGATTTTAGTTTTTATATTATCTTATTATGTTAAATGATGTTACCATCTAGAGCTTATTTTACTCTCACTACTATTTACGGTTTGGTCACACAGCATAAGCTGCTTCAGGAATCATTCAAAAGGCAAACATGAATATATCACCCCCTAGTCAATCTTTTCCTAACAAAAATCCCTAAACCTGCAAGGGACTGTGTTAAATTACCAACATGTTCAGTTATTCACTTATTCTGCATAATAAAACTGCAAGGTAATAATTTATTATTGGAAGCATTTCTACAGGACAGAAAGAAATGTGAAATGGATTACTCACCACATTAAAATGACAGTTTTAGGTGAAGCAGTTAGTCACTTGGAAGAAGTCAGTAGCATTATGAGTATTGAACTGTGGCATAATGTACTAAAAGAGAATGAATAATAAGTTTAATATACAAAACACAGGCATCTTGCAAAATTAATTCATGTGACTTGCTCGTCTGTGGATAAAGTGGAGTGGGTTATCAGTGAGAGTGAAAGTAAAATATGTGTCTTCAGATTTTAGTACAGTCTCCTTAATATTACTGGTTTTAATTATATTTACCTTGGTATGCTGAGTATTTTTCCTCCTATAAAACTTGAGCAGAAGCCTGACCACAATGTAAACAAGATGCTGTGCTGGCAGTTCTGCTGGTCATATTGTTTAGTATAATACATTCCACAGAACATGATCACAGCACAGCACACCCAATAAAGAGCAACCATTCTTGCTCGGGTCATCCATGCAGACTGTGTTTATCAGTACGTTCCTGCTCGTAAATTCAGTATACATAATACAATCTACTAACAGTTATGGTTTTATATTTGCAACTTCAACCTGTCTAAAATCAAGATAATTTGAATTCTCACTGTGATTTTTGGTCACCAATACCTCCACTGACTTGTGTTATGGTCTGACAGTGCTGCAAGCAAATTGCTTTATAGTAGCCTGCATTCCTGGATTTAGACAGGTCTTGTCAATTCACCAGAATTTGTCACCTAGTGTTTAATTTTTTCCATTTGCAGTCTAGAACTCCTCTCCTCTCTTCTTGTTTCATTTGGCAGCTTTGAAGAGTTGGTCCTCATACACAAATTTTTTGGGTATTCAGTGACACATTTATTGCCATTTCACTGAAATGTGTTTTGGCAGCTTTTTGTGGACTCTTGCTTTTTGCTTTTTTTTTCATTCAGTTTAACAAGCTGCAGCTGCATTTCAGGCTTTCTACATGTGCTTAGAGTTTAACACCACACCGGAAGACACAATGATCAAACTGTAAGGTGAACTGAAAGCCATTCTACTGCTGTGTTTTTTAAGAGAAAAAATTCTGGATTTCATGGCTCCAGTGGTTTTGTAGCTGGTCACATGGTCTCACACTCCTGAATGTAATTAAATTAATAAAAATCATGTTCAACAAGCAGGGGATGTACAGCTGAACTGCCTATATTGCCTTTATTCCACTCACATAACTGTGTGTTGCTTTTAAACTTAGATACCTGGTTACTATAATACGAATTTATAAAGCCTTTATGTTTCTGAGAGCCAGAAGTACAAATTATCTAGCCATATTCATCAAAACATCCATCCTTCCATGCTTTCATTTAATCGAACATGCTTCACACCTCAAAATCTGATGCCTGGATCTTTGGCATCATGAAGTAACAGACTGACACCATTGGCATTAGGAACACTCTGCACACAAAAGTTTTCTGGCAGCTAACTCCACCCCTTACTCCCAAAAAGCACTGCCGATATAATCCATTTAATTCAAAGTGTGAAACAGCTTTAAAAGACTTGAGGAAAATATTTCACTTTCCCCCACGCAAAGTTCAGACCTCTTTTAATTTAAATTCATATTTATTTAAGGGCATTTCAACTTAGTCCTATTTACAAATTAAAATTATGCTTTACAAAAATGTGGTTGGATTGGCATGATGGTTAAGGTGCTTATCTTATAGTGACAAGGTGCAGGGTTTGAATATCAAATGAAATAAATAGTTAGGTTTAAAATGCTCTGCAAATGCAGTTGACCTAGTACTGAACTATAAATCAATGAAAAAAATAAAACGATATTGAGCAAATTAAATAAACAGAAGAAACAGAAAACAAATTCAGGTTAAAGAAAAATTACAGGTTGTTCACATGGTTTGCCATAAATAGCCACGTCAAACAAATGCAATTTTTGGGAAGGGTTGAATGAAGTCAGTCAGAAACACTCCTTAAGTCACTGAAATACACTTCAGAGGAATGGTACCACCCAGGCTAAATATCTTATGCCTGATGATTCAAGCTCCGGTCCTGAAATTACTTGCTGTACCGCAGTGGCAGAACATGTTTCTCTTGCTAAGCAGAAAGGACTAAATATCTCCTTTATGGATAAAAAGACCATCACTAAGACTTTGAAAATTTTATAAAACCTAACCTTTGTACTATGAAAGTAGTGTGCTAGTAACACCACATACCAGGAAGTAGTCAGGCTTCAGCCTACACAAGTCGAGCTGGACAGTTTCAGTGTCAAGAAGATTGAGGTAAAGGGCATTGTAATAAACAAGGTGAAAAGAAACTAACACACAGACAACAACAGAGATATCCGCATAGAATGTCATGTGTTTGATGTTGGAAATATTCCTTAGATATAAACAAAATAATTTTACTACATCTGATCCTTAAGTGCAAGTAGATAACTGAGGACACACCAAGGTTATGCTTTTTTGACACAAACTCCACACTATTGCTACCTAAAAATAATTAAGACAAAAGTGACAAAGCAGAGGACATCATTCTGACTAGGGTGCCAGTCACTGAATGACACAGATAAACACAAACAAGCATCACACATTGAAGTATGGATATGTCCTATCCAGGTCACCTTTCCAGATAATCTTGCTAAATCTGCTTATTGTCACTGTCCCAGCAAAGTCTGGCATGAACAGCAGGACATCTATTTCAGAGGTGTTTGCATTCCGCTAATTACTAGTAAATCAAAAAGAAATGGCTTCCAGATTATCTGTCAAGGGATACATGCCTGCTACATGTTCCTTAGGGATTGAAAGGTAATGTTGTGTATCATAAATATAGCAACAACTGGCCAAGGTTCTTCTGATACTATCCCTAATGGTCAAAACAAACACCATAAAAAACAACAGACTCCAAATAAAACCCTGAAATCTTTGTAGTCCATAAGCTTAGAGGAAGTTAAGAATAGAAACTACTCTATCTGCCTGACCAGAACACTAGCAGCAAACCAGTCTAGAACAATAGATAAAATGCCATAGCAAGAAAGCAATGACTCAGTCAGGATGCCATAATCCAGTGTCAAACTCTGCTGAGAGACAAAGAAGAGCCAATGTTCACCTTTTCTTTGCCTTGTGATTTTTTTTGTTAGTTTATGATTTTCTTTTGAGTACTTTTATAATGTCTATAGATTACAGACTTTATTCCCAGTGACTACAGCAGAACAGGTAGTGTACTTGCCTTTGGGTATAAAATACACTGTTTTTTATTCCCACACTAGGTAGATTCATTTCTGGCATTCTAGTGTAGAATAAGGGGGTGTTGCACTCCTGACTCTGTCATCCTACAAATGAGATATTAAACAGAGGCCCCATTGCTTGAGTTAGTGGTAGCTCAGATGGATAAAAAGGTCTCATGGAGCCCATTGATAAGAGTAGACAAACCTGTCTGAATTACCACCTTAGGTGTCCCCTGAAAACAGACAGTTAGCCTAGTGGGACTAACCTGATCAATAAAGGATGAATAAAAATAAATAAAATTGTCAGGATAGAATTATTTGGATCTATATCACTTTATAGAAAAACCAAAATATCGAATTTTTGTTGAACCCTATCCATCTAACTCTTAATCAATCAAACTATTGTTTAAGTGAAACATTTCTCAGGGAAAACAAGCAGTGGGCCATCATGTGGAATTTACCTTTTTCCCCACTGCACTGTGATCTTGGAGTTGCTATATTTAGTTAGGGGGGTTGGGGGACACAACCCCCCATGTGGGTGGGTTTTAAAATTCATTAGTTTTATGACGCTCGCTTGGTTGGCCAAGCATGTTTCCCCCCTGGGAAAAATTTTGCTTAAACAATCGTTCAATGGGTTAAGAGTTCAACAGATAGGGTTCGACAAAAAGGCATTCGATGTTTAGGCTTTTCTATAAAGTGATAAAGTGATAGAGACCTGAATTATTTAATAAGTGCTCCTTTGTCAAGCAAATCATACCTGCAGGCAACCACTTTAACTGATTTTTTTAGTGATATCTCGTGACATAGAATGATGAGTTGCAAGAGATTCAATGCCTAAACAGAAAAGCAAGGTAAGAAGGGTTTGGAAAATATATTTATTGATAATTCACTTCAATGACTGGGCTTTTTACTTCTCAACCTATTAGAGTCACTCCTACAAAAATGATCTCATTAGGTGAAATAGAGATAAACCAGAAGTGTACCCCAAAGATTCTTACTTATAAAAAAAGTCTCAGGATTGCATAAGTTAATGAAAAAGGAGGTTGCAACAGATTCCTAACCAACTAGATCCCACTTTAGGTACAGCTTTATTGTTAGAACCAGACATTTCTGTCTCTTTTTCAGCCAGAACTTGTTTTTTTTCTCTCTCACGTTTGCACATTATACAATTAAAATGTATTTACATTCAAATATTTACATAGTGAAGGGGTAGAGAGCTCAGTATGTGCATTGTGTATCAAGCATTGTAACAGGAAGAAGGTCAGACACCAAACAACATTTAGCAGGAAAACTAAAACTTAAGAGGCACACCCTGAGCAATTAATGTCCAAAAATGTGCTTCTTGGGCAAGAAGAGGAAGACGTGAACATACATTGTGGAGGGTTTCAGGAACAAGCAGCTTGTGTATTTTAACAGTTGCGTTTTAGTGACATATTGTGCAATCATTGGCATGAACATGCCATAATCATGTGCAGTACATCAGTCAGATGTCTGGTAACTGAGACAACAGGGAGAAGGAGAAAACTGAGGCCTAGTTTTGCAATATTTCTAAAAGGTAAGAGATTTCTTTCTGAAGTAATATTATATAGTACTAATGACTTGTATTCGGATATGAGTGAAGTACATCACTTTGACTTCACCTTAACAGCACACCATCATGAATCAATCTTCTACTACCTTTGTCCGAATGTTAGTTATAGCTAAATTGCAATCCAGGAAATATTTCTGTTACTGAAGCTCTAGACCATAGAAAATAGGCCATATTTCTATCTTTCCTTAGGAACTGGTTGGTCTGGGTGGAGGCCACAAGCTGCAGGTTATGGTGTCTACAGCAGTCCTCATGAGGAATCTTCATAAGGCTACAGTAAGCAAAATTACTTTTCTATCTAGATTTCGTGGTCCAATAGTTGACAGCAGAAATAGTCTCCTCCGGTACAGGAATGCTCTTCTTCTAATATTACATTCAACACCTGGTCTGTCAGAATCATTCAGAATCACATCTAAAACCATGGTAGTTCCTGATTTCATCTTATTTTCAATAGATGCCAAATACTTTATTACATTTTCACTCCTTGTTGGAGTTTCAAACCTTTAAAAACAAAAAAGCAAAGGGAGCACGCCACCAAAGTCAGATCCTGCACTAATGCGATCCAAACAGTATAAAAGTCCAGGTGCCAGATAGAATAGAGCAACGAAACTTTTGTAAAATCAACGTAAGAACTTTTATTTTAAAACAAGCACTTTCGGAAGGCTTCGTATCCTTCCTTCCTCAGACGAAGACAAAACAATAAGTTACAACACACCTCCATATTATATAGGATGACAATTGTTCAATTAATCAATTAACAACCTCTCAATTGGGGTTGATCACGTACCACTCTTCTAAAAGTTGTTTAAGCAATGTTTGAGAACAGCTTGTTTAGATATATAAAAACTATAATCAAGTAAAAAGCATGAATCCTACCCTATCTACGCTAAAAACTTAAAGCCCTATCATAAGCCTCAACAAACGATATATTCAAGTTAAACAATAGCTATTAAACAGAGTCAAAATGTGTATACGTTGATTCTGTATACTCCAGTTAACTACAAATATATTAAACGTGTGAGGCTGATATATAACTCCAATAACGAAGCACGATTAGTTTATCTAAATTTACGTCAATCCGTGCTTCAAGTTCTTGAGTTTAGACCAACCCTTGTTGTCTAAACATGTCCATATGCCAAAGCGTATGTTCAATTCGACAAGAGGGATAATGTAAACAAAGTATACCAAATAAATATACCCATGTAAAAATAGCCAACAATCAAAAAGATGGTTTAAAATGTACTGGCGTCTCTTGTGTACTCCAAAATGTTGTTGGTGCGTGTAAATGTTATTTATTTATAAAAAACTGTCAAGTTAAAATAAATTTTACTATTGGCTGTTAAGACAAATCCAGATGATAATAAATAAATACGTAAATACATAAACCATGGTTCATAACCCATACCCCACATGCTGTGTTGTTACCCTAAAACATATGTGTAGGTATGCCCAAAATATAAAAAATGAAAAATAAAATTATCTTAAATTAAACTATTGTATACATATGTAAGCAAAACTATAAAATTGTATATATATATATACTCCACCTATAGTTTAAAACCCGATTTACTATCTCCTTAAGGCTAAAAGTTTTAGTATACAGGTCAAAGAAATAGATTTGTTTAAACCTGTGTGTGTGTGTGCAGCCGTCCTTAGCTGCCATAACAGTTCTTCTTTTTCTAATAAGATCTGCCATGGGCCTATATTAGGGTCCGCCTTAATTTGCTTCAAGACCGCAAAGTTGAAAACGTGGTCTTTATGTTCCATAGTGTGGCAAGCTAGCTCGTTGTTGACATCCTTCCTAGAAATTGCATACAAGTGTTCATAAATTCTCTTATGCAATGCCCGCTCAGTCTTTCCTATATAGAAAGCTGAGCAGTTCTTACAGCTCGCTAGATAAACAACTGCTTTAGAAATACAACTGAAGTTTCCAATCAGTTTATATTTCACCCCATTTATAAACACATGACTCCCTTCTATTATATATTTGCATTGATTGCAAAACCCACACTTAGTCATCCCTTTTTGCCTTTGGGAAAGGGTAATGTTGTTCCTTTCTAGCAAGGCCTTTAGACTAAACCCTTTTCTAAAGGTGATGTTAGGTGAAGCGCCTAGCAGTTGTTGCAGATGTCTATCTTCCACTATGTTTGCCCAATTCTTCTGTAAAATGTTTCTTATGAAATGATGGTCCACAGAGAACGTGCATAAGAACCTGACCCTGATCTCAGGTACGTTAATGTTTTTATCATCAACCTCAGCCGCCCCTTGGTCAACTGCTACGGACCAATCTTGTCTACTCAGGATAGGTTTAAAATATCCAGATTCTCTTTTAAACATCACCTCAGATTTAACCTCCAATATCAATGAGTCTGGATATCCTCTATTTAAAAACATTGTGCTCAAATTACTACATTCATCATAGAAATCATCCTCTTTAGTAATCATACGTGCCGCCCTTACCATCTGCCCTTTCACTACTGCTCTTTTTTGATGGTAAGGGTGGCAACTACTGAAATGAAGGAAACCATTAGAGTAGGTGGGTTTACGATGAATCTTACTAATGAATCTGAAAGCCTCAATGTCTTTGCTTAATTTTATATCCAAAAAACTGATCTCTGTGTTATTGACCTCATATGTGAAGTCCAAAAAATCAGTCAATGCTTTAATGTCCTCAATAAATGGTGTTACCATTTCCAGAGGCCCTTTCCATAAAAAGAACATGTTGTCCTGGTACCTGGTGTACCAGGCGACATGTTCCTTAAATAGTGTGCTGTTAAACAATAATTTGTTTTCCCATTGTGCCATGACACAATTAGCAAATGCCCCCCCACAATGTGAACCCATCGCAACACCAGAGGATTGCCTATAGATCACATTGTTAAAGGTAAAAAAATTGTATTTTAGCACCAGCTCCAATAGGGTCTCAATTATGTAAATAGTGTTTTGTTCCACCCTTCTTACCTCAAGAAACTCCCTGACCCAGTCCAATCCCAATTGTTGTGGGATGACCGTGTATAGATCTTTGACATCCACGGTCATGAAAATTAGGCTAGGGTCAAAAGGTATCTTGTTAATGTTCTCAAGGAAGCCCCATGAGTCTCTGCATATCTGAGTTTCTTTTTCGATGTATGGTTTTAAAAAACTGTCTACATATTTGGCACAAGCCACTAAAATAGATCCTCTGCCGTCAACAATGGGTCTGAAGGGGGGGTCATTGACAGACTTATGAATTTTTGGAGCTCCAAAAAAAGATGGCATTCTAGGTGCTGTAACATTCAAATAAGTGTGGATGTCTGTATCTATTAAATCTTCTAAATACAAATCTTCCACTGTCGTTCTAATCCTATTATGTGCTATGTTGACTTCATTTACACTAATATTTTCATAGGGACCAGTTTCCAAATGGGTCAATAATTTGTTTATATAATCAGCTTGGTTCATAAATATAAGCCCACTACCCTTATCGGGTTTCATAACACGAATATTGCAATCCTGCAATAATTTAATAAAATCCCGTTGTTCAGTTGTGATGTTAAGCATATGCTTGCTCTTGTTAACTTTGCTAGCAGCCAGAAATCTTAGATCTAATTCACAGGATTTCTCAAAGGTTTTGAGGTTGCTGACTAAAGGTGGATTGAATAGACTAGCTATTCTAAATGGCTTAATAAGTGAAGAATTTTTGCCTAATACAGCCAACAAATTTAATTTACGGACAAACAGTTTCAAATCTACAATAGTCTTAACCAAGTTTCAAACCTTCTTTTCACAATCCTACTTCTTCTGTTGCATATGCCAGTTCTGACCAGACTTTGCAGAGGTGTTCTTAAAAAAATCTTCTATTAGACATGGCCTTGCTTATGAGTTTGTCCATTATGGACAGGGGCAATGTCGCTTTTGGAAAGGGGCAATCTGTATGATACTTAATACATAGCTACAAATCCATGCCTTCCTCTTTCTCCTGGGGGCCATATATTGGGTAAAATCAGGTTATATTAGCTAGGCTTCTAAGGGCTCTTAGGCTGTTAGCCTAGTAATCTATGAACCTATGAACCCATGAAAACAGAGTTACTAAGACAATACTTAAAATGCACGCTTCCTTCCTGCAGTGGTGGTAGTGATGGTGGTGTGAGAAGATGGGGGGACATTGCAGTTTACATTGTATTGCAAATGCAATGGATTTGGTTACAGGTAGAGTCAAAGCTCCAAATCCATCCAGTGGTAACAGTAGTCATAAGTGCATACTAGGTTAAAGACCTCTGGGGGCTTTATAAACCTAGCCATGCATCTCTAATGTATCCTGCATGTTTTTGAGCCTTGGAGGTTATAGTGTATATGTAAGATAGGGCATGATTTTGCAGGCTCCCTCTGTCCGTTAGAGGCACAGATGCCAGACCACAGGTGAATTTCCAGTTTCACATCCACTAGTCCAAGTTGCATTTGAATAGGGCTAGGAAAAACTGTGCTTCACATGGATGGGGAGCCTGTTTCAGAGAAAGGAAATTCACTGAGACACATACCACTCCTTCCAACATGTCCTATTTATGTTACAAGTAAGATTTAAGTCTCTGGATCAAGTAGTTCTGATACTACTGGTTTTGTGGATATGCAAAAGGTCCATCAGAGCAAGCTCCATGAATGAATTGTATGCCAGGCAAAGACTGCCTCTCAGCAGTCTGTAGGAAAGAAAGTATAAATATGCGGCTTTCACGGGATCTGCAGTGGACATGTTTTTGACACCCTCCATTCTTTATGTGTGAACCTCTGCAGATGTCCCGCTTGCTGCATGTACCTGATCAGGTACATACCCAGTGATGGGCCTTATGAGGGTATAATACAGAAGAACAATAACCTTGTTGAACCTAGATGTTTCATACAAATTGGGCAACATAGAAAGATTATCTTACTACCTTATACACATGTTGGTCAGACAACAGGTTATGTATGTCCCAAAATGTCTGACTACAGGGTCTACTTTTAGGGGTGTGTTGTCTATAAGGCAGCTTTCTAAGGTGGCCAACTTTCCAAAAGGTAATACTATGCATTTCTTGGCACTGAGATTTAAGCTATCACTTTGGCACCAGTCACTTTCCTGTGTTGTTTTTTTCTGTAGGATGCTGTGCCTCGTGGGAATTCTATGACTATTCCTGTTTGCAGTCGTCTCCAAATTAGGTCAGTCATAGGCCCTTGACTATGGTTCTGACTTTCAAAAAGTAAATGTCAAAAAGAAGCAGGCCCAGCACAAAGCCCTGAGGGACTCTACTAGTGCGCATCCTCTTTGTGGAGGCAGTCTCGCCTATACCAAGTTCCTGAGAACTGAGACCATATGGCTATCCAGAGCATAATATAAGGGTTTTGTCTAATGCAATGAGCTTGTTAACAATGTCTGAGTGAGATATTGTATCAAATGCCATAGCAAGGTGAAAGTAGGCAGTATGCAGCATTTTATCTTGATCCATTGTCTTGGTTACCTTTCCAAAGTCCACCAGGTTGAGAAGGCATGATCTGCCCTTGGAAAAAACAATCTGGGCTGGATTCAATGTCTGCAAATTTCCTTTGTGATTATTTTTTTTTCTATGATAAATCTTTTCATGGCTTTGCTTATGAGACTAATCAGATTTTATAGCTCTGCAGTTTCAAGAGCCTGTTAATGGACTGCCCTTGTGCAGAGGGATGCCCATTTCAGTCCTCCATTCACACAACACAAAGCCTGTCTGGGAGCTATGTGAACAAGTGCTCCTGACAGATCATGTTTTAGGCTATTTAGGAGGCATCCTGGGATATTATTCAGGCACATTGGTGCAGTGTTTTTGGCTTTGGAGAGTGCATCTAGGATCCGTATAGTTGGGGGAGTTATGTTTGATGGTATTTCTGGGGGCTATAGGTGAGTGAAGAGTAAAACTGGAGCTGAACTTTTGTTGGACAGTAGATTTGTTATATCTTCCAGTTCCATTTAAGTGGTTCCATTTACAGTCAATTCTGCACCTTCTTGTGTATTGTCTTTGAGGTTTCAGACATAGCTATTGAAAGGCTTGTGGTTGTTCTTGGCCTAGGAGGCTATCTTCACCTCAGAATTGGCTTCGTTGTACTTAACATGTCTTCTTATTTGTTTATTTTGCTTGATGAGGGAGTTTATTATCCTGCTGGACATTGTATTTTCTAATTTTACTTATGACCTTTTTCTGTTTATGTTTGGATTCCAAAAGGGTTGGTTGTTTTTTGAGTTTGCTCAGGGAATACCTTTGGTAGTCATGACTGTCTCTATGCATCTATTAACATGATTGTACAAGATTTCTGTGAACAATTCCGCATAGGCTGCTGTGTTGTCTGAGTTTGGCTGGACTTGAAGTGTTGTCAGGATATCACTTAATAATAGGAAGTTTCCCTCAGAACAGTTCCTAACTGCTACTGGATTTGTCGGGGAAATAGAATTGATTTTTATTTTGAAGGAGACAGCTTTATGGTCTGACCTTACCAGAAAGACTATTATATTGGTGTGGGATTGGTGCAATGTTCTGTCATATTTGTGAGTACCAGATACATTATGTTTTCACTTCAAGTGGGTGTATGGTTTATTTGGTCGAGTGTTTGTGTTTACAAAGCCCAGGTATCTCTAGGTCTGAATTTTTGGAGTTAGGTAGAAATCCTAGTTTATAGAGGGGTAGTTAAAGTCATTCATGAAATGGTATTGGGGTGTATTTTAAGTGTCTCCTGTAGGACTAAATATAAGCTATGGCTTTCATGAGTCATAGATGGTGACATATAATTAGAAAGGAATCGGGATATAATATGGGTCTTTCCCTATGATATTTTGGACAAGGAGAATCTCACGCATGTCATCCTATTTAATCAACCTTGAGGAGTATTTGCTTTTGATGTAGATCAAGACACCTCCACCTTTAGTCCATGCCTGTTCAGTGGCTGTTCTAAATGTGTGGAAGGTATTGTAGACCTGCATGGCCAGGGTGTTCTCCATAGCTTTAAATAATGTTTTGGAAACTACACAGATGTCTGCATTCTCCAAGTTGAGAAGAACTTGGAGAGAGTGCAGCTTCTTGTTTAGGCTCCTGGCATTGAGCAGCAACATCTTTAGATTTCATGTAGTTGATTTTGCTTTGTTGGAAGGTTTGTCAGTTTGTCATTGCCTAAAATAGACTCTATGGAGGAGGACAACATTTTAGCCAATATCTGAAAGCTTAGAGGGGACAAATATAGACCATACATGGCAAAGAAGCATAGTCTGTTGACCATATCCTTCCATGCTGAGAAGTATTGCATACCCTTTGAACGACACCAGAAACAAAGTCAGTTATTACAGTCAATCATCACCTGCTTGCATTATAGCATCATCACTGGTGAAGGTAGGATGATGCACTTCTAGGCTCATATCAGCCTGGAATGCATAGTCTGTGATCTCCATTATATCTCTTGTCATATAGCCAGGGAGGTATATCTGAGGTCATTTACACCAATATGGACTACGACAGAGTTGTACTTGTAGTTTAATGATCTGAGTGCCTGTGTGATTTGAGAGACCTTGGCACCTGATAGGCAACTGACTGTGAATATCTACTTGTTCAGCCAGGTGAGTGGAGCAACTGTATGCCTGACAATGGTGTCTCCTATGTTTATAGTTTTGGGTAGTGTGATGTCTTGCCTTATGGGCTTTGTAGGTGAGGCTCCATGGGATATGGCTGCGTGTATAGTGTTGGGCGTTTTTTTTTCATTAGAGTGCTTTTGTTTTGCTGAGGAAAATTTCTGCAGGGCAAATGTTTAGGATGTCTTTGGGGTTTAGGGAGATTGCTTTTAAATACCTCAGCATAAGTTGGTCTGTGTGTAGGGTGCATGCCATGAGTGATGAGTGTAATGTCTGTATTTCTGACAACCTATTTTAATTAGGAGCACTTGTATGCAAATGTCTTGCCTCCATTGATATCATGTAATTACATCTCACACATATTGTCTCTTAATCTTTAACAATTTATTAGTTGTCAATAAACATTAGACAATTGCTACATCAGCTAACATGAGATTATTGCTACATCAGCAAACATGAGACAATTGCTACATTGTCTTAGGATGCCCTTATCCACCAGACTGGCAAGGGGTTAATTGGGAAAGTGCATATCCTTGATGTCACATCCTTTGGTAAAGTATATAAGGGTGTGATACCAGAAGGGTTAATAGTGGGCTAGGTAGGTTGCTTTTGAATCTAAAAGCAGAAACTAGGCTAAGTAAGAGCAGATTTGTCAGCCATTACTTCACAGCTTGCAAATGCATTTTTCTTTGTGCCTCAGTGTGACTGAGTACAGCCCCAGGGATAGTTTTACAAGAACAATTTAGTTTCTTGGTGCCTACATCTATTCAAGGCACTGTTTAAACTATCACTGCACAATGACCAGCTTCACACAAACATGCCAAATTCGTTCAGGATCTGAAAACAAAGTAAACTGACCAAATAGCCTTCTCACAAATAAATGGCTACACTCAGAGCCTTGCTGTGTGTTTTCCAACTCAGATAGACCAGGGTACTACCAACTGTCACCTAGATGAATAATGTTAGTGCTCTTAATGCAAACACACACAAAACATTTGTTAAAAGTGTATTGTCACCACCAGTAATCCAACAACTAGTTAAAATCTAATGGCTAGAATGTTATTTATTGGCCATGATAATCTAATTCCATTATTTTGTAAATTTCACATCTTCTTTGGCTCCCTTATCTGAAGTATCTGATAAGATTTTGAGAAGACTAATCCAATTTATTGGCATGCCTGGGCCAAAGAGGGTAGATTGTTCCTTATGGAATGTGTGGGATGTCACTATATAAACTATTGTGGACTTCAACTACCTAAGGAATAATACAGTGCAATACAGAATAAGATGGTATAAATCTCTACAGTTTAGGGATACTTTGAGGTTAAGTAGAAAATTGCCAGACTAGATGATATTCCTCAAGCCAAGACTATATTGGTAGACACATATTAAGGAGGGCTAAAACTTAAGCTTTGTTATTATGATAAACTAAATGCATTGAATAACTGTATCTCACCATTATATGTGAAATGGAATACAATGCTCACCTACAAAGTAGAACAAAATATGGGACATATCATTAGGATACCATTATCACAGCAATATACTACCCTCCATGTTTAAACTTATTCATAGGTTAAGACCCTCTCCTTTTAAAATATTTAAGAGAAAATGGTTAGACTCTATGGCTTGCTAGCAGTGTGATGCCTATTAAGCAGACAATAAACATGTGTTGTGGTACTGTCTTAACACAAGTGCAATGTAAGACATAGTAATTAATGTGGTTTGTTAGTCAACAAGAATATCTGTACCCGATAAAACCAGCATACATTTCTGGTTATTAGGTATACTCCAGTGGACATAACTTTGGATAGGGATAGTCATATATAGATAAGAATGGCTTCTTCAGTTTTAATAAGCTATGCGTTTAAGGTGTGGAAAATATTCCTTACTGAATGGCTGAAGCACCTTGTTCAAACTATAATAAAAACAGAAACAGAATTCTAAAAGGAGTTAATGAAACAGAATGGTTAAACAGTCTATTTTCTTGCAAGCAATTTATAATCCGTCCTTCATGTATCTCTAAAGAGCAGAATAAACTGACCTAACCTAAACACCCCCTACTCTTAAATCCATGAACCCTCTTTATAATGATGCAGGATCAGTGCACCATTCCTACAACAGAACATCGAATTTCCTCTGGTAATTAATTTATTTCCCTTTTTTCAGTGATATTCTATATGGTATAAGTCTTTTAAACTGCACTGTATATCCACTAAGACCTCACAGTGTTTTAAATAACCTTTCTAAATCAGTAAGTAACCTACGTACTATTCTTTACTAGGAATGTTTAAATATTTCTAACTTAATCTTAACTATAATCTTGTCTTGTATGTCCTATCTTTCCAAAGTTGCTCAAATGTCTAAAAATTGATTTTCATATTATATTTTCCTATCTAATATGTAACTTTATATTCTTCTGTAAGGAATGTTATACAAAAAAGCCTTTTGCTTATGATATATCCTCTACTACTGTAATTTTCAAAAATGTAACCTCTATTGCTGAGAATGTAACTACTTGTGGAGCTTTTCTCCCCAGGCCTCCACTGAAATTGGGTTGCTCTGACCCAGTGGACTCTCCCGGTCAACAAATTCAAATAAATAAATAAATAAAATGTACAGAGACTCCATAATTAATATAATTAATATCATGGGATCATAGCAGATTACTAAGCTATCGATCTGGAGGTAATTTTAAGCCTAGCTGTTTCAGCCCAATGAGATATCATGAAAATTCTATTCAATACCCAAGACTGCATTTAGTGATGACTATCCATGTCCAGGAGGGTCGTGGACATTGTCCCTGGTAAGAATTTATGGTGTTTTATCCACTCATCCTGGATACTCTTGAACAGTGTCATAAAGGTACTCTGTTTCACATGAATTGGTAGCCTGTTCCAAAAATGCAGCAGTCACTGGCTGGTAAATCTGTCCCTCCAGCATGTGCTGTTTAAGTTGCTGGCCATATTTAGGTCCCTGGAATGGGTAGCCGTAGTCCCATTTCATTTATAGATATGCAGCAGGTTCAATAGGTTTGAGTCCTGGATTGCTCTGTAGGCCAGGCATAAGTCTCCCCTAGGAACTCTTTACAACACACAATATAGTGACAGAGACTTTAGGTGATCTGTATAAAGCACATGCTGGAGACCCTTGATCTTCTTTGTTAGAAACCTTTGAGGTCTCTCCAGTTGCTGCAGGTCCTTTATATGGTAAATGCTAAATGGGGCATTATAATAATGGGCTGGATTAGTTCCAAGTATAGAGTGGTTATAACCTCTTTTGCTCTCAAGGTGATGCCTTTACTAATCATGTGTGCTATGTAGAAAGCCTTCCTTATTGCAGTAGACACATGGTGGTCAAAGCTAAGGTTGCAGTCAACTTGTGATCCCAGGTCCCTTATCACTTTGTGGGTACTTAGGGTATTGTTGCTGATTTCATACTGTAAAGGAACATTGTTTGTGCTGAAGGGAATGATGATGCATTTCTTTGCATTTAGTTTGAAACCGTGACTAATATACCATTCATTGGTCCAGGTAAGACCCTCATGGAGTATACTGACATAATTTGGGGATTCAATGATTGCACCTAGTTTGCAGTCATCTGCAAACTTGGTCAGCCACAACCCCTTAGTTTGGACCTGAACTTCTGATAGGTATATACCAAACAGTAGGGGGCCCAACACTGACCCCTGTGCCATCTCGCTGGTAACAGGTCTGCTGGTTGATGTGGTGTCACCCACTTTGATAGTGTATGTCCAGTTTGTGAGCCAGATGGCAATACACATTACAACAAACGGGTTTGCATTCAGTTTGTTAAGTTTATCAGTAATGCCTGAATGTGGGTTTGTGTCAAAAGCCTTTGCCAAGTCAAGGTATGCTGTGTGCACAAATTTTCCCTTGTCAATGGCCCTGGTCACATTTTCAAAGAAATCCACTGGCAGGATCTGCCCACGATGAAACCAAATTGGGTAGGATATAGGGTTTGGAAGTCACCTATGTCTTTTTTTATGAGGTCCATAATGATAGATTCTATGGCCTTACAGATGAATCTGGTCAAGCGTATGGGTCTGTAATACCATGGGTATGTTGTTAGGTCACCTTTGTCTAGGGGAATAACTGTTGCTGTTCTCTGTTCCACAAAAGCAGGGATGTCATCTGGTCCCATAGAGGCTGTGTTTTTTGCCTTGGACAAGGCTTTGAAGATCTGCTCTTCAGATATGTAGGGTGAGAGGGGAGTTTAGAGGACATTTTGTGATAAGTTAGGAGGGGATAATGGAGTGAAATTTTCATCAAACCTATCTGCTAGCAGGTTTGCTATCTCTATGGAGTCAGTGTGTGTGTGATACTGTTGATCACTAGTTCTGCACATGATTGGATCCTACCTTTTAGGTTATGTACATAGCTGTAAAAGGCCTTATAGTTATCCTTGGCTGTACTTGCTAAGTTTCTCTCAAAGGAGCCCTTGGAGGATTTGACAAGTTGCCTTATCTGCCTGTTGAGGTTGAGGAGGGTGCTTTCCCATTGTTGGGGCCTTGCCTTTGTTTTCTTGGACAGCAACTTTCTGCATTTATTGTAAAGTTTCTTGATACTGGACATCCACCATGACAGCTTGTTTTTACTTGAGGCTCTGGCTTTGATTCTTTCTGGTACAGATGAGGTTATACACATATGCAAGTGATTGTACAGGGCTTTAGTGTAAGCTTTGACGTAGTTACCACTTCCAGCTTGGGGTAGGGCTTGGAATGCATCTATACCTTTACCTAGGAGGGTATAATTTGCCTTGGTGAAGTTGTTTAGTCTGATTTCACCCTTTGTGAGTTCTGGTGTTAGTGCCAACTCAAAGGTGGCTGTTTTGTGGTCAGATTTAACTAATGAGTGTCCTAGAGTTGTGGCAGTGCATCTGTTAGACATGTTAATGAGAACCAATTCTAGAATGTTTGTTCCTCTTGTTGAGATATGAGCAATTTGTTGCAGGCCATTTGAATTAACAAAGACAAGGAACTTTTGCACTAGCGAGTTGGGGTTAGCTTAGGTTTCCCATTTGATGGTGGAATAATTGAAATCCCACATAACCAGAGTGTTTGATAAAATTTAGATTGTCAACAGTTTTGTCTAGTAAACTTGATGGATGTTGTGACCAATGGAGGTGATCTATAACTGACCATGACTTGAATGTGGATCTTACCCACCATAACCTAGACTAGGAGTAACTCCATGGAGTTGTCCAGTCTAACTAGACAGAAGGTGAGTTTATCTCTACTATAGATAGAAACACGACTTCATTTGCTTTTCACATGTTCATTTTGCAGTCTAAAGGTGTGGAAGGCATTGTAGCCTTGAAAGGCCAGGGTACTCTCTGAGGCCTTGAAAAAGGTTTCTGTGACTGCACAGACATCTACATTTTCTAGTGATAGAAGTGCTTCCAGGAAGTACAGCTTTTGGTTTAAGCTCCTAGCATTTAGCAGCATGACCCTTATTTTGTTATGGTTGGCTAATTTCACAAAGGTAATGTTTTTAAGACCTTGCCTAAGAAACTATGAGGGAGACAAGAGCCTCTGCCAGCATCCAAAAGCCTAGAGTTGCCAGCTGCAAACTGTCTCTTGCAAAACAGCAAGGTCTGTTGACCATGGCTTCCCAGGCTGACAGAAAGTGCACCCCCTTTGAATGACATCAACAAGTAAGCCTATTACTGAAATCAATCATTTTTTGTATATACTGTGGCATAATTCTAGGTGAGGGTAGTATGCTGCTCAAGGCACATACCTGCCTGGGACGCATACCATGTCTCCCTTTATATAGTCCAAGTAAGGTACATCTTAGGTCGTTCACACCTACATGAACTATGACAGAGTCATAATGGTACTTGTTGCTGAGAGAACTGAGTGCATGTGTGATCTGACAAATCCTGGCACTGAACAGTGACTTTCTACTTGTCCAACCTGGTGAGTGGGACATCTATGTGTCTCATTATTGAGTCTCCAATGACAAGAACATTTTTTTTGAGTGTTTCTCCTTATGGGCTTAGTTGGTGAGACACTGGTGTTGCTATGTGTTGTGGGTGCTGTGGGGACTGTGTTAGTTGTAGCTGGCTTGTGTTTGGAGGTCTTCAGTGTTTAGGTAAGTTTTTCAAGAGAACCTCCACGTATGTAGATTTTTGTGTTTTGTGCATACGATGTGTATGAGTAATGGCACCATGTGCTTATGTAGTGGTGGGTGAGTCGACAACCTCTTCCATGCTACTGTTTTGATTGTGAGAGAAATACGCATATGGAGAAATAGTTTTTTGAGGTAAAGTACAAAGACAGACAACTGAACGGCATGCATATTTTCTTTTTATGTATTGCAATGTCAATCAAAACTTATTTGTGTATCAGCACAATGCTTACCAAACATATAAAATTGCCACAAGTTCTTTATTATGTAAATATATAATCAGTTATCGTAGAAGGGATGTCAGAGGACTGTTTAAAGGGGATCAGCTGTAGGTGGTAGACAGATGTAATAATAACCTATGGTATAGAATGACTGAATTTTTTCAAGATGGAATTCACAGCACAAGTCCCAGTGTTTCATGTAATGATTTTATATGTTTTATAATAAAGATAATTTACAAAAAAAAAGTTTATCTGGGAAGACTCTCCCAAATGTTTTTCTCTTTGTATCGATGGTCTGGTTCTTCTAGTTGTTAGAGTTATTAATATACATCTGAATTTTCAGTGCGTTATTTCCACTATCCTTGCCTCATACAATCCTAAATAAAAGATTTTAGAAACACATGAAAATATGTTTCCATTTGGAAAACCTCAAAAATTTTGGATCTATTTTCATCTACTACTTATCTCTCACGTTCTGAAATATTTTACAAACTGTTTGACTTAGGCCTTAGCTCTTCAACAGTTAAGGATCACTAACAAGAAAGCTATAATTTTTACATAATTCGAGACTGTAAATCTTTATTTATCTGCTTACTTATCATTTGTTTACAAAGTTAGCAAATTGTTTTGATGACTATATTCAGCCACAACCTGCACCTGTTGAAAAAGTCATCACAGTAAAATAGACCAATGATATTATTACCAGTGAACAATTACACTTAACATAAAGTTCAAATCATTCATATGCAAAACATGACTAGATACAGTTAGAGCTAACAGTGCCATTGACGTTATATGATTTTACTTTATTTTAGGGCAGACTTAAGGCATGATAGGCCTTTCTCAGAGGAACTCTCTCCTTCTGTCACTTTTCAGAGATCTGGTACCAACTTGGAACATACAGTTTTAGATTAAATAAGCTTATGCTTCCTCCTTTGAACCCATACTGTCTGGGGACATCATATTCCTGTCTTAAATTAATATATTTTGTGTGGCAGTAACTTCTAGATGGATCTCTGCATTACAGGCTATTTTAGTGTCTTCTGCTTACCTGATCACCCATGCAGATATGGTTTTCACATGTATGAATCAATCCCTTGTGAATTTAAACTAGTATGTCTCCAGCTACATGTTGTATTAATATTATAGTACAGGATAATAAGTCATGTGGCACAGATGCCCACAGATTGCTCATGTGTAAAGCAAATTGAAGCAAATGTTTGAGGGAAGACAATCTCCTGTTTGTGTCCTTTGCTAAAGGCTGAGAAAGAAGGCAGGTTAGTTAACAATGCCTCTCAGTTTCTTTCAGTCTGTATCATTTTCTTTTATGAAAAATGAGGCAAATTTCTACAAGTATGCCCAAGGGTCCATTCCATCAGATATTTCCTTACATCCATGGACTTCTGCCATAATGCTTCATTAGACACCTGCTTGCCCACTGCTTTGTTATGCTTACATTCCACTGCAAATTACTATAAACTGGATGAGACCTCCATGTTTGGCCTTCCTTCAAATGTATGGTTATCAAAACTATGTCCCCAATGAACAACTATCCAAGAGGACTGAACCAGGGACTCCTTCTGCCAGGACCTGAAGCCAGAACTCTTTGAGCTGAGATACACAAGGTATGGACATTCATCTTAATAATGGAGCTGTTAGAAGAGCACTGACCACAGGAAGGATGTCCTTTCATTCTTCCCTACCATTCTGCTCTTCTGTCTCTTTGTTTGTTTATGTGTCTCTATCTCTTCCTGTCTCTTTCTTTCATGCTTCGTCCACAACTCAACCGTTCTTCATTGTCAGTGCATTATATGATAAGGGATGGTGATGGTTATCTTTGAATGTTTTGGGTGTGTAGTCCTAAGACCAGTGGGCAGTGTCAATCTTTTTTCCTGTAGCAAGACGACACTCGTATGGTGAGCATGCATAACATTTGTATGTCAAGAGTTCTACTTCTGTCAGAATCCAGTGCACTCTGTGTGTTTATGTTCATCTCAGCTGTCGCTCCTACTTCCTGACTGTGAGTGGCATACCCAAAAAAACTGACAAATATCATGTACTGTGCTTCTGAACGTTTTAAAAGGAATAAACAATTAAAGTATATAATATGTCTTAGTTTTGTTAGAAAGACAGACTGTGATGGAAAAGACATTTATGAATTACTGTGAGCCAGGAAAATAATCTCTTCTGTGTCAATCATTTTTTAAAGATTCACTAAAGGTACTGATACATTTATTATAGAGTTAATAAATAAAACTAAAGTTGCTTGGTGAGATACATAGTACATTAAAATGAATGGAATCATTAATGAAAGGTAGATTGGTTAGAAGAAGCAGATGTAATGCTAAATGAAGCAACAGCTACATGCAGAATGACTGAAATTAAGGAATGCGGGTAATAAAGCTATCAGAAGATATAGAAGTAAGTAAAACTGTATGTGAAACCAAAGGAAAGAAATATAATAAGAACAGAGTAAAAATAAGTCATGAGAGCCATGGAAAGTGGTTCCTGATTAAGTTATGCACAAGGAATAGTTACTAAGCATGATGAAAGCTAATGTCCTTGGTTACATATTAAATGGGGCAAAACAAATTGCCAAATGTGGTAGCACTGATCCCTTACATAATAACTGGGGCAAAAGAGATTTATCATTTGAAATAAAAACAGTGTTGTCAAATGTGGTAGCACTGATCCCAATTTACCAAGGCAAATAGTTATCAGTTGTGTTTGCTTTTGTATTCTGTCCTAACAGACTGCAATGTCGGCAAGTACTGATTTCACTGCTGTAGGACATTTCGGTTTCGTCAGCTCTGATATTTTCAAGGTTTAATTGTAGATTCAACGGACTTGGCTTTGATAGCTGATGGGTTTGTTTTTGACAGGGTTTCATCAGTAACAATGCACTTGATGGATTGTACACTCACTTCTCATAAGTTAATAAAAATAATTTCACAAATGCATGCAAAATGGAAGAAACAAGTTTGCACTTGAAAAGAATGTATGTGGTGAGAGATGTAAAAGTTATTTATTGTGGGCAAAGTATATGTTAGATATTAAATAGTGTAGAAGAATGTAATTCAGAGAATTAACTGAGATAAGGGGTTTGACCAAGGAGCTGTGCAGAAAAACCCAACAGGAAGTAGATTTTTATCTTTCAGCTAAGCACTGGAGCAAATTGCAATGTGCTGCACCTTCAAGTATTCAAAACACTGTGCTTTAAGGAAAACCTGTTGAATCCTGCCAAGTACAAATGTCATACTTATTCACATATACAAGCTGTTTAACTAATCAGGCCAACAGGTGTTCCCAACCGGTCAGAAATTGATTACTTATGAATATAAAAAATGTAATATTTTTGTCACTTTTTTAGTTCATATCCTATAAATTACCTTTTCATCTTAACGTTTTACTAAACATTCCTTTTTGCAATACAAGTTATAATAACTGTATTAATGGCTGCTATACATTTTCATCATTTATGTATTTTAACATTGTTTTTATTGCAATGCAATGTATTGTTCAACTTTGTTATAACTATCTTTGAGCTTTTCTAATTATTTTCTTGTGCCACTGTCGAGCAGAGCTTCAGAAGTGATCCCCTGGGTGAATTTCCTATTTCCCATACAATCATCAAGATTTTTCTTGAAGAGTGCTGATGAGGACTTTGTTTGATATAGAAAGGTAGTTTGTTCCAGAGTATGGAAGTCTCTGGGAAAGGAATCTATCCTTCCAGCATGTTCTGTTTATTGTGGTGACAAGGTTTAGGTCCCTAGAGCATGTAGCTTGGAGGGATTGGTATTTCATAGGTTCATAGGTTCTTAGGTTCGTACTAGGCTATCTGCCCTAAGGCATTTATAAGCCTAGCCAGAGTGTATGTGGCTTACACCACCCCTTAGGATGAGAATACTACGCCCTTTTAGTGTTTAGTTTACTATGCCTCTGTCTAGTAGTGACACAGAGATGACCCCCAGGGTAAACCTACGATCTCCCATCCACTCGTCGAGATTTCTCTTGAATAGAGTCAGTGAGGGGCTCTGCCTAACATGGACTGGGATTCTGTTCCAGAGTGTAGGGAGCCTCTGGGTTATGAATCTGTCCCTCCAGCACATCCTATTTATTTCTGTATAGAGGTTTAAGTCAATTGTTCTCGTGGCTCTGATGGATTTGGATTTTCTGAGGTGGAGCATGTCCATTAATTCAGGATTGGACATGGCCTTGTACGTCAGGCACAGATCACCTCTGAGTAGGCGGTATGCGACTGAATAGAGCTGGAGTTTTTTCAGTCGGGCAGTATATGACATATGTTTAAGACCCTTTATCCTCTTGGTGAGGAACTTTTGGGGTCTTTCCAACTGCTGCAGGTGTCGGGTGAGATACATCCCAAATGGGGCATTGTACTCAATCATTGGCCTGATAAGAGAAGAGTACAGGGGCACAATGACCTCTCTTGATCTAGATGTGAAACCCTTCATGATAAGGTGGGCAATATAGAAGGTCTTCCTAACCACTTTGGCAATGTGAGTGTCAAATGAGAGGTTACTGTCAACCTGGGTCCCTAGGTCTCTGATTACCTCTTCCGTATTTAATGGATTACCGCCTATGTGGTAATTTGTCGGTACCTTGTTTTTCCCAAAGGGTATGACTATACATTTTTTGGCATTCAGCTTAAGGCCATGACTCTCGCACCAATTATCCGTTTCTATGAGGCCTCTCTGAAGGATGTTTGTGTCCGCTGGAGTATCAATTATGGCAACCAGTTTGCAGTCATCTGCGAACTTTGTCAGCCACAATCCTCCTATGTTTGCCTGTACTTCGGAAAAATAAATGCCAAACAAGAGGGGTCCCAGGACTGAGCCCTGTGGGACACCACTTGGGACTGGCTTAGAGTCTGACATAGCTCCAGCAACTCTGACCCTGTGGGTTCTGTCCTTGAGCCAGTTTGTAACCCATCTTGTGACATATGGGTTTACATTTAAGCTGGTGAGTTTGTCTATGATGCCCGAGTGGGGTATTGTGTCAAAGGCTTTTGCAAGGTCAAGGTAGGCTGTGTGAACTGCCTTACCCTCATCAATGGCCTTAGTGACTGTTTCAAAAAAGTCGACCAAGTTCAAAAGGCAGGATCTGCCCTTGACAAAGCCAAATTGAGTAGGATCCAATGTCTGTAGGTCCCCAATGTCTTTGTTTATGAGTTCTATAATGATCCTCTCCATAGCTTTGCAGACCAGGCTCGTCAAGCTTATGGGGCGGTAATTTCCAGGGTCCGTAGAAGCACTGCCTTTGTGAAGTGGGACCACTGTTGCCGTACACCACTCTTTGGGTACGTATCCTGTAGTAAGGCTAAGATTAAACAGCAGCCTTAGGTGTGGGTTTAGTTCCTCTTGGAGTTCATGTAGCACACAGCCCGGGACACCATCTGGTCCCATTGATGCTGTGTTGTTAGCTTTAGAGAGGGTGGCTCTCACCTGGGCATCTGAGATGTTAGGGAGGCTACACTCTGCTGGGATAGTTATTTCTCCTTTTGGGGGGGAGGGGGAAGAGAAATTTGCACTGAAACTGTCTGCCAGAATGTTGGCAATGTCAGTGGGTTCAGTGTATTTTGTGTCATTTTGGACTAACTCTGAGCATATCTGGGAGTTTCCACCCAGGTTTCTAACATAGCTAAAGAAGGCCTTGTTATTGTCTTTTGTGTCTTTTGCGATTTTTCTCTCAAAGTTGGCCTTGGATGATTTTATGAGTGATCGTAGTGTTTTGCTAGTACTGATTAGAGACGCCTTCCCTTTTAGGGATTTTGCTCTGTCATGTAGTAGCTTCCTCCTCCTGTTGTAAAGTTTGTTTATGGCTGGGGTCCACCAGACCGGGTGCCTGCCTTTGGGGGAATGGGTCTTGGTTTTATTTGGGATTGCATGATCCATGCATTCTTGAAGGTGCCCATAGAAGGCATTTGCAAAGGATTCAGCAGTGTGGGTTGTGGTTTCCACTGGCCCAGGGGCCTTGAAGGATACCACTTCAGTCTTAAGAAGTGTTAAGTTTGCTTTTGAGAAGTTCTTCACTGTGGTCTTTTGTGCAGCGGGTGGGGGCGGGATGTGGATTTCCAGTGAGATTAATTTATGGTCTGATCTTACCAAAGAGGGATATACTTCCGGTGTGGAGCATTTTGTCCCCATGTTTGTGATGATCAGGTCTAGTATATTGTCTCTTCTTGTGGGAATGGTGACTAGTTGTTCCATTGCATTTGAGTTTATGAATTCTAGGAACCTTTGGGCTAGGGTGTTGGGGCTTGAGTAATGTTCCCAGTCTATGTTTGGGTAGTTGAAGTCTCCCAAAATGATGGTATTTGGAGAGACATTCATACTCTCCAGTGTCTTCAGGAAGGCTGTGTGGGGTTCCTGAGTTTGAGAGGGTGGTCTGTAGCATGCTACAAAATGTAAGGCAGTTTTGCCTATGGTTAGTTGCACCTGGATAGTCTCCGATGCTTCGTGCGTTGCCACTAACCTGGAGG